>NC_135719.1:128387492-128709691 GCF_964656455.1 Halichoerus grypus | reverse complement strand
TCTTGAGTCCACCATTTAAGAGATAGGGGACACTGGCAAGTTACTTGATCTCATTAAGCTTCATTCCTCATGTATATAATGGGGATAATAGCAATACCCACAAAATAGCTAGTGAATAGTTTTAATGAGAATTAAACGTGACAATGCATGTAAAACAGTGTAATACTTTGCACATAAAACATTTAAACATAAAATACTTTATATATAAAACAGTTAATAAATGTTAAATGCTTTACTGATCATATCACTTGGCCCTGAGAGATTTTAATCTCAGAAGCTAGGAATAGCATATTATTCCTGAGCATCCAACTGGTTCATACTTTCAAAGGGAAAGAAACTAAGTACATACATTCTTTCCTATCAGAAAGTTCTGAATTTTAGGATCTTAATATTAGCGTATGATTTTCAGTAGTACCTGGTCTCAGAGATGCCTCCTTTCCTAAGAGGAAAGGGAACAAATGGGTCACTTAACTGATGATGGGAGGGGCCAGAGTAAGAAAAGGAACACATCCGAAGTGACCCTGTATCTTTGCCCACAGTGTACAGACCTAAGTATGAAGAAAAGGAAAGCATTCTATACTCTTTTTCAAGAAAATCCAGTGCTAAACAGATATTTATTGAACAATGATTGGGTATTGAAGCTATCCTTGTGCTTTGGGAGATGACATGGGTAGGATGAGATCACAGTGCCCAAATAAGCTTATGATTTCATTGTGGGGTAAGTACTAATATCAACAAATAACTTAAAGTGGTAGACAGAGAAGTGCAATAAAATGTGTGTGTGTGTGTGTGTGTGTGTGTGTGTGTGTCAGGCTTGGGGGGAGATCTAGTGAGAAGTATTCTATTGTCTTCTTTCTGGCATCAACTTCAACCTGGCTCAAGGAGCTCAACCATATGGGGCTTCTATCAGGTAGATGTAGGTAAACTATGGACATCCCATGCTTCTTCAAAATGGAAAATCTTCAGAGCCACATCATGAATGGGCAAAAAGAGGTGGCTTAACATTTTTATCAGCTTTTTGGTTTCCTTTACTCTTTATTCCAGACCTATATAAGCCAGATTTGATCTTTTGGATCATCTACACCTGTGAAAAAAGTAGGAAAAGATAAAGATTTCTAAAAAAGCACCGATGAATGAAACACTGACTATGTGGAATTGCAAACTCTGAAGACCTTACTTAATAGAGAGAAAATAAGCTTACATATTTGACTTTCACTTTCCCCTGGGAAAAAACACTTGAAATGCACTGGCTAAGGAGTCCTGTGGAGGAGAATAAAGGCTCAATCATAAGCTAACAAAAAAAGTCCTTCAGAGACCTGAGTCAATCAAGAATTTAAATGTATATAAACCAGATATGAAATACAAAGATTGAATGTCAGAATGAGGGAGAGTAGAATTCCCAAGTAGTTAAAGAATTTATAAGCCCCAAATTAAAGATGACCCTGTCCCCTATTAATTTCACTCAAATCCTACTGGCCTCAAGTTTGTACATGTTCTAATAAAGGGAAACACTGAGGTCCCTACTCCCTAGACAACCTTCATCTCTGCCTTTCTCTTCAGAAGGGAAGGGCCTCAACTGCACTGGGGAAGGTAGAGTGTGATTGCAACATTTAGCCAACCAGGCTGAAAACCCACCCCCACACACATTCCCTACATCTACTGCCCCTCTCCTCTCCATCTCCACTCCCAACCCAGGGAAATACTTCCGTGTCAGAGCTCCAGGTCCAGATGGCAGGGTGAAGATAGTCACTAAAGTTTAAACCCTCTATAGGTGTCAGGGTCACAGTTAGAGGCTGCCCTGCCATTGATATCTGCTCGACAACTGCCTCAGCTCAGACTTCACCAGCACCACTGACCTGTCACAAGCCTTCTGCAGATGAACGTCCCATCTGCCTGAAGCAGAGGGAAGTGGACCCAGGGAATATACTCTTCACCACCAGAGGAAGTCCACCTGCAAGCTAGTTTTCTGGTTTATTTTCAGAAACCTTCCTTCATAAGCTTCTCTTCTTTTTATAGTGTTCTACCTCCTATCTGCAGAAGCCCAAACCATCCGCTGCCCCCACCAAAAAAGGCTGAGTAGGAGAAACTAACTCAGAATCTTGGGTCAGTGTATTGCCTAAGAGTTTGATTCTGTTTGTCTGGCCTCAAGGACCTCCACTATACTTTCCCCTTTCCACCTTCCATCTACCCTTCTCCACAGACTTCCAACCCAGGGAACTTTTAGTTTAATTCTTGGTTCTATTCCTTACTAGTTGTAAGCATTGAACAGAATATCTAACGTCTACACATCTCAATGACCTCATGGGAAAAGAGCAAGAGGACTGCATATCTCACAGGGTTGTTGAGGATTAAATGAGCTAACGTATAGAATCAAAAAAGCAAGCAAAGGACTCTAACATTGTAGGTGCTCAAAAAATGTTAATTTATTCATTGTTGGCATCCCAAACATAACTGTTAGATTGAATTGGACTAAATCCACCTCCTGTTGAAATGCGGCCCATTCTGGGGAGGAAGCTAGCAGATGTTTTTGTTGATTAATTGACATGTTGCAGAGAATTTTGTGAAATGAAGAAAAGTAAAGCTAGGAGAGGGAGCTAAAGTCACTTGCAGAGACTACCTCCAGTAGAATAAGGTCCACAAAATGATGACTAACTCAGTGGAAGCAAAGCATGTTTGACAAGGCTGAAGCATGTGTTAGGGAAACTCAGGACAGGATGAGTGCCACTAAAAATTAGAAGGGCCAAATTTGGCTGATGACAGCTGCCAAGGATATATGACAACAAGGAAATAGCAACAGAACATGTAATCAAAGGATGCCTGACCTTGGCTAAGTGGATTGTTCCAACAGGTATAATTAAAGGCTGCCATATGGACTGCAGCGTAGATAGTTAGAAATCTGACCATGATTTCAGAGGTGTCAAAAGGAATCTATTGCCAAACAAATACCTCTCTCATTTGCAGCCTAAATGCTGAAATTATACTCTTAGACTGTCTCCCTGCTGCAATGCTTTAAGAATATTAATAATGTATTATTTATTATGAAACAGTTTATTAGATCAGACTTTTACATGGGGAGCAACGGGGAATACACGAGGACCTTGGGTACTAGGGAGACAAGAGGTAAGGGTAGAAGTCGGGGTAGTGACAAAGCAAAGAAACAGATTGTAGGCTGGAACGATAAATTGCTTGTCTCATTATTAGGAGTTTCCTTGGGAAATGTATATTGCCAAAATTCTAGAGAGTTGAGTCAATCCTCAAACATGGACCAATAGCGGCTGTGCATTTACATGTAAAGTTACACATGTTTTATAATATAACACTTAAACAATGACTGTTAGAATTGCCAACAAATGCTGATCAATTACTGTACACTTGGCCCTTTACAAAATCTGTGTTATATACACTATGCCATTAATTCTTCACTAGTGCCCTATGAGGGAGATGTGTTTCCATTCCTATTTTATATCTGAGAAAGCTCAGGTCTGAACAGATTAGATAACTTCCCTGTAAAATGGCAGAGCCAGGACTGTACTCCACCTCCATTTGACTACGGAGTCTGGGATTTTAATCACCATAACTGGACAGATGTTACGACAAAGGAAAGCAAACGCAGACACATATGAACCCAAGATTCAGGCCTCTACAATGTTACAGACCACAGAATGAGAAGGTGGGTTCTTATAGAACCACAGACTTCTCTCCCAGCAGGATGGTAACAAGAAAAGTGCTTTCAGACACGTGGCTTATCACCAGAACTTTTACACTCAAAGATAAACTATCAATATGGGCATTTAGGCCCACACTGTTACAACAGCAGGCTAATTTATATAATCATTGTTAATTATAAAACCATCATATGTTAAATAACAATACAACAGCAACAAGGATAATAAACTATCTTCCACCAGGAAGAAACTGACTCATCCAGCCTTACTGGTTCAGAGTATTGGCATATTAACAATGATAAATGTGTAAGCAAAGAGGTATAAATCTGGGTGCAGAGACTCTTGAATATCAACTAGAAGGAGGTAAAACGATCAAATACTCTGCTTTTGCCAGATACCATTTCATGTATTCACTATAATAGTCCATCATCTGCTCTGAGGCAATGAAGTTGTCTAAGTTCCTATGCCTGCCTTCTTTCTTTCAGTTGCACCCAGCTGGAAAAATAATTTAATTTCAAGGTATTAAATAGGAATCTAGTCTTCGGTATCTTCCCACAAAACAAAGAAAGGAATTATGGTTTATTACTCTACCCATTTTTAAATGCCCCCCAAAACTCCCATTTTCCCCCCGATAGCCAAAATTCTTACCACTTCGCAGCCTCGAAGATGATTTTACAATGAATATCTATGCACCAAAATGATAGGAGATTTAAAATAAAATTCTGCCTCCAACCTCTTGTTGATACTAATCCTGTAAAGTTGTCTAAGAAACATTCCGAATTCTGATTCTGCTAAGGGCTAACATTTGTTCCTCATTTTCCTTGTTTCCTTCCATTTGGAGAGACCTTCCATCCAAGTAACAGTCCTGGCCTCTCTCCCCAACTCGATTCAGATCGTTGACTTAGAAGATTGGTAGAATCTGGGAGGACAGAGTCTCGTTGATGCCAACTCACCTACAGGAAGCACGCTTTCTGCTTTGATCCTACTTGGAAGTTTCATAAGGACAGACTCCCAAAGAAGGAACTATAGTTTAAGTTTGCCTAATTCCTAAGCACAGTATTAACAAGACTGCTTAGCTATAAGATCTAAGCCTCAGTCTATATATTACACAGCCCTTATAAGTGATGGACTCAAGCACTGGTGTCCAAAGACTGTACTGCCCTGCAAGAGCCAAAGGTTTGGATCTCTGCCCAACTCCAAATTCAATGGCGTCACACTGGTGACTTGAATTTGACCAAGGTGGGAGTACTTACACCAGATATCCATAAATACTAAAATTCAGCTCCCTCCTCCCCAAAATGTTAAACATTTACCAGTACGTCAGCAAATGGAAGACACATCCTGATCTCCATCCATTTAACTCCTGTGTTTATCTCAACTGATAATGAACCCAAAAGGGGACACCATTTATTAAAATGTCCCAATCCCCAATAATTTCTAAAGGATTTCCTACTTCCCAGTCATCAGGGAAACAAAAGGTTTTTAAGAAGGGTATCCGTCTAGTTCTATACGTCCCAGCTCAAAAAGAGAATAAATACAAAACCCTGAAGAATGGTCAAACTGTAAAGCAAAATAAAATCTACAACCACTTAATAACTCTTCTGGAAATTGTTCATAAAACTCGTTTCCTCGAAATAAGTAAACTAGGAGGCTCAGTTGGTTAAGCGACTGCCTTCAGCTCAGGTCATGATCCTGGAGTCCCGGGCGGGCTCCCTGCTCAGCAGGGAGTCTGCTTCTCCCTCTGACCCTCCCCCCTCTCATGCTCTCTCTATCTCATTCTCTCTCTCAAATAAATAAAATCTTTAAAAAAAAGAAAAGAAAAAAAGTAAGTAAAATAGGAGAAGAATGTTAGTTTTCTTTACTTCCTCTCATTGGAGGAATATTCCTCCTGTAATATTGTATGTGACTTTTTAACTTTAATGTGTAGCTTCCTTTTTCATAAAAGGTTTTTTCACCCCTGAAAAATCTGAAGCTGCAATTGTAGGAGATTCTACACAGCAGTGATAGCATTAAGTCACATGATCTAAATTATAGGATATCTCCTCCACCTGCAATTCTGATGGCTTCCCTGCTCAGTCTCCCACAGGGCTATAATCAGAAATTTTCATCACTTTATTTATAAAAAACATGTAACACTTCAATTAAAACAGCTGCAAGGAAAGAGCCACTGATATTAATAATAATATTCTAAAGCAACTCTAAAAGAAACACTGGATTAAAATGGATACAGGTAGATACCTAATTTTTATCTTTCTTATTTAACCTTTTATTAAAAGAATACACCAAATCTCGATCTGTATGCAAATGTACTAGGTGGGGTTGGCCGTCTGAGGCTATACTTGAAATCGCTACAGACTCCATCAGACACAGTGTCTTGGAGAGAATACTAAACTGGTCAACAACCAAGCTATTAGCCTAGCTTCGTCACTGAGAGACTATATAGCCTTGGCTGAATTTTGTAACTGTGCTAGGCTGGTCGTCTCATCTTTAAAATTAGTCTCTGAGGTTTCCAGGCCCTCTCTGTTCTGGAAAAACAGAAGTCCCTCTCTCTCTCTCTAAGGTCTCAGTGGTGGTCCACCACCTCTGTCTTAGCTACAGGCACATTAATGTAACCTGCCACACATTGTTTTAGTTAATTAAAGGGAAGTCATTACATTTTGCCTTTTAGACCTTTCTGAGCCCCAAGTTCGACCTCCCTTCTCCGCATGTGGCTCATAAAAAGTATAGTGCTATGTTACAGGGCATTATTGGGCCTGTTCTCCCCTAAACCTTTGCTGTCAACATTTCTTCCCCACCCTTTACTTCTCGAATAATTAGAATGGGGTGTAATGCACTTAAAGTCTGTGTTCCCTGAAGCCTCCACCTCCTTTCACACTTAGGACGAGATCTTTGTTCAATTTTCTTAGAGCAACTTTGAAGAGCTGACATATTGGCTCTAGCACCTCTGTCTCTCTCCACCCCCTACCCCCCAATTTCACTCTTTCCCTTGACGAGCTGGAGAGGAACAGCTTGAGATAGTCGTTTCAATTATAGGCTGCATTAATTAAAGTGATGGTATTTTTTTTTTTTTTTTTTACATAGAACAGAACATTTTGAACCAAATTTAAACATGTTTTTTTTTAACATAGAATGTAAACTGGTGTCATTACAATCCTCACATCTCGGTTAGGTTTCTGAGGGTCATCATGGATTTTTTTAGAGTGACAAAATCTCTAGATCGGAGGGCCCCTCGGTACTGCCTCATCAATTACCCATGTGATTTATAAACCTCTGTAATTTGTCTGCCAACAGATCCTTCAGCTTCTGATTGTGTATGCCATGCAGTTGGAAACGCACCACCAGAGTGAGAGGCAGCTTTGGGACAACTCGGACTTTCCTTGTACTCAACTTCTATATCTTGGATCTAGACAATGTTTGCGTATCTCGGAGTCTAAAGATACATTCTATTCTTATCCTAGTTTAACAGATGGGGGAAAATGGGCACAGAGAGACTCTGTAACTTGCCTAAGGACTCATATAAGTGTCAGACCTGGATTTGAACCTAGACTCACCCCTGAAGTCCAGAGACCATACTGTCTCTAGCTCCATGATGAATACTGAAAATGCTCCCTTGATTTAATTTATATTAAACTACTTTAAATATTTATGTATTTCATTTCTTATTCATTTGCCAAGTTTTCTCTGTATATCATTACCACTAACTCTCTACTCTTGCTTGCTACTGACTTCAAAAACAAAGCCATTCTTGGGGGCGCCTGGGTGGCTCAGTCGTTAAGCGTCTGCCTTCGGCTCAGGTCGTGATTCCGGGTCCTGGGATCAAGCCCCGCATCGAGCTCCCTGCTCGGCGGGAAGCCTGCTTCTCCCTCTCCCACTCCCACTGCTTGTATTCCTTCTCTCGCTGTGTCTTTCTCTGTCAAATAAATAAATAAAATCTTAAAAAAAAAAAAAAAAAGCCATTCTTGCTCCCTTGGCCTGTATAACAAGAATATTCATCTCCATTTTCTTCATTTATTCTAATGCTACCCACCCTTCAAGGCCTGGCTTAAGGTCACCACCTTCAGAGACTCCTAGTTACTCACATCAGCAAGGAGGGGGTCTCCCTTCTCCAACTTCCTTTTGCCAACAGAAATAAATACCTTACTCCTCTTGCCAAATTAATTATTTTTAATATCTAGATTCTCAGTTTGACTGTAATCTCACCTACAATGTAACTGACAGCCTGAGTTTTTTATTAGGCCTCTAGCAAGAGTTTAATAGTTAAACAACTTCAGAAGATGATCCCTAATAACTTACAGACTCTTCCCTTTTCTTTACTTTTAAAATGTTTTTGGGTGACGGATCCATCCATAACCTCACCTGTAATCTGGAATAAGTAAATTATTCTGAAACTTACCCAACTAATACTGACATTTCTTTATCTACTTAGGAGGGCCTGTAACTATCTCCCTGACTTAGTGGATGCACTTCTGCACGCCGACCACCAGAGGGCAGGCTTTCCTTTCTTTCCAAAATATCCGGCACCTGAACAAGAGCCTTAGGAAATCTGGAAAATCTACTTCGCCAAAAACCTTCTTTGATGACACCCCTTCATCCATCCATCCATCCATCCATCCATGCCACAATATGAAGCACCCAACATTATCCTAGTCTTCAGACAGGAGAAGACACCCAGACACACTCCCATCTTAAGTCTATTCACTAAATCAATAGGAATCCAGGGGTAAGAAGGGATGGGAGTATGGGGGATAGTAAACCAGTAGTGCAAACCAAAGCCCACATTTTCCCCCTCCACATTCAGCATGACACCTTCATATAGCAGTAGGACTAAGCACTGGGTAAGTCCTCAAATTCACTTAGCCAGAGAGGCTGGGGATGGAATTCTATTAATATCCCTTATTCACTGCAATGACCCAAATATCTTGAGAACTAGATTTCCTTTCCCATGTAAAAAGACAGCCTACCATAGTTCTTTCCTAAATCCTCTGACAGTTTTACAAGTAGGGTGGTGAGTGACCTTTCTTTCTTTGAAAAAGTGTATATAAATGTGCCTATTCATAGAAATCTGACAGAGCTGACACCTGGTTCTCCAAAAATGTAGCTTCACTCTAACCATATTCCACTGACATTTATAGAATATGATTATTTTTGATAGTGGGGAACAAAGGAGGGAGAGTAATCAGAATTGTAAAGCACACCTTTGATCCAAAATTTCCCCACTATGAAGTGAATCACTATTTTCGGGATGAACATTCTACCCAAATGCAGAGTATCATCCTTTGCTCTCTTCCTGTGAAGAGATGTCTTTGCCTTTCCCTAGTGAACCTCATACCTATTCCTCCACGCTCTTTAGCTCACTAGACATTCCTTCCTCTTCTCCCAGACCCACTGATACTCCTGTCCAGATAGCCACACAAAGCTAATGGTCCTCTGAGAAATGACAAAGTGCTTTTTGAACAGTACACAGGCCTGCTCTCTTAAGTTCTGGGGAAAGGCTATCAAATTCTGGGCAAGATGCAATTCAAGTAAAATTTGACATGCTAAAAGTTAATGACTTTATTATGCTTCATGGTTTATAATTCAGTCATAAGCCATGCCAGGTTGGGCACATTTTTTTCAGACAGTTAAGAATTAGGACTAAAGGCTGTCAGCTTTACCAGATGGTCATTAACTGGAAATGTGTTGTTTAAACAAGATACACTCAAGGGGGAAAAGGCTCTCACACAGAGTTTCATTTGCCACGAACCTCTTCACACCTACCTTTTGAGCAGAGGTGAGAGATGAAGAGAAGGAAGGTGTGCTGAAAGAAAGTGATCGCCTTACCTACTTCTCAGCTGCCCTCAGCATCGATGACGTGGCAACCTGTACACTGTATGGATTCAACTTACAACATCAGAAATGAAGTAACTGTTTATCAACAGCACATAAATTCATTTCCACATGCAGGAGTCTTCATAACATGCTATGAACTTGAGACCAGAAAAGTGAGAAGAGACTAGGCACAGTAGTTCGTGGAGGCAAACCTGGAAAAGGAGGGATTAAGCAAGGACAGAAAACAGTGCAGGGATGGTGAAGGAGAGGCTGGGGAGGTGGACCACAAAAGTCTAAGAGTAGCAAGGGAGTCTTTGAGAATTAACGAAACTCATGTTATCTACTTCCCCTGACCATAAGTGCTTTTGTCTTCACTATGACATGTTCAGAGGACGCTATCCAGGACCTGAGGTCCCCTCAGGGTTGTTGGGAGTCTCAACCCTTGTGTTTAATGACACATCAGAGAACCCAGGTTAGGAGATAGGTAAGATAAATGAATTCATGGAAGGATTGCAGCTTATAACCACCTGTTTATGAGCAAAACCGAGTCATAAAAGCAGCTGTAAGCAGAAAACACAGCAACATTATTTTGTCCTTTTGACATACATTATGGTATTTAAATCCCGTAACAGCAGCAGAGATTGTAAAGAACTGATTGTAATTGTCATAATTAACCGTATGCACTTCTCCACTACATTGTACAGCTTTCCTACTGGCAGACCTGATCAGGTATAAAAGAAAACAGAGCTTGTGAAATCCCAGGAGATGGAGGAAATGACCCTTATCCAATTCTTCTCATTCTAAATTACTGTGGGTAGAGGCAAGATAATTCCCCAGCCATTTAAAATTTGGAAAACATTCTTAGAGAGGACACAACTGGCATCTAAAATCATATTAGCTTCGTTTTTTGTGTGTGGTTTTTTTTTTCTTTTTTAACATTTTGGATGAGATTTGGAAAGGGGTTGTAAAAGAATGGAAACGATGAGCAGATAGGATGTTTATGAGTACTAAAGCAGATGTTCTTGTAGTCATTTCTTGGAAGATGTGAAATGGCTGTAAGAAAGAAAGCAGTCATGTCTTAAAGAAATAAACTTACCTGGAAATTCTGAAGACCTCTAAAGGGTTGGCTGAGTGAAAACAATCCCTCAGTTACTTATATGTGTGTGTGTGTGCACACACGAGTGTAAATACACACACACCCAATATGCTCATACTCTCCTGGAGAGTCTAGCCTTAATATCTTTATTATTTTCCTTTTAACAACCCAAAGTAACCCAGAAAATTAAGATACAAAATAATAATTTTTTTTTAGATGGAAGAAGGGAGATAGGGTAGTGACAGAATTGAGCTATAGAGGGTAAGTTTTTAAATTTAGGAGTTCATATTCGGAAGTATATAGGTTCACAGAATGTTAGAGCTGGGAGATGCCTAGCTAGCAACATATCCCATCTCTCTGCCTCCTGCCTACTCTGTCACCTCGACTTTATAGTTCACTGAATGGAATATACTGCATATTCATGGTTAACATTCTTCCCATAAGCAAGAAGAAGGAGCAGAAGCCAGTGGGGGCAAAAGTTGGAAAAAGTTGAAAATGAAACAAGAAGATACACAAAAAGTGTGACTCTGCAAAATTTAAAATGATTAACTATAAGGATTTATAGGGGAACACATTAAAATGTTAAATTAAAAAAAAAAATCCTAAAAGAGAGCACAGGCAGTAATTTCTCTGACATTGGCCAAAGCAACATTTATCTAGATATGTCTCCTGAGGTAAGTAAAACAAATAAAAAAATAGACTATTGGGACTAATCAAAATAAAAAGCCTCGGTACAGCAAAGGAAACAACCAACAAAACTAAAAGACAACCTACTGAACGGGAGAAGATATTTGCAAAGACATATCCGATAATGGATTAGTATCCAAAATATATAAAGAACTGATACAACTCAACACCAAAAAAACAAATAATCCAATTAAAAATAGGCAGTAGACATGAAAAGACACTTTTTCCAAAGAAGACATACAGATGGCCAACAAACACATGACAAAGATGCTCAACATCACTCATCATCAGAGAAATGCAAATCAAAACCACAATGAGATGTCACCTCACTCCTGTCAGAATAGCTAAAATCAACAACACAAGAAAAAACAGGTGTTGGCGAGGATACAGAGAAAATGGATGTGGAATCATCTTGCACTGTTGGTGGGAAGGCAAACTGGTGTAGTCACTATGGAAAACAGTATGGAGGTTCCACAAAAAATTAAAAATAGAATTATCATATGATCCAGTAATTCCACTATTGGGTGGGTATTCATCCAAAGAAGACAAAAACACTAATTCAAAAAGATATATGTACCATTATGCTTACTGCAGCATTATTTACAATAGCCAAATTATGGAAGCAGCCCAAGTGTCCATCAATAGATGCACGGATAAAGAAGATGCAACACACACACACACACACACACACACACACACACACACCCCATGGAATGTTACTCCACCATAAAAAAGAATGAAATCTTGCCATTTGCAGCAACATGGGTGGATCTACGGAGTATAATGCTAAGGGAAATAAGTCAGAAAAAGACAAATACCATATGATTTCATTCATACATGGAATTTAAGAAACAAAACAAGTGAACAAAGTAAAAAAAAATAGACAAAGCAGTAAAATGGACTCTTAACTATAGAGAACAAATTGCTGGTTACCAGTGGGGAGGTGGGTAGGGAGATGGGTGAAATAAGTGATGGGGATTAAGAGTACACTCATTGTGATGAGCACTGAGTAATGTATAGAATTACTGAATCACTATATTGTACACCTGAAATTAATATGACATTGTATGTTAACTATACTGAAATTAAAATAAAAAATAATAATTCCAAGATAAGAAAAAGCCTAAATTTTGAAAAACACCTTGACTTTAATTATGCTATTCATATCTGTGAATGTTGGCAATACCTCTTGAGTTACTTCTAATTCAGAGTTATTCCAAATCACAAACAACTCAATAAAATCTACACCATGTATTACCACAAAACTTGGATATTATATTGGTAGTAATATCTTTTTGATGAGTGTTTTTATTTCCAGGGATAAAAATTACAGTTCAGTTAGGAAAGAGTCTGGAATATGGGTCTTGAAGTACATAACTCAAAGAAGAATTCTATAAAACATAGATGATAAATTCTCTACTGCCCTTAATTTCATTCAGCAAAGAAGATTGTTGCAACAGATTTTTTTTGCAGCCTTGTGGCACCAAGACATCCCTGGTTCATTACTCCAGCTATCACTCATTATTATTTAAAGAATTTAGCGTTGCATAGTAATATGTTAACAAAAGATGCTAGTAGGTAGGAAGCAGCAGAAAGCAGACAGAAAGAAATTATTAGTAAATGAGGCATGGCCAACATATAATGGTTATCTGAATATAAAACCACTTTGTGGGTGCTCTATGTATAATAGTGAACAAAATATAAAACCATCTTGTGGTTGCTCAATAATATTTCTTCAACCAAATCATAAATCTTTAACAAATTCTTGACCAAATATAGGTCAGCCTTACCTTTTCCTTTCAAGTAAAGTAGTTTAAAATCTGTTCTACCCTCTGAGTGCCTAGAACTATGGCAACTAATTCTGCTAAGAACTGAGTTGGGTAATGTCATATATATTTTAGCTCCTTTATTTCTCATTATAACTCTGTAAATTGGGCATTGTTATTCTCTTTGCAGGTGAGACACCTGAATTTCAGAAAGATAGGATAATATGCCCAGTTGTGAACTGTTAGTCAAAAAACAAGGACTGGAACCCAGGTATAGTGGATTGAGTGGCCATCCCCGAAAAGATGTCCGCATCCTAATCCCCACAATTTGTAAATATCAACTTACATGACAAAAGAGTAATACTTTATATTTTTAAAAATGCTATTAAGTTACACATCTTGAGAGGATTTTATCCTGGATTAGCCAGGTGAGCGCTAAATGCAATTATATGTATTCTTTTACATTAGACACAAAGTGTCGAGAAGGCCACATGAAGATGGAGGCAGAGACTGCGGTTGAGGCAGCCACAAGCCAACAGATGCTGACAGCCACCAGAAGCTGGAAGAGACAAGGAAGGGAACCTCCCCTACAGCCTCTGGAGGGAGCACAACCTTGTCAGCACCTGACTTCAGACTTCTGGCCCCCAGAACTGTGAAAGAATAAATAGGTGTTGCTGTAAGCCACCCAGTTCATGGTAATTTGCATGGCAGTCACAGGAAACTGATACAGTAGGTCTCCTGGAATCCTTTCTGCAACACCATTCAGGTTCCTGACCTGAGATTGCCAGACTGCAGAACTCAGAACATGATACTCTAGGCTCTCCTTAGGTCAATACAAACTTGGGATCAGCCCCAACAGACTTAAAATCTAGGTTCTTCAGACTGTATATGAATTAGTATTCTTGATATTTGATTCAAAATGTTTTTCAATTAGTTCTAAAGAAAACCTACAAGAGCACAAGCTCCTAATTTCATGGGAGTGTCTCCCTTCTTCACTGAGGTGAATGGGATCACTCAAGAAGAGAAAGAAAATAAATGAAATATTCCTTCACTTGCTGCTTTCATTGACTCAGTTTTGACGCTGAAGAAGCCAATTCTGCCACTGATCTTTCTACATGCTTAGTATTAAATGTGTAGAAGTGACGGTAGATTTGGCCTAAAAAGATTTTAAGATTCTTTCTAGCTCTAAGAATCTCTATAATTATGTTTCTGTTTCTCAATAAATATTTGTTGAATGAATAAAGGAATAAATCAATGCATGAATATGTTGCTATGCATGGAGCCAAGATAATCAAGCCCCATTGTATCTCAATAACAAATATTTAAACCAAAAAGAATGAACGTCTTACCAAAATATGGCTCTCCAGGACAATGACCTGAACAGATTATAAATGATCAGATTAAAGGAAATTAACAAGTCGCTCTATGGTAATAATACAACTAAACTCCCTGGAATGAATTCTTACAGGAGGCTCATGAAATTTTAGGTATAATGCAGGAAAAAAAAATCTGAAAAATGAAATCTGAAGGAAAATTTTGATTACCAACACAAAGGATAAAGAAATCATGGTTGTACATTATGTCATATAATATTCTAAGTACTCTGCAGCACGAAATTATTTAATGCTCCCTACAAACCTAGGACGTAGAGCTTATCATTATCCCCATTCAACAGGTGAGAGAAGAGATTATAAAAACTCATTGCAATCACAGAGCTAGCAAGCAATGGAGTAATTAAGAGCCATAGAATAGCTAGTGCAGCACTATTCATCAAAGCACTGGTGACAGAGATAAGTAGGGTAGAACAGCTGAAGAAGAACCTGGAGTCTGAACATGAAATCCACAAGTTCACTGACTTATTCATTCACTTTAAAGACATATCTGTGTGAATAAGACATGCCAGGCATTTTGCTAGGGACTGGAGATACAGTGTAAAACAAAAAACTAATAAAAATGTTCTGAAACAAAAGGGAGAGATTTAATGGACAAACAGGAGAAAACTAAAACAACTGAAAAAAAGTGATTTGGGGAAACATAAATGCATTTTTTTTTTAAAGTGTCTAAGTTTTCTTTAAAAATCCTTCAACTTTAAGCCTTTCCTAACAGTACTTTAGTGGGCATGTTTACAAGATATTCTCAGTTCTTGTAATCCAAGATGGCGCCACAAAGACGTGAAAGAGCCTATGAAGTCCATTCTCAAGGAGTGCCAGTGACTCATGTGAAAGAAAGAATGATCTTATCAACAACAAAAACAAAAAAGCTATGCAAAAAACTTCTGGAGAATAGTTTACACAAAGAAAGGGAACCCACTTGGTTCCAAAGATTAACAAAGCCAGAGATGGTTTCTAGCAAAGTAGAGACACGTCTTAGCCATTCTAAGTGACCAAGTCAGAAATCACTCTAGTCTATTCTTTCCAACCTACGCAAAATAAGCCAATAGACTTCAACTGCATAATAGGAATCTTGGAGAACTGCTCAGACTTGTAAATTAGGACAAAGTGGCTTGAATCATAGCTCTGCTAAATATTAGCTGGGTGGCCTTGGGCAGGTTACTTAAAAACTCCTGGTTTTCATCTTATCATGTGGAAAATAGAGATAATAATAGAATTCACCTCAAAGGTTGATAAATAATTAAATGTAATAATTTATGTGAACTGTTTAACAAGGTAAGTGTTCTATTACTTAAGTATAATAGTGTTACTATCATTCACTTGGTAGACTGATCAACTACTGTGGCTAGAATAATTATTAAATTTGATCAGAAGTCTCTTACTGTTTTACCAATATTCTGGTTCTCCTCCTGCAAAGCAGATGGTAGGATTGCACTTCGGTCTCCCTTGGAGTTATGTACACCACGGGGCCTGCCTAGGCTAATGAGATATAAATGGAAGTAAAATATCACTTCTGGCATTTCAAGGCCTACCATGATTCTCCTTATCTCCTTGCTCCTTTCAGGGCAACCAGCAAACATTCCAGAGGATAAAGGGTCTATCAGCCTAGGTCCCTGAATAATGATGACACAAAAGCAGAGCCCCCTGACATTTTGTAATGGATATGAAGTGAGAAACCCCATTGTGTTAAGCTACTGAGGTATGGAGTTTGTTATCACAGCACAACCTGACCTATCCTGACTAATACAACAGCCTCCCAGATATGTTCTGACATTTAACTTGTAAGTAATATAAATGCCTTAAGTCCACTTATATATTGGTCCAATCTCTTGCAATCTCTTGCTTTGGTTTTTGTTACCTTTATGCCCTTTTCAAGTGCTTATAAATCAAGGCTGTCTCACAGATTGAAATTTCCCCAGGACAAAGACTGTGACTTTGTAATACTCTTTATAGAACGGAACTTACAGCAACACTAAACAGCATTTGGCATTTAATAAATGCCTCCTTCATGATGGCAATGACAGTGAGGATCATAAAACCACCTGCGTGATAATCCCTTCATGTCCATCCCCACTTACTTCTCTCTACTCAGTAGCTCTCTTAGAAAATAGACAGATATTTTGAAAACAACTGTCACTGAAGAAGGCATGTAGGTAGGCATGCTGCTCCCTAATTGTTTAAAAGGTATTCTGAGAAGAGAGAAAACAAACCTATAAACCTGATATTCCTGAGCCTTGCATTAACGTTCTAGAATAAGTAACAAAAACTCAAATGTGTTCATGTTCTATAAAGGAAGCATAAAAACAATTAGTCTTTATACAAGTTTTCCTTATTGGAGCACTGGTGCGTGAAAACGCCGAGAGACAATTTGCACATCTCAGAGAGAAGTGGGAGCGGGCTGAGTGCTATCTGTACATGCAGGGGTAGGGGTCTCTCTCTATTCTTGCAGACCCTCTCTTCACTCCTGCTCCAGCCAGGCAAATTCGTGTCTATAGTGACAGGCTGGTCGGCCTATCTTGGACAGGGTGAAGTGGGGAAGAGAATGGTGGACAGGGAGGACGGTGCGCATGAGAGTGGGTGAGGCCACGTGCCCAGCTTGCGAGGACACTTTTCACTTGCATCCCTTTGCTGATTCAAAGAGTAGTCTGCACAGCCAGCCCTGAGTAGGCACACAGCCCTCCATGGAGTTTGCACCCACTGCCTGTCAGCACCTCCTTCACTCCAGATGGTGCTATGATCATTGGGGAAGGCTCAGGTGACCGGCAGAGACAGATGAGAAGCAGAAAAGGTGAGGAGGCTGAGAACTTGGCTTGATCAAGGTGAAAGGACACGAACTCAGATGCCCTTAAGATAAAGAGCAAACTGCGTATCATGACTGACTATTGCCTGCACTAGCTGACCTTCCCCCATGCCCCCTTCCAGCCCCATCTGCTGCCATTCTACTCATCATTCACTTTGCTTCAGCCACATTCATTTCGTGTTCTTTAAAGGTCCCTTGCACACCCCTCTCTCTTAGCCTACTTAACTCCTACCCATAATTCTAAGATCAGCTCAAACGCCACTTACTAAGGAAAACCTTCCTTGACGCTCCACAGCCACCCCAGAACAGAACAGGGCCTCTGGCCACACACCTTTGCACACTGAAATTTCCCTTCATGGCACTTATCTAGTTAAGTTTTTAACTTTGCGTTAGTATGTTTATTTGTTTAGTATCTATCTCTACACGAACTAGTAAGCCGCGTGAAGGAAGAGATGATGTCTACTCACCATCGAATCTCTAGCACCCACTACTCTCCCTGACACACACACACACAATGCTCACCAAATAGTCATTAAATGAATGAAGCCATTGAAGGGTATGGAGCACAGTATGCCAATGAGCCTCATATCTTTTGGATAAAGCCACCTCCACCTCCACCCCCTCCTCCTCCTCCTCCTCCCCCTCCCCTCTACTAGCTGCTTCTCCAGGTAGCCTCTTCCCATGTCGATCTATCTGTCTACCTGTCTGTGGACAACTCTTGGCCAGAATCTCAGGTGAACAGCACATTAGATGAAAGCACCCACTGCAAAGGAGATGTCCCCAAAATAGGAATGTGGCTAGGGGTCCCAAAAACAGAAAGAGGATTTAGACTTTAACCCTCCAGCCAAGAGACACAAACTTTCCTTTACTCCCCTCCTGTAAAAACTATTTCAATTTGATGAGAGTGTGGTCCTAACACAGACTGATGTCAAATCCTCCTGGAGACATTAACGAAAAGCAACATTTCTAGATCCTGAGAAATCTTTTCTTCTTTCCCCAAAATGTTTCAGGTGTTTTTCATGATGATTCAGGTGTGGAAATAACTGGGTTAAGTGAGTATTTTCAAAAAAACCACAGCCCCTCTATTCCAGTGTCAGGCTAAAGGTTTGGGAATGGTGATCACTCTTTCTAGAAAAAAAAAAAAAGAGAGAGAGAGAGAGAGAGCAATGCACAGGTCAATTCAATTTCCAGAGATAACAAGCTCTGTGGTTTCCAGGTCCTTGATTATAAGAAGTGCCACCACGGGGCTGTGCCGAGGAAGTGGGGAATGTGGACTTGTAATCTGGGAGAAAGCTAGGTCTCCCTGAATGAAGCTATGCCTGCACAGGAGGGGCACAGGTGGAACAGACACTCCCTTTTGCTGCAGGGACAAGCAAATGCCTTACGTTGACCAGAGCAACCTGTGTCCCACAACCAGAAACATGAAGGGGGTTTCTGAGCAAGGAAGCAGCCTTTTCCCCTCAACAATGACACAGCCATCATGCCCACCCTGGCAGTTACAGCACCTTCATCCTTCTCAACAAAGTGTAAAAGCCGAGAAATCAAGACTGCAATACCAGAACAGAGCTATTTAGCTACAGAAATGTTAAGGAAGCAAGAATTAACAACAACAACACTCAAAAATGAGCAAAATGATTATCCAGTACCAAATATCTCATATCCAATCTATTATCACTAATATCTAATCTACACCCCAAATCATTCTATACCTAGTATCACTCAATGAAATCTCTATTTAGCTTCTAATACAGATATTCAGACTTAGGTTCCAAGAAATCAACATGAAAATGCTCTGCCTAACCTAACTCTCAAAATCATAAAAGCAATGTTTTACATCTCATAAAGATCTCTTTTCTAAAATACTATCCTGTGATGTAACAACATGCAAAAGTGGGTCTTCGTTAAAGATGGAAGCTCAGATAACTGAAGTATTTCAATATAAGAGTAAATAAAGAACAAGCTCACGGAAGGGAGTAGTCAAGGAATGAGACCAGAGAAACCCACAGGGTGACTTCTATGTCCAGTTCTAGAAAAGCCAAGGACAGGTGCAAGGAACCAACAAACACCAGAAGATACTTCCCAAAGGACACTGGCTCTTTCTAATGGAATCAGAGAAGGGCACTACATGAGCATATTTCCCATTCAGTTCAAGCAGGAAATATCCTCAAGGAGGAAAAAATACCAAAATACAGAAACAAATGACTGGGGAGAAGCATTCTCAGGTCTCCTTCATACATTAGCTAGACAACCACCAGGATCACTCAAAGGGGCCCAAAGTGGCCATCAGTCAGAGCTGGAGCTAACATTAAATCCCCAAATCAATAAAAATGTTAAAGCCAACAAAAACGGCTTTAGACATGAGGTGGAAAGAGGTCTGTTTTCATTTTAATCAGAACTTGGCTGCTATTTCTAACCCACAGGTAATTTGCTTCTGGATTGAAATAAAGGGAGACCTTAGAAATAAGGATAGAAATGCTGTTTTCTGCAAAAAACAAAAACAAAAACAAAACAAAACAGAACAAAAAACACCATTGCAAACCAAGCATCCTAAATAGGAGTCCGTACAGTTGCATTCACAGTCTCCCTTTGCATACAAGGGGTGACCTCTGCTACCTCATCTTCAGCCACCCCCAAGCAAAAGTTCCTCAGTCAGGGCTAGGGGTGGACAGTAGGTGGCGATGCAGGTTAAGTGAAAAGGCGGACTTCAAAGAATCCAGACATTGTGGGGAGGGAGTAGCTGACTATACCTCCTGGGCTCTCTAAAGTTCAATACAGCTCTCTGCTGCTTAAAGGGGGGACATGTAGATCTTATCTGGGTGGCAATAAGGAAACAGCTGTCCCTGACAGACTGTAGGACTTCAGCTCAAATGTTCCCCTGTCCAAGTCTATTTTCTCCTGCTTTTCGCCAATGCCGTCTTTCCGTTAAGTAAATTGTCCCATTCATGCCTCAACATGGATTATACATAAGAAGGCAGGGACTATGCAACAAATAAAAACAAAATGAAACAAGGGGCACCTGGGTGGCTCAAATGGTTAAGCATCTGCCTTCAGCTCAGGTCATGACCCCAGGGCCCTGGGATCGAGCCCCAGTTGGGCTCCCTGCTCTGTTGGAAACCTGCTTCTCCTTCTCCCACTCCCCCTGCTTGTGTTCTCTCTCTGGCTGTCTCTCTCTCTCTCTCTGTCAAATAAATAAAATCTGTAAAAAAAAAAAAAAAAAAAAAAATGAAACAAAACAAAATGAAACAAAACAAAATGTGCCTCACCAAAGACACTATTACTGGAGAGTTCTACACTATCACAGAAGACAAAGACAATGCTGCTTTATTTCCCTCCAACTTCCTTTCTTCTCAAGGGTTCCAAATTACAGCACTCACTTGCGAAAACATTCCACTAAAATTTAGATAGCGGTTTTCTTGAGTTGTGGCCCCCAGATAACCTACATCAGAATTACTGCACATGCTTATTAAAATGCAGATTCTCAGTGCCACCCTGACCTAGTAAAATACACGTTCTGAGCCTGGAAACCGTGTTTTGGCTAGCCCCTCACTTAGGCAAGAAAATTGCTCTTCCTATCTTATAGCTCATTGAATAGCCTACCAAGAAGTAGGCAAAAGCCTGTCTGAATAACAATATTTATATTCAAGGCAGGAGCAGCAGCTGAAATTTGTAAGGAGAAAGTTGCTTTTCTCCCCACTACCCCCCATACATCATGACAGATAACAGAATACGTAACATCCTCTTTGTTTTTTCCCGTTATATTATTTCTTGACGGTTTCCTAAGACTCCCTGGTCTGGAAAATTTAAACAACTTAACTTCTTCCAGACCACATAATTTTAATACTTAGGGATTTTGGATGAAATCGACAAATTTTGCAAGAGATCTTAAAAATTGGTTCAGTGTAGGCTGCGTGTCAGAGCAAGACCACAAGTGTGCCAAATTACAGGGGCACCCCCACAGTGTTTCAAGAAAGAATCTGGATACAAAAAAAAAAAAAAAAAAAATGGAACTAGAGGTATAGTGGCTGGAGGAGACTTGATTACAAAATTCTGACAGCCTGCGCAAGAGCATTTCATTCTGAGAAGCGGTCATATGGCTAGATCAGATCAAAGGGAGAAACACTGCACTTTCTACAAGATACAGGCTTAGCATATTTGAGGGGCAGATCTCTTTATTAAAGTTGCATTTATTTTTGCCACCTTATTAGATCCAGCAACTTTATAAGGGTGCCTTGGTAAATGAAGGTGCTGGATAAGACCAAAGTGTTATCATAAAGTTGAGAGGTTTGTGTAGCTGAATCCCCCAACAGGAGGTGCAAACGAGAAAAAGGTCCATGTATACAATAAACTGTAGCAACAACAACAAAATAACAGACAAATAGTCAGTGGGAAATACAACCATTTTTCATCACTCATCCCTCCACCTCACTAAAAAAAGATGGGGAGAAAAACAAAAAACCAAACACTGGATGCCAAGTGCCCAGATTATACCTTCAAAAGAACACAGATGCCTCACACCTGGGGAGTTCTAATAGGCTCTGACAAATCTCATCTCTCTGTGTGGGAGCCCATCCTGCCCCAAACCTATTGTTTCCAATTTCTGCTCTGAAGGTGTGGCCGGCCCACCGCCACCGCTACCACCAGCTACCACCAACTGCAGGAGCAGCTGCTGGAATATATTTCAGCAGAGCATCTTAGCGAAGTGTGTAAATTCCATACGGGGCGGCTGCAAGCACAGCTATCATCAGCCTGGCTCAGCTATTTTTGGCATCATCTTAACTGATGATCCCCCGCTATTCTCCACTCGTGCTTTCCTTCTCCAGGCCCACTCTCTGTCTTTCCCAAACTGAGACGCCCAGCGTTGACTGATCAATAATATGATAAAGAGCAGAGAGCTGAAGGGAACTGGTAAACAACTGGCATAAACAGATAGATTTGGGAGTGATACACAATACAGAGAACGTGATTAAGGCTGGGGCATCTGTAGACAGACAGCCTGTATAAGAATTCAGGCTTCACAGATGGACTGGGGGTGGGGTGTAGGGAGGGGAGGGGATGGGAGACTGCAACACACAAAAAAATTCTTTAGGAGCATTCTCTTTTTTTTCCTCACCACATGCTGTATGCAGTTCTTGATTTAGCAGGGCAGGGTCAAGGGTGACATGTACAACTTGCCCCTTAACCTTCCAAAATTTGCTGCTTTCTGCATTGAGTATGTGCTGGGGAGCACAGGGGTTGGCTAGACGGTCAGGTTTTGAGCAAGAAGGAAGAGAAAATTCAGCAACAGAGCTTCAGCAGACCTCAATAAATATTGGATGAATATTACTGATTATATTTCTGTCCTCATCTCAAAGGGGAATAATAATAATACCTCCTTGATAGGGTTGTTGAGAGGACGAAATGAGAAAATGAACATAAATTGTTGACCACAGTTCCTGGAACACAGTAGGGCTTCAACTGTTTGGATTTTTTTCAGATTTTGAAGGTCACTTCTTACAATTCTAACCACCTAAGATAGCTTTCTTCTACCCTGATAAATCAAAATCTTTTAATCGTTTTCAAATGTTCTCTCCAAATATGTCTTTAAGCTTTTCTGACCCAATATTCCTCCTCTTGACCAGGTTGCTTTGATGCTTTCCTTACTAAAACACTAAGAAAAGCAGCAAGTGAAAAGAATTATTTGAATTTCTTAGATTATATATGGGAACAGAGCCAAATGTTTAGTCCAAGGAACATCCATCTTGCCATGCCTAAAGGGAAGATGGACACACTATGATCCCCCTAGAAACAGTAATAGGTCATGGGAATGAATGTTCTGTAAACTGCATAAGACTAGAAATCTTGGAGGCTTCCTGACATTTATGGATTACCAAGATGAGCTCCAGGAGCTCCTGAAGGAAGAGGCCACTCAAAAGACGCAAAGTCTTAGGCAAAAATGAAAAACGAGATAACCAAGGAGCACTGAACACTTTATAGTGTCCTAATTACAGAATTTGTTAAAAAGCATGAAAATAAACCATTTTGTTTATGAAAGCCACAGAAATAGGAGAACTCTGCAGAAACAAGAAGGGGCACAACCATTTCTACCTTGAGCAGCTTTCACAGGAGCTGGGCAAAAGGGGGTGTCATGGGCATCAGCATCACAAAGATCCATTTCCAACCCCTTGGTTACACCTTCATGGGTAACATTTTAATCTCTCGCTGAGGCAGTGGTTTGATATGTGAAATGAGATTATAAATTCCACTTGGACAGGACTCTACAACTCTTGTATCTTACACAGGGCCTGGTAGAGCTCAACAGAAGCAAGAATTTCCAAATGACATGTGGGATCCTGCTCAAAGTTCTACATAACAAGATTAGTCCTCTAAAAAACTAAAATCACTGAGTCACGGGGATACTGATAAGAACATTCAGTTTTCTCTGATCCTAGCAATTGACATCATATTATTTAAACCACAGCGGAGATCCATTATTTTTCAAAAATGGGGGGATGGCACAAAGATGACTTTTTCTTACAGTAGTACCTGCCTTTGATTGAAGGGCTTTCATTACCCCTCCTGTCCTCTTTTCCACTCTGGGAAGTAGGCTGGTATCACCCACGGTTGCACCTCAAGGCACAGACAGGACTTGTCCAAGGCAAATAGAGAGAGGGGAACAAAGACTAAGCTATAGCCTCCTTCCTACTTAGCCTTGTTTCAAATTCTCATGCCATGTGCCATCTTATAATCAGCTGTTAGTTTAATTATGAAATACCTGAATGCTGTGTAATTAGAGCTCTTTTTCATGAATGGCTGCCTCCTTATAAAGTAAAACATCCGGCTAAGGAGTAACACCTGGAATCTGGAAGGATCATCTATTCATGGCAAGAACAACTAAAGAGAGCTGTTGATTGCGTCAGCATCTTGTGTGGACTTCTTGAGGTAGCCATCATTAACTGTTCGGCAGGTGTAATTATATGCAACTGGAAAACTTGGTAACCATTTTTCATTCAGGAGACAAAGTTAAGCATCTTTGAGTTAGAAACAATTTTCTAAACTATATATATTTTAAAGAATGTCTTATTTCAAGGGCCAGGGAATTAGAAACCTATTTTGCAGAAAAGCAATTTCATATGTGAACCTGAACAAAGGCAAAGAATGAGAAAAGAGTTTTACCTACTTAAGTTATGGTTCTACTATTTATAAAACAATCAAATATAAATGTGAATGATAATTACATTATTTTTGGCTCACTATTACTAAAGCATAAGAGAAAATGAACTGTGAAGATGCTGGCATTCCAAAGCACAGGACGTTTCAGGAAATGGAGGAAAAGAAGTTGATGCTCACCCACGAAAACTCTGCTAACATTGCAAGTAAATGAACACGTTATTGTCCTATCCATTTGCAGTGAGAACGGTGGCTTGCTTCATCAACTCTGTTACCTGCATGCTACAGTTTGGAAATCAAAAGTCCAAGCTTTATCACCAGCTTTAGCCATGAGACTAAAGCATATGACCTTGGCCTGGCAAACAGTATAGGGAAAAATAATATTTCTACTACTCTGTTCTATAAGAAGTATGGAGCCACTTAGGAAAGCTAGCATCTTATTCTACTTTCATGTCAGGTCAAGATGTATTTCTCACTTTCTCATTACATTAATGTTCCCAAACCAGGAAATAATCTTCAATGTGTGATTCCCAGTTGTAAGAATATGTGAAATGTTTTAAATATTTGCTAAGCATTTGATGATATTCAATAAAACTTCTGTAGATGTCTAAAGTAGCATTATTTCATTGCTGTCAGATGAATGAAGTTGAATGTGCCATATAAAATGGAAACTCTGATGGATATGGCACTAGATGTGATTAAGATCCATATTTCAAAAATGTTCTCTTTATAACAGTTGCTGCTGCCAACTCCCAGGGAAGAGATTCAAGATGCTTACAGGAATACATTATATCCTCTTAGAAAAAGGAAAGAAATAAGTGGAACCACCAAATACTATTTTATTATTAAATAATTTTCTTTAATGCCCCCTGGCATGTAGTAATGCACTAGTGCAGTATACGAAACACCCAGAAAAAGTGGATATGAAAATCCTGATTTACATTTTTTAAAAAAATTAAACTTCCTATAATATCTTGTAGTAAGACAGAAAAAAAAACACCCCATGTTACAAAATATAATCTCTTACCTTCATTCTCCTGACCAATTAACTTTTGAAAATCCTATATTATGTCAGCAGAGATGCTACATTTAGACATCTACCTTCAACAAAACTTATTAATTCAGGATCAAACACAAACTTAGAATTTGTGACAGAATTTAGGCTAACATGTATCTTTATAGTATCCATAAAGAATGGGTATGGGAAGCAAATTAGGATATCAAACCAGTTTTGCTGAGCCTATTTGCCTTGCTTATAAAAATAATTTTAAGTATGCTCCAAGTAACTTGGAAGAAGTATTGTATTTTAATTAGATAAAATTGTAGTAATAAGTCAGGCTTAAATAGCCTCTAAGATCATTTATTAGGATGGAGATACGCAACACACATACACACATACACATCACATCTTAGTCTAGTTATTCCATGTATTTGAAAGCAATTTTATTTAAAAAAAAAAAAAAATGACACTCTTTTCTTTAATGCAGACTGACTTCTCCCTCTGGCTATCTGAAATTGTAATAGGTTACTATTCATGGTCTCTTCCAATAATTCTTAACCAAACACAAAATTCTTTAGCTTTCATCTGAAGCACTGTTATCAAACACCATTGCCTAGACTAACTTGTCTTTCAAGGCAAGACACTCTAATTAACTTACCATGCTGGCCTTATTTCTGGTAGAACAATTTCCTCAAATTCTACTTAATTGAGGCAAAGGACTTGATCAAATTAACTCAAGCCATTTTATTTAGATGCGAGCAATTCTCCTTGGGTGTTTTCACAACCCCAAACGACAATGTACTTAAAATAATCTTATTGCCAAAGCTTCAAAAAATTACCATACAATACAGGACCAGAAGCAATATTTCCTGTAAAATAGAACTGATTCTTTTAGGGTAGGATTAGGATTTTTTCTATCTACAGTTTCCCAACAACTGATGAGTTTGAGGCATCTAGGCATCCATACTGAAACTATTAATGGTTGAGCTGTTTCACCCAATTTAGCAATCAAAGATCACGGACTACTGTGAAATCCTCTACACTGTCCTAACAACTAGACCTATGGATCTGATGCATGGCTTTCTTATCCCCCACCAAGTCTTATTTTTTTATGTCCTGGTCTCATCATTTATTTAATATGTTTCAAACAGTGATTTAGTTATTTCTCAACTGAAACATTGGCTTGCTTCTACTTTAATAGTTGTGGATCAGAATTGGTGAAAACTGTACTTTAACATTAAGCACTTACTGCAAATACCTTTGAACTTGCCTCCCTAGGGGAATAAAGAATCAGAGGATGATTATAAATCCCAAGGTGAGTTCCTTAACTCACTTACAATTGTGAATATAGGTCAGTCTAATGGGGACAGTTCAGGATAGAGATGAAGAGTCCTCTTCCCTCCGCCCTACCTGCCATGGTTTAACTACACTGATGTTTTCCCATTTCTCAAACACATTAAGTATATTCCTTTCATAAGCCCTTGAATTTTGTGAATGCCTCTACACAGAATGCTCTTTCCCTAAACTTTCCCAAGACTGAATCCTTGTCACCATTCAAGTTTCAAATGTCCAAACCAAAAAATGTCACTTTCCTCAGAAAGGCTTCCAGGATGGTCCTACCTAAAGTTGTACTCCCTCCCACTTCCAGGCATTTTCTCTATCTTGTCTAATTTTATTTATTGCATTTGACATTATCTGAATTCATTTATGTTGTTTATATGTTCCCAAACAACCCAAACAAAATGCAAAGTTCATAAGGATAGGGACAGTGTTGATCTTCTTCAGCACTGCATTACCATACTTAGAATAAAAATTGCTTTAAATAAATAGCTTTTCAAACTTCCATTGGCTTTACAGTTTGAATTCCTAGGTGGTTTAGTTTACTTTCCACACACAGTTTCTACAAACACACCTCTCTTTTGGTCCTAGTCCAGGGATTAACAAACTATGGCCCTTGAGCCAAATCTGGCCTGCTGCCTGTTTTAGTTAAGAAAGTTTTATTGGAACTCAGCCTTGCCCATTCATTTACGTATGGTCTGTGGTAGCTTTTGTGCCACAATGGCAGAACTGAGTTGTGACAGAGAATTCAGTCATTGTGACAGAGACAGTACGGCTCACGAGGCAAAGTATTTACTATCTGGCCATTTATAGAAAAAGTTAGCCAACCTGTGTTTACACTTTTTAGAGTGGACCGCCGAGTCTCCAAGTCCTGAGGGAAATATTCAGGGAGGAAGTTTATTCAATACCAGTGACTTTCACTTGTGAGATAAATATTTAAGAGCTTCATTATTTTTAGTCAAAGCAACATTCTCTCCAAATAGAGTGAGTTTCAAAGTTAACCTACCTCCCAAACTCGCAACTCGCAATCAATAGAATTACGCTCACTGATAGTTCTTGGATCAGTAATAACTGAACTATAAATTAAGTGGCGATTTAGAAGGGAAAGCTAAGCCAACATGTAATCACCCAAAAAGGTGATGAAAACTTCATTAACAAACACTTGCTGCCTGCAGGTAATTGTGATGGTTCAACTATCAGTCTGGATACAGAGAGGCCAAAGAAAACCGTTCTTTGGTACAAGACAATTTGAGCAGAAGGACATAACTACTCCACAAGAGAGCAAATATGTGCCTTCAAAGGTAGTGGCAATAAAATCAGACATAACCAAGTATGTTGTTACACAGAACAAAGTATACTGTAAGTACAAGGAAATGCTCTTCCGTGAATACAATTACTACATGAAATCTAGCGTAGATCCCCGAAGGGATGTTGTCATAGTCCCCTGACATTGTTTTGAGTAAGAGCTGGCCATGAGGCTGAGACAGCCAAATAGCACAGCATGTCAGCTCGCACTGCAGTGCCCCAAATCACAAGGCAGGCAGGGGCAAGCCCAGCCAGTACCGGCTGCTCAGTGGAAGCTTACATAAATTATTCTTTCCAGAAAGACATTGAAAAATGGCATGGTCTGGCAGCCCTTAGGAATGGCGCTCATTATAGCCACAGCAAGTGTTTTGCTTTCACTTATTAACTTGAAACCAATTTACTCCTGTTCTGTTCCAAAGATTCTACAGAATCTGTTGGAAAGAACAGAGCTTTTCCTTTAAAATATTCTGATGGGAGCTACTGATGTGAGTTTTCTCATCATTCATCCCCTTTGAAGGGTATTCACTGTTCATCTTTAGATTAGATAAAGGTGAATATGGAATAACAAATCAGAGACCGGGGTGTGGGACAGCATTGTTCTAAAGATGGTGTGAATGGTCAGTGATTCTTGGAATGTTCTTTTCTTCCCCCTCTCAGTCCCAGGGATTTCTGCAGCAATGGTACATTCGTGTGATGATATCCAAATTCTGTTTTCTAGTTTCTGATGATCCATGAGAGAAATTAAATGATAATTCAGACTTTTGAAGGCAGAGGTGCAGTACAAATGGACTTGGAGTTTGATCTCCCATTCACAACTGGGGACCAGAGGGAGAAAATCGTTGCGGAAGGGAAGTAAAAACCTCATAACATGGGCATGTGTGACTACTGATCACACCCATTCAGGAAAAATTGATTATTACTGGCAAAATTACACCAAAGGCTTCGGTCTCTTAGATATTGACATTCAAAAATAAAGCATAGTTTCCACTGGCTGGGAAAATGTGCTGCATTGTTGTATGCAAACCTTTATGGAAAGAATAAGTCATAGGATTCATAGTTTATCCTTGGCCTTGAGGAAAGACATTCAGGAGCAATTAGGAATTTACAAAACACAGTATTAAAAGTTTACCAAAATTTAGAACAAGCCACAATGTCTATAATAGGCATAGTATACACATTTTAGTAATTACAGGATGGACAAATGTGCTGCCAAAAACAAAAACAAAAAAACCCTACCTTCTGATCATTGAAGTTTCCTTATCTGTAAAATTCAAATAACAGTATCTATTTGCAGAGCCAGCCTCATAAGTAGGTAACCAGTATGGTCACACAGAGTCCTGTGGGTTTGGGGTTCAATGCTTTGCAGTCACTGTCTTAAAATTCCCAAGAATTTTATCTTTGAACTTCCGTTTTATAAGTGAAGTTCAATCGGAACTTTGACTCTCAATGGGAACTTTGGCTCCCAAGTGGTCTTATCTCCCCAGGACAAGTTCTTGGCCACCTGCTTTTTCCACCTCTACCCAGCAACTACTGCTACTTTCTGCCCCCACTGGCAGAGCCATGGGGTGGAGTCTTGGGTGCCTGTGAGGGTCTGTGCTCACCCCAGAAATATCCTCCTGCTGAAGGGAGCACATTAGAAGCACATTAAAACAAAACAAAACAGAACACCCTAACAGATTGAGAGAGACTGGAAAAAATAAAAAAGGAAATGCTTTTTCCCTACTTTTTGAACAAGGGACTCACATCTGTATTTTGCACTAGGCCCCACAAATTACATAAATGGTCCTGACCGCTGCATACGATTATTGTAGGGATTACAGGATATAATATATGTAACAACTAAAAATATTGCCTGGCCCAAAATAAATGCTCATTAAATGTCAGTCCATGTGATTTTGTTGCTGTTTTTCTTCTGCGTGTTATTTCCTTGTGGCGGAACACATGACTGCATATCACTTGCACCACTAAACTTTACCAGGGACAGCTTAACCCCTCGGAGATTAAACTAAACCCTTGGTCCCTGTGACTTTGGTAGATGAGGACCCTCACTTTTTTTTTTTTATTTAAATTCAATTAGCCAACATATAGTAAGATGACCCTTACTGTTTCATAATGTGAGCCTACCTGGAGCAGGACAGAAAGGCCTGAATTAATTTCACACAAGATTCTAAACCAGCCTGGAAGATATCTTGGATACACTCCACTTCTTCAAACGCCAATTTCTGTCCTGTCTCCTATAAAATATTTTGCAAGAGCAGCAATTCCCGGTGACAAATCAGAAAGGTTAGACAAGTAGCTAAGAGGCCTGGGAAAACTGATGTTTCTATTGTTACAAGTTTAAATGACCAAGGAGCAATTCAAGCCATGAGAGACAAGGCCATAGGACGACGCTGGATCTTTGGTGCCTGTTTAAATGCTGGGATGGAAATCACATGGTTGGGAGCTAGGCTTCTGTTCAGATATTTTTCTTCTTCATCAAATGATTTTAACAGCAATTGCTAATAATAATGATGGCTCAGAGAAATTGCCTCAGGACTAAGGGCCATAAGAGAGGCTGAACTCTAGGAAAGAGACTAAGGGTTGCTGGAGGGGAGGCAGGTGGGGGGGTGGGGTAACTGGGTGATGGGCATTAAGGAGGGCACGTGATTTCTATGCAACTGATGAGTCTCTGAACTCTACCTCTGAAACTAATAATACAGTATATGTTGATCAATTGAATTTAAATAACATAACATTAATAATAATAATAAAAACAAGAGCTAATGAGTAGCAGAGCCTAAAAGTTCTGTCCTCCCCACTGTGGAATGCTGCCACTCCTGCTGCAGCTGTGTTTTGTTTTTCTGTTCTGAGTAATCATCCTTATTCTCCTTAAGATTCCTTTGAAGCTTACGGAGGCCTCCAACAATAGTACAGGAAAGAGTATAGGTTAAAAATCCAGGGTAGGTAAGATAAGACCAACACACTCTGCCACGTGCAAAGCAATACTCCACAAAGGTAACTTGTGCCTTTATTAAATGTCTCTTTGAACCACTCCCATCTAGGCGAAAGAATAATCCGATTGCTCCGAAATCACATTTCCTCATATTAAATGTTAGCCTTCTAATGTAGCGGTATTTAGTAAGGATTTCTAAAAACATATTTTCTCTGTAGGAGTTGGACAAATGTCCTTATCATGGCAAGCGAGGAGCTACTGAGATTTCCCTCTTTGTAAATATGGAATAATTTTCCTCTAAGAGATCTATACTCATCCATGCAGATTTCTCCTGTGGCCCAAAGTTTCAAGTCATTAAGTTTGTCATTATTGATTAATTAAACAAATGTGCATTAATGGCAACCATAGGTGTGCTTCTGTTGTAAGCAGGGAAGACCCGATGATAAATAGGACACTTTTTCCAAACTGTGAGGAATCCAGAGATTGGTTCAGGAGATACACAGGTAGGCAAGTAAAGCAACAAGAATGTGATGAGTTCTGAAAGACGTGCATTCCAAATACTATGGGAACCTAGAGGTGGAAAAACCTGACATGCCAGGGGTAAAAGGAAAGTCTTCTCATGAATCGTGACCCCTGAGCATCACGAAGGATGAGCAGTAGTCAGCTAGGCAGATACAGAGAGAAATGGTGTATGGTGCATAACACAAAGCATGAACGCAGGGACACCGGTGTAGAGAGCTCAGGGAATTTGAGTAACTATACTCTGTTTGCTAAGACAAGAGCGCTAGAGTATAACGGAAAGAGACAAAGACAGGGAATACCAATATTACCAAAGGAAGGCCAACAAAGCACTGGACACACGGAGGATGACTGAGCAATGATCAGTTAGGTCATCATAGCACTCACTACCCTCTTCCTAGTCATCCCCATGCCTGTATGATCATTCCTAATTCATCCCCTATGCATCTCTAAATGGCAAGGACCTTTCAGTCATAGAATTAAACAGTGCCTTAGAGACTAGTTATGAACAAGAATGGGACACTAATATACCTATAAATCTGAGCGAAGGAAGCCTGACTCTGGAAAGGCCAAGGTTACAGAAAGATTAACCTAAAAAAAATGCGATTTATTGGTGACTAGAAGTGTCATCTTTCAGGAGTCCCATCAGCATTTGACTGAGGGTGGGGGACTGCATTCACTTGAGCATCCACATTGTAGCATCTAAGCAGAAGAGGTACTCTGGGCCATGGTGAGCAGCCGTGGCTTTGGGATCAAAGAGACTGAATCTGAAGCTGGGCAAAGCATTTTGCATAATGAAGTCTCATTTCTAAAATGAAGATAACATCTCCTTTATAAGACTGGAATGAAGATTAAACAAGATTATGCAAGCAAAGTGCTCATCCCAGGGTTTGGCATGCAGAAAACACTCAATCTTTGCTATTATTTTTTGCTGTAACTAGTAGCCACCTGGGACGTTGATGCACTTTCTGTAACAAGAGCAAAGATTTTCAAAATTTTATTGCATATGTCCTTGTGTATGGATTAGCATCCACTTTCACTGCGATGGAGTGAAAGTGCTCAGGGAAAACTTGGAGAAGGGGAAGAATGGAGTTGTGTCTTCCCTCAGCATTCAATTTTCATGCCTTTGAGATGTTAATCATGAGATCCTCACTCTTTTGTTTTCTACCAGGTGTGTAGGGCTGTGGAAAAACTCAGCCACAGACAAGTACCTTACCCCATCATCAGGGTGGTACAATATCTAGCTTTCCTATTTCTGACAATTGATAAGCTTTTTTTTTAATTGGTTCCTTTATCAAAAGGGTTTGCTTGTAAATAACAATCAGTGAATCAAACAGTTAAGTGAAACATCCCAACTACTGAGAGGTATATCGTGTGAGTTTCATTTCAAATATCCATTTCTTCTCACAAGACAATGGTAATCCTCCTCTAGCCACCCCCTAGCCCAATGGCTTCATCATATGTCTTCATCTTCTTCTGCATTTTTTTTTTCCCTCTGTGAGATCAGAAAAACACAGAATTTTTCTATAGTTGTAAGACACATGACTCTTCTCCATAAGGGATACTTGTATGCCCTTTCTTTCTTTTCAGCTTTGCCTATCCTGCACACATTTGTTCCTGCGGTCTGCTGCTTTTGCTCCTTTCAAGCCTTCTGTCCCTGCTGCTCTCACCATCCCAGCCCTGCGGGCATCCTCATTTCGGTCAGCAGGGCTGTTCCTTTCCCTCAGGTTCTAGGGAGGGAGGAAAGGAATAGGGCTTCCAGACTGACCATCACAGGAAAACCACTCACAGGAAATAAAGGGGCTTTCTTTCCTCCCCCCTTCAGTATTTCCAATTTTCTTCCTTTTTATTACCTCTGGAACAGAGGAGGAGCCCTCTGTTTATGCAGTAGATTTTAACCTGCCCACACTTGTGAATAATGCCAATTTTATTTCTGTCATCTCCTAGGTTCAAAACTAAATTTCATTCTGTTTATGTTGCTGTTCATCCCACATCTAAGAGTGTAGGTCATCATATCCTTTCTAACTGGTACCTTTGCAGTGGTACCTCCCCCCAGCTTTTTTCTTTTTACTAATTCTAAAGAAAAAAAATATCCTGTGGTAACATTATAAGGTAATTTGACTTTGGTGACAAAGAGTGCTCATTTGATTAAGAATCAGAAATTGAGATTTATGAAGACTCATGCCTGCTACTAATCACTCTGAGACCTTATACAGTGCACTTGGATTCCATAAGCTGTGGTTTCCCCATTTGTAATAGGGTGCTATTAAAATATGTGCTCCCACAGGCCTCTTGGGAAGACCCTGAGCTCATAACCATTCGAGACTTTGCTTCTGGAGACATGACCTCCGTTACATTTGTCTCTCTTCTGGAACACATAGGCCTTTTAACATTTTTCTACTGCAATGTAACTTCAGCCATTCAGGAAGATAGACATTTAGATCATTATAACTAAACTCCACACCTCCTGCTTTCACCCCTTGATATATTCTCCTGCTTCCCACTCCCTAATGAGGGCCCTTCCAGAAGCTACCATGAACACCGCTTCTGACAAAGCACTGGCACAAAGCTCTAGTGATAACGGTGTCATCTTTTCATGTTCAGTTATTATATAATCAGATTTACTCTAACTTTATTTTTGGAAGGAAAATGTATATATCCCTTTAAGGTTTCTTTCCCTAACTTCCAATAAATTCTATGTTAAAAAGCTTTGTGATTTTAGTCACTGAGTCAACAGAACAGCCAGAAAAATGACTCCATTTCTTTTAAAAGCAACAACCCCTGATCCCTAAGTTTTCTTCCCAAAATTGACGCTAAAATTGAGAAAAACTGTGTTGAGATGCTCTGAATCAGTAGGTCATACCTGCACGCACGCACACACACACACACACACACACACACACACACACACGTATTTTTAGGCACTATGGGGAAGTAGATCCATTGATGTATTTATTTTATCACCAAACAGGAATGGAGGGTTTGGTTGATAATGTTAGCACATCCTACAGCTCACTGATCAAGTGGCCCTTCCTAATTTTCAAAATACAAACTGTGCCTAACACTAATACTTATTGAACTTATCACCTTACAAATATTACGGTGGCAATTAGACAGATAAAATGGATCACAGTACAAAAAGAAAACTTCAAAAACTAGAAAGGAAAACAGAAACACCATTTTTACTCAAAATCACAGTGCTTGAAATACAGCTGTTGAGGGCGCCTGGGTGGCTCAGTTGATTAAGCGACTGCCTTCAGCTCAGGTCATGATCCTGGAGTCCCTGGATCAAGTCCCGCATCGGGCTCCCTGCTCGGCAGGGAGTCTGCTTCTCCCTCTGACCCTCCCCCCTCTCATGTGCTCTCTCTCATTCTCTCTCTCTCAAATAAATAAATAAAATCTTTAAAAAAAAAAAAAAAAAAAAAAAAAAAAGAAATACAGCTGTTGAAAGGAAAGCAGGAACACACCGTGCTTGGCTCCAAGCAGGTGGTCAGATGAGAGAAGGCAAGCCAAAAACAGAAAAAGAGAAATCAGGAAAAAAAATCTAGCTAAGTAGACCAGTGCTCAGGACCTCAACACAAGGAATACACATATACAGTTGACCCTTGAACAAATGCATCTGAACTGTGCAGGTGCACTTATATGCAGATTTTTTACAGTACACTACTGTAAATGTATTTTCTCTTATGATTTTCTTAATAATTTTCTTTCCTCTAGTTTATTGTAAGAGTACAGTATATGATACATAGAACTTAAAAATGTGTTAATCTACTGTTTATGTTATCATTAAGGCTTCTGATCAACTGTAGGCTATTAGTAGTAATGTTTTAGGGCAGTCAAAGGTTGTATGTGGATTTTCCACTGCAAGGAGGTCAGCACCCTAACCCTCACATTGTTCAAGGGTCAAATGTATTGTGAAAAAAAGAAACTACTTTGTTCAACCGAATGTTGAAATGAACCATCCCTAAACAAAATCTATGAAAAACTCATCTGGATTTGAGAGACATAGATCACCTTCCTCAACTTAAAAGTGGGGTAAACAACCCAATAAATCCATCGTAAGTTGGAAATATCACAAATTTAAAGTACATTTAATACACCTAACTTAACAAACATCACAGGTTAGCCTAGCCTACCTTAAACATGCTCTGAACATTTGTTTGCAGTTGGGTAAAATCATCTAACAAAGCCTATTTTATAATAAGGTGTTGAATATCTCATGTAATTTATTGAGCACTGTAATGAAAGTGAAACAGAGAATGGTTGTAAATGTATCACTTGTTTACCCTCATGATCGCATGGCTGCCTGGGAGCTACAGCTCACTGCCACAGCCCAGCATTACGAGAGAGTATCATACTGCTTCTCATTATCCCAGGAAAAGATCAAAATTCAAAATATAGTTTCTATTGAGTGTGCATTGTTTTCACACCATTGTAAAGTCAAAAAAATCAGAGGTTGAGTCATTATAAGTTGGGGGCCATCTGTACATGCACCTGAGTTCCAATTTCTATAAGAGAAAGAGAAAACGAAAAAAAGGGGTGCCCAGTCTTCTAGATTCCTTTGGCATTTTCCTTGGAAATTCATAGTATAAACCCCTAAAACTGACATCAACACCTGGAATTCAGTTAACTCTCAATAAATGTTCTTGGAATAAGTGAATGAAGAATGAGGAAGAGTGACAACATATAATATTTACTAATACTCATCTTCCTTCATGAAATTTTCTGGATTTCAACAAAAACCTGGCTAAATGAGACCTCATGAAAATCTTCATTTTGTCTAAAATCCCTTATTTTACAGAGAAAGTAATATATATCCTTTCAGATTTTAGGGATAAAAGAACAAAGTCATTCTTGGTTAATTTTCTTCCTTATAGAATGACAACAAGACAAAGAGTCATAGCTTATAATTGTCAGCTTATATCTCTCATGGTGATTACTAAGAGTATTTGTATAAATAGTAAATTAAGATAGAGGGGTGTTATATGCAAACAATGAATCATGGAACACTACATCAAAAACTAATGATGTAATGTATGGTGATTAACATAACATAATAAAACAAAACAAAACAAAAAAAACATAGAGGGATAGGCACATTTCATTACCTCATTGATTTAATTATTTATTGAGCATATACTACATTCAAGGTAGCTTCAGGTCATGAAAATCAAACAGTGGCAAACATCAGCACAGAAATTTTAGGCTGTGCTAACATAAGATACCACTATACGTATGCATAGGTCTCCAAACTACGGACACTAATTTAACACGATTAATTCCAGTGGCTTGAACTGTGATTGGGAAACACTTCTGGGAGTCTACATCACCTCTCTCACCTGGGTAGTTCACAATAGATCATTCCTACGTTGGTAAGGTGTTTGCCTATTTTTAAGATGTTTAGATAGAGAAAGTTTACTCCTTTATTTAGCAATCTTTCCTAGAAGTCAGCAACTCAATGAACTTTGCTTATATCTATACATTCTGTGAGATCTTGTGTTTTTAACTTAGTCTCTTTTCTCCTCTGCTACTTCCTCTGCTTCTTCCTTGGATGAGACAAAACACACTCTCCTTTGGAAGCCACTTATTTATAATTTAATGTGTCACTCTCACTTCCCATCTACTCTTTAACTGGGCACTTGATCTCAATCCCTTTACCTTTTCTAAAATCCAGATGAACAGTTGCTAAAATACCTTCCTGAGAGGACTCTTCCACACCAGGGGCTCAATGTACACAAGAGAAGCAAACCAAAAGATGATATATTTGTATTCCAGAGCACAGGGACCATTTTGAAATCAGAAAAAAAAGTGGCCTTGGGTAGCGTCACTGAAGGAGACATTTCTTCTTTTAGGGTCTCATTTAATCTGCTCTCAAAGGACATTCCCAGAAGTTGGGGGTGGATGGTACTGTAGTTCTAACTGCTAAGTGGTCACCACATATGGATCTGATAAAGGCTGGCCACCAGCCTTTGTACGGCATGTGCATGATTTTAATTACCCAAAGGTCCAAGTGTGAATCTTTAACATATTGGCTCATCATACTATGCTTCAACAAATTGGGTGAAACCAAAATACAAGATCTCCTAAAAAGAAGATGGCCCTTTTCTCCTCTTCGTGAACTAGCTCTCCTTTCTAATCACGGTCTGCATGAATGTGATGATTTTTAAAGCCATAAAAGGAATGCGCCAAGGAAACTGAACATACAGTAACATTCTTAGCCAGAAATCTATACCCTTGCTACAAAAACTCTCATTGCTCTGACTCGACTTTATTTTGGTTCCTATTTAGAGTACTGAAATTGATATTAGAAGATATTAAAGTCACAAATATGATGATATCATCTACTCAGACCTGTGCATTTCACAGATATTTGCACTTTAGACCACTATTAAGTGTTTATTAAAATGATACCAAGGTTCCAGAAACAAACACAGAAGAACTCATGAAGTTAAAATGTTTTCATTAGTTTTGGGTTAACATCAAATTTTTATTTATCAAAATGCACCGAGAGGAAAAAAAGTCCCAATATGACCCCATGATGGTCGTATCCATCATCTTATTAATAATGTTACTGATGCAGAATCCAGTGCAACTCTGATGGCCTTGAAAAGTGTTTACTACTGCCCTGAGTAATTGATGGAGTAAGTAGGATGCTTATTTTACAGGCATCTATTAAGCTACCAAGGAATATATATTTTAGGAATATATACCATCCATTCTTGAACAAGTATAGTTCTCAAGAGATCATCTTTTCAGTTGTCATCATCATGATGTCATCATCATCACCACCACCACACATACAGCACAGACTGTGTTCTAGGTTCTGTTCTCACTTAAACAGGTAGACACTGTAATCATGCCCATTTTACAATTGAGAAAACTGAGAGTGGAAATAAATTGTCCAAAGACCCATAGATCACTAGTGGTAGAGACAAGGATTAAACCCAGGCTGTTTGGTGCCACAGTCCTGCTTGCTCTTGGTAATTGCACTAAAGTGCCTCTTTGCTGAGATTCTAACATAGATAAGAGGAGCCTAAGAGGGAAATCATACAAAATTACTATAACATATTGCCACCTTTCTACAACACCTGTGCTTACTAGAAAACAAAAACAAGATTAACATGAGAAATGCTGCTATAAGAGATTTCTATTTAAAGATTTCTAGGAGAAGTTGGGAGAAGTCGGCACCCAAGTTTTGAATAACAATGGTCCCTACATATACTTGAAGAAGTAAAAGGATGGAAGGAAAAGGGTGACAATGGCTCTCCCTGGAATATGTGACAGCAACATTTTGAAGAGTATTTTGAGAAAATGAACAAAAAGTTTGACAATATGGTGTGGTGAGGGTAAGGAGAAACAAACATTGACATATTGCTGGTAGGAACGTAAATCTGTACAACTTCTTTGGAATGCACTTGGGCAATATCTATCAGTTTTTGTAATGGACTTATCTGTTGACCTAGTTAATTCCACTTTTAGGGATTTATCAGATAGACATTCCTGCAAAGACTAATAAACAAAAACATGTGTTTTTTGTTTGTTTGTTTGTTTGTTTTTTAGTTTTAGCAGTAGTAAAAAGCTAGAAAAAATCTAAATGTATATCAGTAGGATATTGATTTAATCAACTATGGTATCTCCATAAAATGCAGTATTATGTGACCATTAAAAAGAATAAAGGAGACCTTAATATTCTTACATGAAATAGTCCCTAAAATATTTTAAGTGAAAAAGAGCAAAATTCAGAAGAATGTGTTAACATTGTGTTAAGGACAAGGAAGGGAAAAAGGGGTAGAATATGGTTATAACTGTATGTTGTATACTCGTGGATTATCTTTGAGAGAATATACAAAAGACTGATAATTTTGGTTGCCTCTGAGAATGAGAATTTGGGTTCTAGAAAGAGATAAGAGTGAGAATTTTTACTTTTCCTTTGTTCCATGTACAGTTTTTTAACTATTTAAAAAAAAAAACCATCCTGAATTAGTATTTATTAAGAAGAATTTAATATTAAATGTTTAGGAAGCACCCTACTATCATACTCAAATCTGGCTATTATTTATACTATTAGTAAACTTGTACTTGAAGTGTTTTATGTTATAAAAAATATAAAACATTCCAAAGGGGAAAAAATGATGTATTATTTTTTAAAAATCAGGTTTTGAGAAAAGCAGAGCATAATCATTTAGTAGGGAAAGAGAAACTCTCAGGTGTGATGTTGATAGTTTGATACACAATACATTATTATACAGAAGATCCCGCTTTGTGATTTTCCATCTCCACTAAAACTCTAAGTGATATGATCAGGCAAATGACTGACAGTCATGGTTATCCAAATCTTGGAACAAATACCAAAGAGGGTTCAGAATTTTCTTCCCAGAAGACTTTTAATAGTGAAGAAGTCAGCTTTCCTGTGGACCTCAGGTATGTGTTTCTGAGTTAATGGGATGAGCTAAACAATTCAGCTCTGGGATTTCTAGATAAACTAGGCCTAAAGATGAAATAGCATAGTCCAGTACCATAGAGAGGGAAGAAAGAGAAAAAGGAAGCAAAAACCCCCAAAAGCCTAGTGTAATAAACTGCATTTCACCAACCTATTAATTTATGCCTAAATTAAGCAAGAAACACCCACACACTGTTGACTTGGCCAAGACATTGGAAATTGAGTCTGCTTAAAAAAAGCCTAAGGCACAGAAGCTAATGCAAAAGGCAAAAAGCAACTGCTAGGCAAACCAGTGTAAGAGAAGGAATATTTAGTAAATACTAGTAGCCTTTAGAGGTATGACTTGGAAGTATCATATCCTTATGATGTTATTTTCATATAGCTCTTATATAATTGTACACTTCTATGATGATTCAAAGATAACAGAGTCTATGGAAGGGGACAGGATTATCAAAGCTGTTCTCTCACACAAGTGACTACAGGATGACACTGAGTGTTTTAAGGTCAGTATATTTTTGTATGGCACTCTATTTCTTTTCTCCTTTATATCTAAGAGGAAAACACCGAACCTTGTTACAGATAAATAAAGACTTCAAGTTCAACGTAATTGGGGGGGGGGGGTTCCTACATCTCCCTAAATAATCAGGCATGTACACAAACTCACAATTTCCATATGATATATACACCTCTTTTTAGAAAGACTGAGAAAATGACCATATACAGAGGAATCAGCCTTTCAGAGAAGGGAAAGGCTAAAAAACAAAAGGATGAAATTGATAGTTATTTTTATGTGTTCATTATAGTCATTCATGCTGTCTTCATCTGTCATTAATATGACTATACTATATTCATTCAAGCTGTGCTGCACATAGCTTGAAAGGGAGAGAATAAAGTAGGGGCTAGGAAATCAAAGGGCAGAGTCAAAATCAGACAAGGTGAAAAACAACAAACCTTTTTCCATACTTTGATTTGAGCAAACGTCCATGAGACCAATAGGAAGTCCATACCTGTTTTCAGAACCGCACACTTCTTAGGGTACTGCCAGCCTCATGGAACTGGAACTGTAGGAACAGGTGATTTTCTCCAAAATTCCCCAGAAAGTAGCCCTGTTTTCTTTAGCAGTGCTCCAGGCCACCCTGTAGTTCAATCACCATGATGACTGCCAACTCTGTTGATCTTTTGCAATTTAAAACTAAGTTCTAAGCTGGAAATTTCCTGATTATATATTTTTGAATACTCCTGCCAATTGAATCAAATCCAGCAATGTCCCAATTTCAACCAAAGGCCTCGATTTGTATACTCTCTAATATATGTCTGGGGATAGAAGCCAGAAAAGAATTTATGTGTGGTATTCTTGGAGGATTTGGAAAGCAGGGGTAGCAAGATTTAGAATGAGTAATGATAAGTATATCATAGATCTTATGGGGAACGACAAAGCATTGGAAAAGAGAAAGAGGAAGGAAGGCAGAGAAGCTGATTAAAAAACAAACAAAAAACCTGTTTCCTCTTCTTGGAAACACTCAGCACAGAGCTGGGCCAAAGTCATTGACAGAAGGACCAGATAACAAGGGCCAAAAGAAAGAGACTTTCATTCAAGATCACTATCCTCTATTATGGCCAGTTGTCTTCTCCTTACACTAGATCATCCTTCTTTTTCATGCTCTTTTCTCTAAGAGTGTCACACAAACCCTTGGAAACAGCCATTTATCCAAACATTTTGCAGCAGATGAAGAAGAAAAACATAGATGATGTCATTCTGTATTCTACCTGACTTTCCAGAGGACAGACATTCTAAAAAAGGATTACTGGAAAAGTGCATGAACCTAAATTCAAACGTGGTTAAAGCTTAATTCAGTATGTCCCTTCAAGGGAAAAAAGCAGCTGTGTTCTGAAACATGAGTAATAACACCCTCTGACTTCTATTGAAATGACACCTGAGACATAACAGGAAAATCCCTCCCTCTGAAACTCAGGCTACAAATCAATCTCATCACAAAAACTGGGTAAGAGGAAGGATCTGCCCACCTATTACCAAAACAGCTTTAGATCCCAGAACAGACTGAACTATGAACTTTGACATCTAGTCCACAAGCAGAGAGGTTTGAGAAGTTCTGATTACCTGGACCTGTTTTAGTTGCCTAGCCTTCTCGAACTTTTCCACCCAAGTGCCAATAATGCCAGGGATGGAAAAAAGAAGATACATGATAAAAATTATATGTCTTTGAATTCTTAGTTTTTCTTAAAACCTAAGATTCATAAACTAAATAAGATACACACTTATTTGCATTCTTCGGCATAACATATCACTTTGGTCTCAATTCAAGTTTTTACTCCAAATCAACAATTAAAATTGACTTCAAGAAAATATGTCACTTTCACTTTGTGACTCTTCATTCCCCTGGGTGCACATTTATATACCTCAGCACTCAAGGTATTAGATTAAAGGACTCCTGCTTTGTTTTGTTTTCTTTGGTTTCTATTCAACCACTGTTCATTTAGTGGGCACTATGTATTCTTCCTCTGATGTTCTCCCCAAAATTAACTTCCTCAGTATGTTAAAGGTTTATCTTAAGAATTCAAAATTGATTTCCAAAATCCAATCTTGGCTCTTTACCTAAATATCGAACTAAAACTAGTTATACTCTTTCTATACTGTGATCAAAGTAGGGAACACATATTTGCTGACATATTTCTTCTCAATGATGGTTTTGGGGGCTCTGAATAGAAAATCTTTTATCACATTTAGAAAACCTGCTGGCATCTATGTCCTGGAAAAGAGGCATTGCCATGGGACGCCTGGGTGGTCAGTCGGTTAAATGTCTCCCTTCGGCTCAGGTCATGATCCCAGGGTCCTGGGACCAAGCCCTGAATCGGGCTCCCTGCTCAGTGGGGAGCCTGCTTCTCCCTCTGCCTGCCGTTCCCCCTACTTGTGCTCACTCTCTCTCTCTCTGACAAATAAATAAAATCTTTAAAAAAAAAAGAGGCATTGCCTTCCTAGAATAAAGAATTCTGGAATGTGTCTAAAGATGACTTTTCATGGCTGATCAGATAATATATGTGAAATTAATTGCAAGATAAAGTGTGGATAGAGCACAGAAAGCAAGTCCAGATATCCCGATCAAATAACTCCTTCAGTTCTCTATTCTGCAAATAAGTATCTAAGCCAGAAGATGCTAAGTTCAACTTAGAATGAAATTTTTCCACCTTCATGCTTTCCGTAAATGAACTATAATTTTTTTAAGAAGCCAAACACAGGGGCACCTGGGTGGCTCAGTCGTTAAGCGTCTGCCTTCGGCTCGGGTCATGATCCCAGAGTCCTGGGATCGAGCCCCACATCGGGCTCCCTGCTCCGCGGGAAGCCTGCTTCTCCCTCTCCCACTCCCCCTGCTTGTGTTCCCTCTCTGGCTGTCTTTCTCTCTGTCAAATAAATAAAACCTTTAAAAAAAAAAAAAAAAAAAAAGAAGCCAAACACAAATGACTACATATTATATGATTCCATTTATATGAAAAGTCCAGAAAAAGGAAGATTTATAGAGATAAAAGCAAACTGGCAGTTGTATAGGGCTAAGGGTAAGAGCAGCGATTAACTGCAAATGCACATGAGGAAAATTTGGGGGATGGGGGTGATGGAAAAGTTCTAAAATGTGATTGTGGTGGTGTTTGGACAACTCTATACATTTAATAAAAATCACTGAATTGTAGGCTTACAGTGGATGAATCTCGTGGTATAGAAATTATATCTCAATAAAGCTGCTTGAAGAAAGAGAAAACGCCAGTCTTTAGAAAAAAAAGGATGTTTCAATTAGGCTTTTAATGATCTAAATATCATGAGAAATTTCTGGCTAATTAGAAATGTTTAAACACAGCAAAATAGGACATTGCTTAAATTAACTGAAAATGACTCCAAGACAAGCATAAAGCACTCTACTTTAGGAAGTGCTTGTTTATATCAATTTTTTACATTTCTTTTCCTTTGTTAATTTACATGGAACATTGGCCCCCCAAAAAAGTGTTTTGGGCTTTATTAGTTTGTCATTCTGATAATCAATCTCCCAAGAAAGAAGGTTAAACCAGTAGCACCTATAAAATATGATGGAATAAAGAAGCAAATGAAACATAAAAGTTGGATTATTTCCTTTTCTGACTTTGTTCCTACTGAAAGGCCCTAATGAGGAAAGAAGTAAAAAATGAAGGGGTCATACTGAGAATCATGTGTGTTAGGTGCTCAATCAGTCTAATTTCATCTTCCCAGATCCACAGGAGGAACATATCCCCAGCTTCCTTTGGGTTTTGGATGGAGTCATGTTTGAGAAAATGTGGGCAGAAGTGATGTCCATCACTCCAGACAAGGCAATAAAAACACACTGCATTATATCCAAGCTCTTTCTCTCTTCCCTATGATATGGCTGGAAGTTAGAACTCCAAGATGGTGAACCCAGGCCATGAAAGAGTCCTAGATGCCTGAATTACTTCCTTGAAGAGAGCTGGCATTGGCACTGAATTTTGCCTGAAGGAGAAATAAACCTGTCTTCTGTCGAGCCATTGAAATGTTGGATTGTTTGTTATAGCTAATTGCCCTAATTACCCTAGTTATTTAATTATCTTAACTGATATAAGATGCTATAAGACTCAAAGTATATTTCTTCCTTTCTTCCTTTTGTCAACTAGACCTATTCTTTCCCTCCTGCCCATCCTTCCTCTTTCTCTTCCGGTTCTCTGACCTCATGACTCCAGTTAATGTTCATTTCTGAGGCAGAGGAAGAAATACGTGAGTGCTATTCAGCCTGCACTTCATGAACACCCTTCTTCAAGAACCAGAATATTTGAATGGGATAAAGTAAATATAATAGGCTGTAATTTTTCATTCAGAAGAGCCAGAACGTGTCTCAAGACTTGGGTTAAAATGTTGCATTATCACCAAGAACAACGCTTTGCCCGCCCTTTGAGAAAAAAAAACCCCACAGTGATAAATGCTGGGAAAGAAATGTCAGAGTTGGCAGCCACCTCCTGGGTCATGAACTTTGCTTTTATTTTCTGAAGCTTTCAGTAGTGGAGAAGTGCATTCTGGTTGCTCTAATGTTTTTGGTCCACCCCTGAGGATTATTTCCCCCAAAACAATAAATTACCATTTCAATTCATTTTCAAGTTGTTTCCTTATCCAGGTGCCCTTTCCTCCTTTTCTGCATAAAGAGCAAATGCAAGGAAAGAAGAGAGGACCCACCCCAATTCAGAAACCACGCCCTGGGCCACACTCAGCCCGTTACCCTCACCCCAGCCCTTCATCTTGCCAACCCCAGCTCCCCCCAACTCCATAGTCAGAACAGAAAATAATTCAAACAAAAAACAGCTCATAAACAGTAAACAAAATAAAGTCAGTTTTTCTTTTCTTTAAGAACAAAATGAAACTTGAGGGAAAACTTACTGGAGTTACAGTTTATCCTGATACAGTCTAGATGGGGAAAAATAAATGAAAGATGAAATTGCATCCTTCAAGGTAACAGCTGCAGACATCCAAAAACAATCAGTCCACCCTTCCGGGGACAGACACACGCAAGAAATGTGGCCATTTTATATATATACAGTATGTACAAGTTTAAGGGTGGGTGTATATGTACAGTATATTATTTAGTAAAGTTGGATACATATATATATACACACACACACATATATATACACATATGTATAAAGATATATACTGGTATACATATATATCCACAATAGACACCGAGTATGCTGCTCTTTTTTTTTTCAAAAACCTACTCATTTATATAAAGTATTTCAAACCTGAACTTTGAAATATTAATTTTGTTCAACTTGGAAAATTATGTAAAAATTTCTCCACCAAATGCAGATTATATTCTAGTTCCCCCTATAATGATTTTCTTAAAATTTATCTTTAAAAATAGCATCAACACAATTTTTATATTAGTTTTCCAAAGATATATTACCAATCTGACACATTGTTTATGTTTTTAAAAAATCTGTCCATGAAGTTTCTCAGTGCAGTATTTAACCCTTTCTCTTTTTCTAAAAACAAACTCCCTCCACCCTCTTCTTTGCTAGGGCCCCAGATGCTATAGAAATTTACATAGGCAGACGTGCCATTATCCCTAGAGATAAGGAAAGGGTTAATACCACCTGGTCATTTCCTGTCATAAAATGGCCACTTGCAAACAGCTAACCGCACAAACACCCATCCCAGATTTTAGAGAGGTGGGGTTGGGTGTAGGGTAAAAGGAGTTGTATGATGTTATCACAATTGATGGGGTTCTCTGCTACTGTTTCAAAGGCTCCCAGACCAACCCACTCACGAAGCCCATCTTCGTCTTCCTGCCTGAATGCTCAGACTGAATCAAGTGCCTACAGCATTCAAGGAGAAGGCGAGACAGGTATATGGGGAGGAGGTCTTGGGTACCTTTGACCTCCTACCTATTTCAGTCTGTAATTCTGCATCTTGAGGGAAGAAAATTCTTTGTTTTTACATTTTTTAATGGGAAAGAGAGGGAAGAAAGGGTACTAATCTTCCAGTCCTGGTAACCCGACAGGGTATCCTATGCCAGAGTTCTGAGTATCTATCCTTTTATTAATATCTGTTTAGAGTCATGAACAGCGCAAAAGGTCTAGAGTCAATGATTATATTTGTAGGGGATTGGGTAGAACAGTTAAAAAAGGTCTCAGATTAGTTGTGACAAAGTTGCCCAGTTGAAACTAAATTTGACTTATCATGGTGGGAATTCCCATAAGAATTTGTTTAAAGCTGGATACTAAAAAGTAAAAGTAAGACAAGAAGAAGAAAAAAAGTTACAGGAAAAAAATACAGTTAGAAACTGAGCTCCTCTGCCTAAGGCTGACCCAGTAGTTTTGGAGGACTCCTAAAGGATAATGCCACCATTTGAATTTCCCAAAGTAAACCATTTTAAGTAAGCAAGTGAAAGAGGAACCAGTGGCAAAGGACAGGGCAGAATGAAACTATGGAAATCCAGATAGGAGAAATCTAGAACACCCAATCATTCTGAGGAAGGAGGTGGTACGCTTATTTGTTCCCCAGAAGAACATCTCTTGAGAAAAATCTGGGTTTGGTTTCGTGCGGTTAGGTTTGTCATGTGTCGTCAACCGCAACAGAAAAGTGGGAGCAAACAGCCCTGGAGCAACTGGTACGATCACCAAACAGAGGAGGCCATTCCCCTGGTGAGGACTGGGAAGGGGAAGGGCAAAGTAGGGAGGAAGGGGTGGGGCTTCAGCTACGGGTTGCACCTGCCATCAGCCAAAGCTGGAGAAATGCCCCTTCCTGATGTATTCAGGAGAGAGGGGAAACAGTTGTATGGGCATGCTTAAGAGAGAAGGGACGAGAAAGAGTGGGCCTAAAGCAACAAACCTGAGAACTGTCAACAAGAAGGCATTGTCTTCCTTCGTTTCTATGCTGTTGAGGATTTTATTTTTATTTTTATTTTTTAAAGATTTTATTTATTTATTTATTTGAGGGAGAGCACAAGAGTGGGGGAGGAGCAGAGGGAGAAGGAGAAGCAGGCTCCCTGCTGAGCAGGAAGCCCGACGCTGGGCTTGATCTCACGACCCTGGGATCATGACCTGAGCCGAAGGTAGATGCTTAATGGACTGAGCCACCCTGGCACCCTGAGGATTTTATTTTTAGACAAGGACCTGGTCTAGAGAGAGGTGCTGGGTTCACTCAAATGGTTCCATGAACTGAATGGTGTCTCTAAACCAATGTGAGGACTTGGAGCTTTCCAGGTGGTAGACAACTGGTTAAGCCAAGAAGTGATGAATTATTTTGATATTTTACCTGAAGAATAAGTGGTTCAAGAAAAATAAATCTATCCCAGTGCCTTGCTCATAGGTTCTGAGAGGGTAGTCTTGATAGTGAGGATGTGTTTTTTAATGAAAAGTGAATCCAGGGAATTGGGCTGGAAAAGCAACTTCCTTAGATCTATCTTGAATAGCAGCCAAAGTTCAAACTCTGCCTTACCCTTGGCAAGGTATCTGAGGGGTGTATGTGTGTCTGTGTATGTCTGTGTTGTTCATCCTGTTTCATTTAGATGTTTTTTTGTTTTATTTTAGTAAATGAGCAATTATTATTTTCTAGATTAATAAGCTTTGGGTTGAGAGCATGGAAGAGGTGAATGTTTCTAGGAATTATATGTTTTCAACAATGCACACTGTAAACAGTTGTCAGCAAGCCCGTGTTGCCAGAGAGAGAGAGCATCTAGAGAATTTGAATACAACTAACCAAACTGCATGACACTCCCTATGAGCCTCCACCATTGAAGAAGGCTTGCTGGTGTTCTGCTGAGGATTCAAAAGGGCCATGAATGAGATACCAATACTGACTGACTTTTCAGATGTATGGCTCAATTCAAACCAGGCACTAGGGAAAAAAGACTCCCTCTGTGCATGTTTAAAAGTTAACCATCATGAAAGCAGTTAGAAGTCATCAAGACTGCCACATCATTGAGCCACACAGTACCGACCTGTGGAGATAACAGATAACCCACGTTGACCCAGCATTTTAGAAACCCGGGTTCTAGTCTCAGCTCCACTATCGACTTTTTATGTTAGCTCTGAAAAGTCCTACATTTCTTTATTTGTCTCACATCTGTAAAAGTAAGCATAAAAACACTTCCTTGGTTTATCTCACAAAATTACTGGCTAACTGAAATAAGGTTTTTGAATATTTAAATATACTATAACAAAATATTATATGTTTTAATTGTAAGGGATCAAACTTTGATTGATCAATAGCCAATCTCTCAACTTTCAAAAACAGGCTGTGTGTTGTAGGACCCTTTTCACGCCTGCTCTTACCACACCCAGCTGTCTTCAGAGAGCAAGGCCCTTAGGAAAGCCTAGTCTCCTTGACATTTAGGAGATGGATATATTACATCAGAGAAATATATACTAGGCTTTACATCATGAGCTTATATACGTAACCAATTTGAAATAAACTGTAATATCATTTGTGCATAGTCTAGAAAGGAGACACAACTGAAATGGTGAACAAAATGATCATTGGAAGTTAGTTCTTGCAGAGAGTGTGAATGCAAACCCTGCTTAGAGATGTTTTCTTCTTTAACTAAGTAAAGGGAAATATGAACTCATAATAGGAGAAAACATTCACAAAGGGGTATATTTTGGGGAGGAAAGGGAAAGAGAACCTTTAAATAAAGCATGAATGTAAAGAGTTTTGTATACATAGGCACAGGGAATTTCAGTTCGGTTTTCCATGTTAGGTTTGAAAGAAAGGTAAATAAATTCAAACCAGTCATTCTGGTGAACCATACTCTTCAGGGAAAAAAAGAAGTCATTATTGCTTCTGAAAAGTACAGTGCTCTCCAACTCCATCTTACCTAAGATATCTCAATTTCGGAGGAGCTAGACTGAGTGTATGCTAGAAGGAATCAAGAGGCAAATGCAGTCTTTTTGAGAGGCACTTCTCCCAGATTTGGGGCAAAGTTTAAAATAGAAAAATAATGTTTCTAGGAATGCACATGGGAACTCTACTAACTGCGTGTGTTCGTACACGCGCATGTGTGTAAAAGAGAATCTGTCCATCTCCTTCTTCATCCCCTTTTATCTTCCCCTACTTGTATCTTCTTCTAAGATATGAGACCTACCACAATTGGCTTTCTCATTTTATAAAACAATATCTAAGAAGGAAAATCTATTTTCTGTTTAGGGACAGTATACATTTCCCCAGGATCCCATGGTGCTAATCATCCTTATATATGTGCTTCTCTCTTACTTTGAAATAGATTCAGAGTTAAAAATTGTCTACATCTTTTTCTGTGAACTATTTAGGATGTTATGTTCATTTTTTTGTTTATTTGGGTTTTTTTTTTAATTCTTTTTATTTCTTCTGCTATTTTTCAGGGAAGTAAACAATCAGCTACTGGTTGTTGGTTTTAGATCATATACACTCTTTTGTTGGTTTGTTGGAGGTGGGGAGGATGGTGTAGGGAAGGGAAGGTGGGAGGGACAGGGGTATGCCAGCCCCTGCAGGCTGCTCAGTACGCTCTGTTCTCAAGGCTGTTTGCTATGCGGGCCGCAGGCTTTGGGCCTTTGAAGGGTTGAATACCATCTTTTGATTTACCATGGCTGATGGTGGGGAGGACTGAAAACTCAAGAACACAGAGATCCAGCAAAAAGAAATACAAAACCCAAAATAACCAAACACACATATACACAAACCAAAGAAAAACCAACAGACACACTGACAACAGAAATCAAATGAGGTTGGACAAGAACAAGGGCATAGTGTTGTAAAAGCTGCAAATTGGAAGAAAAAAAAAGACATAAGTAAAGCCACTGCTCAAAACAGTCCTCTGTGTCCTAGAGATTTTTAGGATCGTAGTGTAGGCATTTTCCAAGTGCAACCAGTCAACCTGACATTAGGTAAGACTGGTATGGATTCCAAACTCCACCTCCCCACTAGGCCATCTAAGGTTTTATATGGTCTTGTATCTGGTACGTTTGTCCATCATGTCTTCCCCATGCCTCTGACAAGCCATTCCACTGGAATCTTTGTAAAGGAGTTCTGTATCCAAACATATGCTATAAACCCAAACAAATCCATGGCTTAGAAAGCTTGGACTCAGCCATACCACTCATCCTCTTGACAGAGGGCACTGACTTTCTACTGAGTAGAAATGAGGTTGGTTTCTTTCCTTCCAGAAATCAAGAGGTTCCCATCCTCCATAGAAGATCAATTAGAATCCAGTCAAGAAGGTCAGTAGCAGGAGCAAATGTGAGGCCATCATGAGGGGAGTTTACAAAGTATCTATTACAGATAATTACAGTGGAAGAACAGATCCTCTCCCAATAAAGCTGTAAATTTGAAATTGTCGTAATTTTTCAATACTAAGGAAAAATTCATATGTATTACATGAGGAGGACAGAGGAATTGGTGAGTAACAGTGTGAAACAACAATCTTGATAAAAGGGGCTGCTAGACGATGGGGAAGAATGTCAGGAAGGAAGAAGGGGATACATATCAGGGGCCACATTCTCCTTCCACGTGTCAGAGACTCTATAAACTTACAAAATTATTTCTCCAATGGGACAACAGAAACAATCTGACTTGTCCTCCCACTAGGAGAAAGTACAAAGAAATACCAGTGCCACCAGAATTCCCCATTTGTGGGGAAATAAACAAAGCAGTTCTCATCCTACTCACAAAGCTTAGTTCTCTCCAACCCCAGCCTCCCATTTTGCCTCCATTTGCTGTCTTATCTCTGCCCTCAGCTTTGACTGTTTTGAGTGGTGACCAAGCAGTTGGACTTAATGGCAATGTGACTGATCAAAAGATGGACCAAAGTAGCGTGTTTTACACAAAGCTAAACGGTTCCAAAAAACCAAGAAAGGAAACTTAAAAAATAAATAATCTAGGAAAAACAAAAACAAAAACAAAAACAAAAAAACCACCACTGTCAGAAACCAGAAATTGACATCAAAACCTCATGCAGAAACAAGGAGAAGGTGTTTGTTGCTGTTGGGTCTTATCCTTGGTCTATTAAACAAGAGGTGAGCAGCTAACTTTTAAGAAACAAACAAAGAATTCAATCAAACCAATGAAAATCAGAAAAGAAAGGGAAGACAAGCCCAAACAAAGTGGCAGAGGGTACTTCATACGATACCTAAGTTAACCATGAGCTTGACACGCCCCCCATCCAGCTCCAAGCGCAGGGTGTCCGCAGAGTCCCTAGATGTAGTAGCCACCAGCAGTCCATAAGCTCGCTGGGACATGAAGCGGAAGGACACATCCTCTGCCTCAGTGTGCATGACCATGGGCATGATGATCTTCATGTACATGCTGCCATCGTAGCTCAAGATGGATGCCTCTGCAAAGAAGAATGGAAGGGATTGTCAGGATGAAGGATATCAGAGTTTCCCTTTGCTTCCAGGGTAAGGACAGTAGGGTAGAGAGGGCGCGAAATTTGTAGCCAGGTGACTGATGTTGGATAGACCTCCAGTGTCACCACTTTTAAGCTATATGACCTTGGGAAGACCACTTAAACTCTGAGGTTCTATTTCCTTATTTGCCTTTAAAAGGCATACAGTAGCACAGGTCCCTGCCCTCCCATGCTCACAGACTTATCAAGTGTACCAAATGAAATAATAGATGTGAAGATGTTTTACAAACGTGAAAATGCTCCCCACACATAGTAGTGATTTAATTTCATGTGCTATAGACAAAACAAAAATACATTAAACAAAACTTAGACTCCTGAAAGTATTTCATGAAGGACAAGAGGAGGGTGCCTGGGTGGCTCAGTTGGTTGGGTGACTGCCTTCGGCTCAGGTCATGATTCTGGAGTCCCGGGATCGAGTCCCACATTGAGCTCCCTGCTCAGCGGGTAGTCTGCTTCTCCCTCTGACCCTCCCCGCTCTCATGCTCTCTCTCTCTCTAATTCTCTCTCAAATAAATAAATAAAATCTTTAAAAAAAAAAAAAAGAACAGGAGGAAAGCAGCAATTTATAACCACCAAAGCAAACAGACATTTGCCAGAGCTTCTAGGAGGAAAGAGTAGCAGCCCAGCCTGGTCCCAAAACAGCCCTAGTGCCCAGGCACTGTATGAGTTTGCTTGACTCATTCAAAGAGGATCTACAGAACCAGAGCTAGAACCACCACCACAAAAAGATAATGACACCCTGAGAACCAGTAATTCTACTTTCATTCAAATAGCCCTTGTCTGAGGAAGGAAGAAACTCGCTTTTGTTTGATGCCTGCTCTAGCCCACGCACTTCGGCTAGGAGCACCCCTACTCCACTCCATTATGTTAACTCTCTTAGAGGCAGATGTTAACATCTCAAAGTCAGACAGCCTGGATTTTAAGCCAGTATGTCCAGTACAAATCCAGGGCCTGTTTGCAACACCATGCTGCTCAAAATGTGAATTTGTTCAACTGTTCATTTAGCAAATATTTTTAGAGAACACCAAGAAGAGAGTATCACTCAGATTCCTATGAAGCCAACCTGCCACTGGGCTCAGTATCTGGCACTAAGTAGGCCCTCCTTAAGTATCTGCTGTTACCAAATAGTTGCTACCTACCTACATGGACTATGGAGGGTTTAAAAGTGAAAGAGAAAAGGACCTTACTCTGAAGGGAGACATGGCATGTGCAAGTAACTGTACTAGAATATAAAAATGGTTAAATGACCCAGGAAATATATATCAGTAAAACCAGGGGCACTTAGGAGAGAGAGACTGTGGCAGGTGAGTAGAGAAGTGGGGGTAGAGTTTGACATGCTTAGTTTGTAATGAAAGAGGTGATGGCATCAGATTTGTCAGTAGATAAAATAACATCTCTATACACATAAAGGAAAAAAAGAAGGGGAATGTTCAGACAAAAACAAGCTATTCAATTTAACAGAAGCCATCTAGCATATTTTGAGAAGTAGTTATATAACAGTTATTTGAGATTACAATAAAATCAATGGACTTGGATAGATACTGGGAAGTAAGTGAATGGTTTTAGATCATGAAATACCATGATGCATTCATTTCTGATATTGTGTACCAGGCACTCTTTTAGGTGTTGTGAATATAACAGTGAACAAAAGAGACAAACATCTTCTGCCCTCATGTATAAAAGAAATCAGAATGGGAAGAGACCAGGCCAACCACATGGAAGGTATCAGGATAGTCTATGTCATCATCATATCACCACCCTATTTACACAACACACAAAAGGTCCATGAAAAGCAATATAAATATACCTGCTCATTCCTGAGAAGCAACCATCACCTGGGTAATACCCAAGACATGCTAATAGCCGTACATTACCATCTGCAAACTCTAAAAAGATCACAAATAAAGGTGTAACAGTTGCAGACACTATCACAATAAAAGATATATTATGAAGATGTATTCTTAAATGGGAAACATAATCTAAATTTAACACATGCTCCAGATGTGAAAGAAACTATTTTATCTTCTGCAAGACCAGAATCAAAGAAGATCAAAAATGATAGTTAAAATTTATTGGGCACTTCCTGTTTGCCTGGTGCTTTCTAGAACTTCACATGCATCAAGACATTTAATGCTTACAAGAACACCGCAAGGAAGAAAATATCAGTATTAGCTATTATAGATACCAGGTCACGCAGCTAACAAGTGGTAGAGCTGGGAGTTAAACACTTCAGTTTGATTCTTATGCTATGTCCTTAACCAGTCTGCCAAATTGTCAGAGGGCTATGCCAGGAGCACACCCATGTTTCTAGGCACTGAAATCATATCTATAATGCTTCATTCATGGAGTGTGGTGTTCTTATGTATGTGTGTGTGTGTGTGTGTGTGTGTGTCATACACACATTATTATTTAAAGCTGTACATTATTTATGGACATATAAAATTATATAAATATAAATACATACATTTCTAAATATGTTGTATATGAATACGCACAATGCTTTTTGTTTGTGCAGTTATGAACACTATTAATCATTATTACTATGTGCCCTCTACTATACACACCCACACATATGTACACTCCTTTTTAAAAGAGATTATTCAGTGAGCCATGAAATGGTTGTTTTGATGTATTCAACTTAAATACAATCCAAAAGTAATGGTCACTTTTATCCCTCTGGATATGCCTAGTGCCAGAACATATGTATAAGTAAATGCATCTTTATGTCAATATTGGTACTATCAGAGAAAATTCCATATGAGTATGTAGTTAAACAGCTAGTGGTACAAAAAAGCGTGTATCTCAATGTGTACTTTTGTGTGAATCTCCGTGAGTGTGTTCTACGATCAACCTAATATTCTTAAGGGGAGTGTGATGAAGCAGAAAATTTAATACAGGAATCAGCTGAGAAAAAAATCCATTCCAGGATTCTTATTAATTTGCTTAAAAATTTTCAAACACAAGGAGCACCATGAATACAGTAATACTTTGAAGGAGAAAATGAGTCTGAATAAGGAAAGTTATTCAATCTGAAACATGTTGGACTACTGAGTTTTGAAAGACCACATCACGGGATGCCCACATAATGGTACTTACACAGTTCCCCTATTTTGTTCCTCTTTCCTTATTTACTATCTCCTTTCATCTTAAATGAATATTTCCTGGTATACTAATTCCATTCCTTTAATGATTCTTTACTATGTTTTTGAGCTACTTTCTTAGTGGTTGCTCTAGGTCTTACAATATACATCTTATCAAAATATATTTCATCTTTATACTCACTTAATTCCCATAAGATACAGAAACTTTACTCTTACATAGCTCTCTTCCCTTCCTCCTTATTTTGTTATTCTTATCCACATTATGTCTATATATGTTACAAACTCAACAAAACTTTGTTATAATGATTGTTTTTTAAAAACATATGTCTTCTGGGGGCACCTGGGTGACCCAGGTGGTTTAAGCATCTAACTCTTGATTTCAGCTCAGGTCATGATCTCAGGGTCGTGAAATCCAGCCTGCATCAGGCTCCACACTCAATAGGGAGTCTGCTTGAGATTCTCTCTCTCCCTCTTCTCCTCCCGCTCTCTCTCTCTCAAAAATAAATAATTAAATCTTTAAAGAAGAAACTAAAAAAAAAATGTCTTCTTAAGAAGCAAAGAGAAGGGGCGCCTGGGTGGCTCATTTGTTAAGCGTCTGCCTTCGGCTCAGGTCATGGTCCCAAGGTCCTGGGGTCGAGCTCCGCATCGGGCTCCCTGCTCCGTGGGGAGTCTGCTTCTCACTCTCCCACTCCCCCTGCTTGTGTTCCCTCTCTCGCTCTGTCTCTCTCTGTCAAATAAATAAATAAAATCTTAAAAAAAAAAAAAGCAAAGAGAAGAAAGGAGAGCTCAAATATATTTATAGAGTTGTTTTTTTTTTTTTAAATTAAGCTTATTATTTACCATTTCTGTCTCTCTTCATTTCTTCTTGCAGATTCAAGTTACCATCTGGTGTCATTTCCTTTCTCCAATACAACTTCATTCATTTGTGGTTTATTGTCAAATATATCACAATTCTATACGTTATAGGCCCAACAATACAATTTTATAGATATTGTTTTATGCAATTGTGTTTTAAATCAGCTAAGAGAAAAAAGAAAAAGAAATGGGTAATTATGTTGTCTGTTATCATTACCTACATAATTACCTTTACTGGAGCACTTTGTTTTTTCACGTAGATTCAAATTACTATCTGTTGTCACTTCCTTTCATCATGAAGAATAAAAGCGGTGAGTACTTCTTATAAGGCAGGTATCCTAGCCGTGAACTCTCTGTTTGAGTTTACCTGGGAATGTCTTTATTTCACCCTCACTTTTAAAAGACAGCTCTGTCAGATACAGGGATCGTGGCTGCCACTCTTTGTCTTTGAATGTTGTCTTGCTGCCCCTGGCCTCCACTGTTCTGAAGAGATATCAACTGTTAATCTCACAGCAGCACCCTTGTATATGACAAGTCATTTTCCTCTTGCTGCTTTGAAGATTTCTTCTTTATCTTTGGCTTCCAACAGTTTTATTTAGATGGGTCTGGATGTATATCTCTTTGAATTTATCCTACTTAGAGTTCATTAAGCTTCTCTGTTGTGTAGATTCATGTTTTCATTAAATTTGGGGAATTTTCAGTCATTAATTCTTTGAATATTTTTTCTGTCTCCTTCTCTCTCCTTTCTTCCCAGTACTCCCATCTGACATACCTTGAACACTTAAAGGTGCCACACATTTCTCGGGCACTCGGTTCATTTACCTTCATTCATTTTCTTTCTTCTATTCAGACGGTAAATAATCTCTTTCGATCTATCTTCCAGTCTGCCGATTCTTCTGCTGACTCAAATCTATTGAGCCACTCTAGTGAATTTTTTGTTTGGGTTCCTGCATTTCTCAACTCCAAATTTATGTATTATGTATACAGTATCTCCAAATGGATATTTTGAAGTTGAAAATAATATTATATAATGTGTATCTCTTTATTAATACTCACTCTTTAATGATTATCTTATTTTCCTTTTCTTTAAGTGTACTTTCCTTAATCCTTTCAGCATATTTAACATAACAGCTTCCCTGGAGTCTGTCTGCTAAGTCCAACATCTGGAACCCCTCAAAGGCAGTTTCGATTGCCAGCACATATTCCTGCGTGGGAGTCACACCTTCCCATTTCTATGCATGTTTCACAATTTTTTGCTGAGAACTGGACATTCTTGGTAATAGATTGTAGCAAGTATGGGTACTGCTCCCCACTCCCCCACTTGCCACCACCAGGACTAGTTCTTACTCTCTGTTCATTTGTTTGTTTAATGCCTTGGCTAAATGAATTTTGTGATTTACACTTTCCAGGCAGTGTGATGGCTCTGATTTCCCTGCTCAGATATTTCCCCCTGTTTTTATCTTTTAGCCTGCCTTCCTAGGAGTTGTTCCTGGGTCAGTAAAAGCCACTTATTGGTTAAGTCCCTATAGTCAGTTAATTTTTATCCTTTCTCTGTTAGATGTGTGTGAATTGGAGACTTCTTTTGCAGTTCAGAGAGTGTAAGATTTTGCCTCATGTTCAGATAGGGACTAGTACTTAGAAGTTGCCCCTTCTGTCAAATTAGTTATGTGACTGCACTGTTTTGGCTCTCACATTTTTCTCCCTTCCATCTATAATCTCCCTTTTCCTTTTAGTCAGTTAATTTGTTTTAAATTTTTCCTTTGAATTCTTGTAGTGCTAAGAGTTCTTAAGTTATTCTACACTGCAAATGAGCTACAGAATATAACTCATGGGAAATTCTTCTGTCCTTTATTTTCTTCTAGATCAAATTCTTAGATTTTCTAAGCTACATCACTTCCTTTATTTTTATTTTATTTTATGTCTTCTGCTGTCTTGTATTTGCATTGTCATGGCATTGACTTTCCTGCTTATACTCAGGTGACCCTGTCCACAGTTTCTAATTGTTCAGAGGTTCAGGCACTTGACTTCCAGATCCATCCACATTTGAAAGGCTTCATATTTTTAGTTCTACATAGTTATTTTTTATAGCTTTAGAGATGGTAAAATATGGGAATGAAATGAGGGGAGAGATGAAGAGCTGAGGCAAGGCTGTGTGTAACCTTCATTTAGCTGCCAAGACTGTGTTCTCATTTCTGAAGCTTTGTTAAGTGCCTGGAGCAGAAGTCACCCCACCTGGTTACAGAGTGTGTCCCAAGGCAATGGAAGGGGATGCATTAGAACTTCTGATCCATTTAGCCCTCATGACTTATCTTTTTATTCTCAGTCCCACTGTCTGTTCCTATTACATGTGTTTCCTCCCCACACACACACACTGCCATTTCCACTACTCTTCACTCAAAAGTGGGACCAGATAAGAACACCTACTCAGTCTATTTCTTTTCCCTCTATAAAGTTATTATGGATGATTTTCAATATTTTTATCAACTAGACAGTACCATACCCGAGGAGCACAGGCCAGGTTGGCAGCCTCATCCTGCTTGGCGATTCCTCTTAGCTTTGCTTCCAAATCATTTATCTTTATCCTATTTTTTGAGATTTATGACACTGAGTTATACCTCTTTCCTTACTTGAGGCTAATGATTATTTAACTGGTATACTCTTTTTTGTTTAACTTGAAAAAGGGTATTTCTGGCAGGCAACTTTTCCCTACCATCCTCCTACTGATACTTTCATGGCCAACCTTGTACGCAAAGTACCATTAAATAATCACTCCCCTCATCCTCTTCTCTTTTTGTACCTTCAAGACATCCTCCTGCTCATTCATGCATCTATTGGCCTTACACACTCCTTAAGTGTGTTTTATTCTGACAAAAAACTCCCAAATACACAGATTGCTTCCTCTCCACCCAAACTGGGCTGATCTTAAACAGTGTGCAAATTTATACAGGAATGCCTGCCAGGTTCTAATTCTGTATTTTGCAGCAGCAGGAACAACATAAATCTCTAGCTCCAAGCAGACCCAACAGTAGCCAACAGTTCTGGGGAATCAACAAAATTGATGTAGGGCAGTATCCTCCCTCTTGTGGACAAGGCTGAAAAAACTAACGTCTCACATTCTCAAAATGCTGTCAATACATATAGTCATATGGGCTTCTCTTCCCCCAAACAACTAGAGCACTGTAAAGCTATGACAAAAATTTTGATGGACATTTCTCACTTTAAGAAAAGCAGGTATGTACATGTGCATATTTTTTAGTATTAGGAAGGAAGGACGGGAGGGAGGGAGGGAGGAAGGAAGGGTAACGGGATACAAAAACTCTGGTTTATTATAAGATGTATAATTTTTTAAAGAAAAAGTTCATTCAACAAAAGAATTCATTCAGCTTTTCTTAAATAGCAAATTTTCCTACTGAATTCAAAATGTAACTTAATTTATAAAAATTAAACATAACACAATTCATCAGGATAAATCTAGCCACTGCCTGCAAAAATATCTGCTCATTCATTCAATGATTGATATCTAATATGTACCAAACACTGAGCTGGGGGAGTAACAAGGCTTCTTTTTTTTTTTTTTTTTTCAAGATTTTATTTATTTATTTGACAGAGAGAGACACGGCGAGAGAGGGAACACACACAGGGGGAGCAGGAGAGGGAGAAGCAGGCTTCCCGTTGAGCAGGGAGCCCGATGTGGGGCTCAATCCCAGGACCCTGGGATCATGACCTGAGCCGAAGGCAGACACTTAACAGCTGAGCCACTCAGGTGCCCCACAAGGCTTCTGTCTCTAATGAGCTTATAATAAGTTGGAATTGTAGACACAAACAGGTAAATTATTATACTAAAGAATGACCAAAGTGCTGTGGGAACTCAGCTCAGGTGTCCATGTGTTTGCCTAGAGTTTTTAGGGAGGAGGGGTATAACTTGTTTCAAGAATGAGACAGAATGAACAACAAAGGCATTCTAGCTGGGGGAACAGCATATGTACAGGGGCAAAGTTGACACGGGCTTCACAGCATCTGATTAATGGTCATGGGGAGTTCAATGTGCCTGATGTAGAACAAGATTTCTCAACTGTGACAATACTGACACTTTGAACCAGATAACTTGAGGTTGTGGGAGGTGACTTGTACATTGTAAGATGTTTAGAAGTAGCCCTGGTGTCCACCAACTAGATGCCATTAGCATTCCCTTTAGTCATGACAACCAAAAATGTCTCCAGACATTGCCAAATGCCTCTTGGGTTATAAAAATCACCCCAGTTGAGAACCATATAGTGGTTCCATATGGGCTCAAGTATTTGGATTGGAGTGGTAAAGTTAAGACTAAAGAGATATGTAGAGGGTCCATTATAAGAGACTGAATAATTACAGTTAGGGGGTTTTGATATTGGTCAATATAGAGGGGTTTTAGGCAGGAGGTGACATGATCAGACTTACTTTTCAGGCTAACTCGGATGGTACAGGGAAGACAGAATGGTGTGGTGAGAGACCAGATGCAATCTTATCCAATTTTCTTCCAGACACTATTGCTATTGCTCTCTTTTTTAAACATGTTATGAAATATCAAAATACCATATTTATAAAGGACAGTCATATGTTTCTGAAAATTGTTCTCTGAGTCCACTCAAGAAAGCTCTATTGTGCAGAGCTGTAATTACACGTATAGGTTAGCCTCCCTATTCAGAAACATTGTTCAGTGTGCTGTCACTGTGAGTGTATAAGCTTGGAGTTAGAAGACTTGGGGTGAAATCCTAGATCTTCATGTTATTTAACTGTGAAACATTCTTGGACCTCAGTTTCCCCATCTATAACATATAATAATAAAACTGAATCAGTCAGGATACTAACAGCAAACTGTGCCATATTATGAAAGTTTAGTAAAGGTAAATATTTACAAAAGTATAGGTAAGGCACAGATAGTGAACCTTCCAGGGGTAATGAGGTATTCAAGGCTGTTAAGAGAAACTTCCATTACTACATTTGGCCTCATGAAGCAAGAGAAAGGTCAATTGCCAGAACTCTGAGGAAGAGAGTTATAAATGCTTCACAAGAGCTGTAACCTTAGGTCAAAGGACCAGTTGATAATCATTTCACAGGGAGAGAGACAGAAAATTAAAAATACAGACTTCATTGTCATCGTTCCTTCTCACCCCCCTTGTGTGCTTCCCATTGGGCAAACTCAACTGGAATACAGAAGTCAAAGGAGCCTGTTAATGCAAGTCATATAGAATAACCTTCCATGGTTCAAAGCTGAATGGAGAAGAGAGGAGAATGAGTTGCAAAAAGGAATCCATCACAAAGGTGAAGCCTGAAGCATGAATGTGAAAATATCCAAATATATTAAAGGGTGCTTAATGAATGTTATATGTGAATGTGCACACATGTGTGTTTTAATTTCCCTGATGTCTAAAGATGGCACATTGCTTTCATGTGAAGAAACTCCCATATCAGAGGTAGCACTGGTCAGTAGAAAGAGCCTAGATGTCAGGAGACCCATATTCCACTCCCAGTTCCACTTCTTATGGGCATGCAATCTTGGGAAAACCACACATTTTCTGGCCTCCCCTTTCCCTTATGTAAATCTTGAATAATATTTTAAAAATCATATAAGAAAATATGTTTGAAAGAGCATTGCAAACTGTAAAATGGAATGTAATTATGAAGTGTTAATTATAGCACTTTGTATCCATCTTCATTATGAAGTCTACTTTGATTAAATAGAGAATAAAGTAGACATTCTTCTTTCTTCTGTTCTCAAATTCTCTACACAATGGGTCTATTTTTATAATCATGGTAAAGATTACACTCAGGAACCCCAGAGTCAGAGGTTCTGTTAATACCTTTGATGGTAAGCATGGCTCACAGCAGTCATGGGTAGACTATGTTCAGTGATGGACCCTGGTATTCTGATCCAGCTATGCTATTCATTCTGAAAGACAGACAACAATATTCTGTTGACTGTCATTTTTGCCCAAAGCTAGCTGCCTCTCTCTGTCATATAGTCTTGCCAGTATTCCAGAGAATACATTTGCCCTCTCATTATTATTGATATCTGGTTACTAAAATTAAAATAAAGTTGTATCTCTGCATCATCAACAAGGATGATTGACTGCAGGTATGGATCTGGAGTGAATGGATTTCTATAGTCATCACCTTTGCTTTATTCTAGAATATTGTTACACAGTAGCATTGAGCTGATATAGTAAAGTGATTAATGACTGACTGCATGCCTGCCCTTGTGTTTCCCATGCTAGTTGTTGGTGTTCTGATTCCCAAATGGCTGGGCTGAAGGCTCAGAGAACTATTCTACACACAGCCATGCTCACTGGAATGTGATTGCTTTAGTAGAAATAAGCTCTCCAGGGCAGCAAAAGAGAATATACTTTCTACGTGTTAACTGTTCTGCAATGCATCAGCTCAACAAACCTCAGTTTTACACATATTTTTTTTCCAAAAAGAGACTGAGCCATTATTTCAACATGAACCAAAATCAAATTATCTGGAAATATAAATTTAATTTTCTAGAAAAGTCAAACCAATGAAGAAATTTCCATAAGTCCAATTGACTGATTAAAGTAGAATCAGTCTGTCACTTTATCAGAAAAAAAAAAAAAAAAATAGCATAGAAGTTGTGAGATTACTTTCTCTTAATTGAACAAAACTTTACAGTTAAAAATGTAAAATTTACCTGCATTCAAACCTTTTTATTTCATAACGGAGGAAATGGAAGTAATATATAAAAGCCTTTTTTTTCTTACAGAGATATTAAAGACCTTTTTTCTTTCTATTTGGGATCCTCCTTCCAAAAGCAATCAGGCTGTACAAAATCAGTGATGTTCTGAAACAGATGTCTCAATAGATCTATACAGCTCTACTGAGGCACCTGGTTCAAAATATTGTTGATACTTATACATGTTATATATATCATGTGTGTGTGTGTGTGTGTGTGTGTGTGTGTGTGTGTGTGTGATATATATAAGCTACTTCCAAATCACTTAAGCAGAGTTAGCTACGGAAATAATTGTGACAGTGCCAACTTTTAATTTAATGCACGTAAGACATGAATTAAGAGATCTCTCTTCTAGTGGATGTGACTATGAGCAAAAAGAGAATTAAGAGTGGGAAATCTCACAACTCTCCATTTGCACAGTAGAATCTAGAGTTGACTAGGTTAATATACTGCCTCTGGAACTGAATTCCATATAATTTTGCAACTCTTAGAATATTATTAAAATGAATGTTAGATCCTATGTAATGCCTCAGGCTGACACATCAGTTCATCAACCCCCTGGCCAACTCACAGTAGAACGTGGTCTTCTTGGGAGACTACATCATTTGTAGTATTCATTTCCAAATCATTAGGGCAGATTTGCTATGTCAATATTTGTCAATATTTGGCCATATTTATTCAACACATTGTTTTTGAGTACCTGTTATGTTTCCATGTACTCTTCTAGGGACTGGAGATCTGGAGATGGACAAAACAGAAGTTCCTACTTTGTGGAGCTTTAATTTTAGCTATAGTCACCTGGGGGTAATGGCTGAATACAAGTAACCTTGTTAGCCTATGATGATATAAATGGCAAGTAGCTATTGCGTTACACTAAGGAGAAAAAAAAATATCAGGAAGAGAATCACCATTTGGCTGCATACACAGGGGTGGCATATCTCAGATTTTCCCATTCTCAAGCCTTCTAGCAATATAATTTTATAAGAACTTTATCTAGAAGAGTAAGACATCAGATAATTTCATCAAGGTGTAAACCATGGTTGCGGAGTATCCAACAGAAGGAATGTCTCAATTCCTTTGTCCCAAAAGATGGAGACGCGTGCTAGGGCTACCACACCTAAAGTAACAGGATACAGGGGTAGATATTAAGCAAAGCCCGATGTTGTACTCAGCTTGCCAAGAAGAAAAAAAAAAAAAAGCTGTAGCTGTCTGGCAGAAGACCAGGATGCATCATACACAGGCCACTACTATAGCAATAGAGAACACAGCTCAAATTAAGCTATAAACACTTCTTCTGGTCAGGGCCCCATTCCCCTGCAAACAGAAAGTTGTTTTATAGGGCTGGCAAAGTATCCTGTAAATTATATTACCAGCCCACAGCTGATGAGTTTATAAGTCTACAGGAATAAGTTATCTGGCTCTGTCACCATGCTTAGCTTGCCAAAATTGCATGTGAGGCACACCAGTCTGAGAGATATTGCTGAAACTTAGAAACGAGTGGGCCAAGAATAGCACTGGAGCAGAAGAAGGAAGGGACATGGTACATGACATTATTTTGTCCCTAAAGTTTTCCTCTTGGAGCTTCTTTCTGACTCAACGACACCATTCAGCCGTCCCTGAGTCAACACTTAATTATACTGTAAACCACTAGACAATCAAGGGTTTGTCTGACGAATGGGTGGACAGGTTCTAAAAAATTCAAGTCCCCTCCCTTTATTGTCCCACCCTCGAAATGTTTCTGGTTTCTTGTTTATTTCTCTAACTAGCAGAAAGTATCTGTTTTCGGGGTTTTTCTTTTCCCTTTAATTTTATCTTTTTATTTCCTTTTATAGTTCAGCTAGTGTCATTTTTCAAAAAACAAATCAAATCATGTCGCCTTCAAGTCAAGTGCCTTCAACGGCAACACAGTATATACTAACACTGATTTAGCACTGAATTCTGAATCTTTGATGATCTGGCCCCTGGTCACATCTCCAGTCTACTCGCCTGACCCCACTGTGCCCCTTCACTTTTGCCCTTCACTATTGGCTCTTAGAATATACCCTGCCCCTGTGACTTTGCTCTCGCTGCTACCTTTGTATGGAACCTTCTGGACTCCTTATCCACCTGCAAATCCTGGCCTGTCTACTAACAGTAAGCAAGGCTCATTGACTCTGCCTTCAAAACTGCATGAATGTGGCAGTGTTCTCCTTTTCCATGTCGGCTCCCTTAGCTCAAGACCCCACCCTCTGTGTTCTAGCTAGACCTCTAACGATCCCCGCTTCTTTCATTTGTTGCTCTCCATAGTCTATCCTCCATATGGCAGGCAGAGAGATCCCTCCCTGCCCCTGCTGTATGCTCCTGTCCCTCCTTAATGCACTTAGAATACATTTATGCTCCTTGCCTGACTGAAAGTCCTACATGATTTGTTTCTTCTCTATAGGGTGATCATATGTCCAGGTTTGGTCCCAACAGTTCCATTTCATTTCTGTTGTCCTGATGGAATTATTAATAGTACCACCTTTGACTCAAAAGTGTGCCAATTTGGACTTCAAACCACCTGATCACCCTACTTCTCTAGCTCATCTACTATTCTCCCCTTGTCCATCACAGCGCAGCATACGGGCCTCCCTTTGTTACCTTGAATACAAACACATAGGTTTGTTCTCACACTGGGGGATTCAGCTAACCTGTCCTTCAGCATGTAGCTACCTGCTCCTTGAACTTTTTTGCTGGCTTCATCTCATTCAGGCCCGGGCCCACATTGCTTAACTATCATCTTCTCAGAAAGGTATTCCCCAATCACCTTCTCTAACTGCCCTTCTCCCCAGGCTATTCTATCACATTAGCTCACTTATTTTTCATCACAGCACTTATAATATCTGATTTTTTTGTTCATGTGATCATCTTACTCCTCCTTCTAGAATTTAAGTCCATGAAAGCAGGTACCTTTTCCTTTTCATTTACTACCATGTAGCTTTTTTCTAGCAAGAGTACCTGGCTCAGTAAAAAAGATGGTGGGTGAACAAAACACTGCAAGCATCATCTTCTCTATGAAACCTATCCCAACTACCTGCACTCCCTTTCCAAGAAAAACTGACCTCTCCTTCTCTGCAGCCCCATTCTATCTGCTGCATACACACATCACACACAGTGCCTACAAGACAATTTTTGTGTGCATCCCGTTTTAGTTTACATGTTTCATTCTCTCTGAACACTGCAAGCAAATCTGACGGCAAATATATCTCCTATTCATTTTTTGTGTCATTTTGCTTGGGTTGTTGTTTGAAATGTTTTATTTCAAACTTAGCTACTTTCAAATTTATCTACTTACCCACTTGCAAAAATTATACCAAGCATTCTCTTACACTTCTCACCCTACGTCCCCTAATGCTAACATGTTACATAACCATACTATCATTGTGAATAACAGAAATTAACATTGGCACATTTTAAATAAACTTCAGATCTTAGTCAAATTTTATGACTTTTTCCACTAATGCTCTTTTTTTCTGTTCCAGGATCCCACACTGCATTAGTGTTTATTTTTCTTTAGTCTTTTCTAATCTATAATAGTTTCTCAATCCTTCCTTGTCTTTCATGTCCTTTTAGAGAGTACTGGTCAGACATTTTATCAAATATCCCCAATCTGGTTTTGTCCAATGTTTTCTCATGATTGGAGTGACATTACACATGTTGGGCAAGGATCCTCTGAGAACCACTTGTGTCCTTCTCAGTGCATTGTATCAACGGGTTTGTAATATTGACATGTCTTGTTACTGGTGATGTTTGTTTTATTTTTTTTAAGATTTTATTTAGTTATTTGACAGAGAGAGACACAGCAAGAGAGGGAACACAAGCAGGGGGAGTGGGAGAGGGAGAAGCAGGCTTCCTGCTGAGCAGGGAACCCGATGCAGGGCTCAACACCAGGACTCTGGGATCATGACCTGAGCCAAAGGCAGACACTTCATGACTGAGCCACCCAGGCGCCCCACTTTTCTTCATTACTTGGTTAAGTTGGTATCTCCCAGGGCTTTTCACTGTTAAATAACTGCCTTTTCCTTTATACTCGATAAGTATCTTGGGGAAGATACTTTGAACCTATGCCAAAAATGCTTCTCCCTAAACTTTTCACCCGCTAATTTTAGGATTCATCAGGGAAATTTACCTGCAACATTTATTAGTAGCGTTTGCCTAGTGGTGATTCTCTCTTGCCCTCTTTCCTTCTACATTTATTAATCAGAGTTCTGCATTCTTGTTCATTTTTGACTCTCCCTGACAGTGCTTATCATCACATTTCTGACTTACATGTGCCTCTATATATAGAGAGATTACAGCAGAGCAGTAAGTTCTCAGGCTGACACTTGCTGGCTTTGTAAATGGACAAGCAACTTCATCTCTCCGAGCCTCAGTTTCCTCATTAGCAAAATAAGGATATTAACACATGATTCATTAGGCTGCTGAGAGGATATTCAATTCATTCCTCATCAATTCATTCATTCATTTATTCATTCGTTCAGGCACTGGAGATACAATAAACAAAAAAAAGCCATCTTGACTCCTTTAAGTCTTGACTAACCCAGGCCTGGGCATCTGTTCAGCTTAGCAAGACTCCAAAATTATTTTCTATAGTTATGATTAATAATTATACAATTTCCTAGCCAACTCTGGATTCCTAAGGATTTCAGGGAGCACTCCAATCTGATTCTTCACCAACCAAAGATATTTTTTTCAGTGTTTCCCCTGACGTGAGAATAATCGAAGGTGTGCCCCCCCAACAGGTGTGCAATTTTTAATAATTAATTTTTCCCCAAACATATCAGAATCCTAGGAGGGAAGCCAAATTAAAACACAAGTAAAATCTTTGATGAAAGGTAAATGTTAAAAGTTCTTAAAGGAGGGATCTCCTCTCTCTAAACCACTCTCTTCAGGTCTCAGTCTATGGAGGAGCTGGATCACTGTCACGTGGGCCAGAAGAAATATTTGAAGATGGAGAAAACTGTAGCTGGTAAATGTTATTGCTAGCTCTGGGAGGTGAGGCCTGCAAGGCTATTCCTGCTGTGCTGGAGCTTGGCAGGCCCCTGGGGGAGCCCAGACAACGGGCGAGCTGATCACGCAAGCCCAGTCCAAATGTCATTCTAACATTTGCCGAGCTGTGTGTAAGTGCTTAAGGAGAGGTTTCCAATGAGAAGGTCAAGGATGGAAAAGCTGTTTGGGGAGCTGAAGGATGTATTTGGGAAGGTGCAGCCATTTTGTGGAGTATTCTTTTCCCTTCACATGAGCAGGTTTTATTTTGTTTGGCTTTATGTTACCCTGTGTGGTTTCCAGGCTGGCGGTTGCTCATATAGGCAGATAATCCTTCAGAAAGGCTAATGCCAATCTCTGGTCTGACTTTAGGGGGCAGGAAAAGATTGTATCTTCTTCTGATCTCCATATCAAATACCTTTTATTTTGTTTTGTCTCCATTTTTATTCTTTAAGTCCTTAGTTGGTTTTGTACGTCTACAGTTGAGCCTTGCTATTTGAGAATTTAATATTTACAATTTTGATGTTTTCCCGGAGAGTCTGAATAGTTATGCTATGCGGTCATATACGATTTTCACCAGTCCCATTGAGAACAGGAAGTGAAAGAACTTAGGGAATAAACCTGGCTGTGCACTCAGCATCCACATCTCAGAGAGGCCAGGCAGTTCTTTATTTAATTTTGAAATACTACATTCAAACAAGTAGAAATAAGGAAAGAATAAATATCCATGTACCCAAATGTGGCTTTCATTAATTCTTAACATTCTGATGCATTTGTTTCAGATTCTTTTTGAAGAAATAAAATATTACAGGCATAGGTAAGCCCCCTTTGCTGCAGCCACCCTCCCCTCTCTTCCCAGAAGTAACCTTTTACTGGGACATTCATCGTGTCCATGCAAGATTTTATATTCTTTATACAGTAAATGAAGATCTTGACATTAAGTATTTTGGATTGTTTCACTTGTTGATAAACTTCACATGAATGGTATTATTCTGTACATTATTCCATACATTATTCCATAACTTGCTTCTTTCATTCAAGATTATGGTCTTGAAGTTCCCCAACATTGTTACATGTGCTACTCCTCTATGGATGGGATTCCGTTGTACACAAATACCACAATCCATTCATGCACTCTCTGCTGATTTAGATTGTTTCTTTTTTTTTTTTTACATTGCAAGCAGTGTTCCAATGTAATTATCTGAATGTGAACTTGAGAGTTTCTCTAAAGCACTTACATAGATATGAAATTGCTAGGCCTAATGTCATGCTCAACTTCAATACTAAACTGAATTCCAAAGTGGTTGCCCTAATTACACTCCTGCTATTTAGCATATGAGGGTTCTCCTTGTTCCTCCTCTTTGTCAACACTTAATATCATCAGAATTATTAATTTTTGCTGATCGGGTGGTTTGAAGGAATAGCACAATATCATTTGTATTTGCATTGTCTAGATTACTAGCATGGCCGCACGTCCTTTTACATGTTTACTATCCATTTTGATTTCGGCATCAGTGATCTGCTTATTCATATCCCTTGCTCATTTTCCTGTTGCGTTATTTGTTTTTCTTCTGTCGACTTATAGGAGTTCCTTATACCACTTATGATACCAATCCCTTATATATTACATTCATTGACAGTAGTTTCTCCCAGTCTGTGGCTTGTCTATTATTAGATCACCTTTTTCTTTAAACATAAAATTTAAACTTAATTGTAATCAAATTTATCAATATTTTCTTTACAGTCTGTGCTTTCTTTCTGACTTTTTAGAAGAAATCTCCCCCTATAGGTCATAGAACTATTTATTTCCGTCTAAAAATTTTAAAGTTTTGCATTTCACAGGTAAATTTTTTAAAAACTCTTAATTCATTTTCATGTTTGGTGTAAAATAAGGTTTAATTTTCTTCTCCATAAGGATAATCAATTATCCAAGCACCATTTACTAACTAGTTTGTTCATTAACCACTGGTTTGTAACATTAACCTGGCCATGCATCAGTTTTCAATGCTGCATGAGACAATTCCTGAGCTCTATTCTGTCCCACAGGTCTGTGTGTCTGTATCACGTTATCCCAATTACTTTGGGTATAAAATATGTCTTAATATCTGGTTAATATCTGTCTTAATATCTTTTTTCTATTATTCTCTCCTCCTCCCCCCAGAACTGTCTTGGCTATTTGGGACCTTGAACTTAACATATGAGTTTATAGGGTCAGCTGTGTCAGGTTTGATAAAAAAATTCTGTTGGAATTTTGAGTGGAGTTGTACTGGATTTATGAAATATTTTTGGGAGAATTGGCATCTTTATGGAGCTGACTCTTGCATGAACATGATAGATATTGATGATTTACTCAAGGCTTTATTTTATAGTCTTCAATAATATTTTGTCATTTTTCATAAAGGTCTTGAATCTTTTTAGATTTATTCTCAGCTACTTTATATTTTCGTCACTATTGCATATAGAATTCTTTCTGTTTTACATTTTAACTGGCAATTATAATTGTAGAGAAAGCTAACTTAGCTTTATGTTTATCTTCTATTCAACAAACTTGCTGATATCACTTTTAGTTTTACCAACAGACCTGCATAAACTTTCTATAAATGAGGAAAGTTCAGTCTTTCTCTCCAACCCTTATGCATCTTGCTTTCTAAAAAATTATTTTCTTATTCTATTGGCTACCTCTCCACTTCAACAATAAAAACAAGCGATAGCAGGTATCTTGTTTTGTTCCTAATCTGAATAGATATGATATTTGCTATATGTTCTTGATAACTTCCTATTATCAAAATAAAAAAGTTGTATTCCCATCTAAGTTTGTTCAGATTATTTTTAATAATCAATATATATTGACTATATCAAATATTTATGAATTTTTAAGTAAGGTGTTTTCCTCCTTTATCTTTAATATAATTATCATTTTACGTCAAATTTAATTAATATATTTCCTGATGTTGTATCATCCTTACATTTCTTAAAAAATACCCTCCTCATTTATGATTTTTTTTTTAAAAAAACAGTACAAAATGATATTTGCTGATGGTGTATTTAGAAATTTTATTAGAGGGGTGCCTGGGTGGCTCAGTCATTAAGTGTCTGCCTTCGGCTAGGGTCATGATCCCAGGATCCTGGGATCGAGCCCCGCATCGGGCTCCCTGCTCAGTGGGGAGACTGCTTCTCCCTCTCCCACTCCCTCTGCTTGTGTTCCCTCTCTCGTTGTCTCTTTGTCAAATAAATAAATAAAAGCTTTAAAAGAAAAAGAAATTTTATTAGAAGCACATATTTAATGCACATACAGTGGTGCTTTGGAATGGAAGGTAATATAATTATATAAAACTGGGCCTGTATTTCCACCCATGTTGATTCAGTTTCTGAATCACATGAGGGTCTTCATGACAGGCAGTCTCACTACTACAGAGGTCCCATATTTAGACTTCAGTTCTAGTGGGTTTCCATATTTAAAATAAATATGGTATGGCTGGCACACTGTGAGTATGAAATAACTATGTGCAGAATGAGGAAGGGAATTAATGCTTGAATAAAAGAAAGTAAGGAGAGAAAGAAAAAAAAAAGAAGAAGGAAAGAAGAAAGGAGAAGTTTTCATGGCAAAATTTCAGAAAGTACTGATACTTCCAAAGTAGTTTGTCAAGAGGAAACAAATGAACAAACAAAACACTGGAAGAATTTGCTTCTGCAAAACTCATCTTATTTCAGGCTTGCTTTACAAGGAAAATAAGATAGCTCCAAGTTTTTTTCTGATCCTCAAGAAAGAGAGTATTTGTTCATTTGACCAATGATTTAGTCTTGACCAAAGATAACACCACGAAGGAAGCAGTGTTTGTCTGAGGTCCTTTTGTAACTTCAGACTAAAGGAAGTTCTACTGTTCTTACCCCATGAGCTACCACCTGTGGAATTCCTTTAACCTTAATAAAAGCAATCTTGTGGGGGGGAGGCGCCTGGGTGGCTCAGCTGTTGAACGTCTGCCTTCGGCTCAGGTCATGATCCCAGGGTCCTGGGATCAAGCCCCCACATCGGACTCCCTGCTCCACGGGAAGCCTGCTTCTCCCTCTCCCACTCCCCCTGCTTGTGTTCCCTCTCTCGCTGTGTCTCTCTCTGTCAAATAAATAAAATCTTTAAAAAAATAAAAAATAAAATAAAAGCAATCCCCGTGTGTTAAACTTTTCTATTACTGAAGATGTAGGAAGGATAAACCATTCTCAATGGTTTTTACACAGCTGAAGTGTAGCATGTAAAGTAGACATGTCTGTCTCCAACTGACTCTTAAATTCTTTAATTATCAAACCAAAGGACACAATACCCTGAGGTATCGAGCTTTGATTTAATGTGACCATGCTAAACTCCAATTTCATCTCTTCATATGTTCTTAAAGAACCTTTTCAAGATAAAGCTCTCTTCTTTTCCTCCAAAGGCACCCCCTGATTTTATGATAAATGGTCAGGAAAACAGCAGCCAGGAGAAGGGATTGTCATTATTTGACCACTTGGGGCTGTTTAGACAAAGGCACTAGTTACTCCTGGCTACCATTGTGGGTCAGTATCACTTACTACTAAAGAATAGAGATTCTAGCCCCAGACCTCAGAGTCTGAATCTCCATACTGCCTCTTATCAGCAAGGTGACATTCAAAAAGTTGCTTGATCCTCTAAGTCTCAGTTCTCTCTTAAGTAAAATAGATGTAAATAATACCTACTTTGTATGGCCGTCATGAAGATTAAATGTGATAATGTTAAATGCTTGGCATGGCATGTGGCACATAGCTGATTAATAAATGTTAGTTATTATTATAATGAGGATCAAATTCTCTGCCAGATAAAATAGAGAGAGAGAAATCAAGATGGACCCATTACATGGAAGTGCAGACTGATAGATCACTAAGCATGAGGCTAATATCTGCTGTATTTAGAGTCGCAGGGAAATGGCAAGCATTGGAAAACCGTATTAACAGCTTTTTTTTTTCCGTATTAATAGCTTTTATAAGTCAAACCTTCACTCTGTGCTCTATGCCACGTGCCCACATTAGTTTCTTTTTATGCCAAAATGAGAACATGGTCCTTGAATACTAGAGTAAAGTGCAATAAATCTCTATAGGGATCAGGTGTGGAGAGATGGTCAGGGACCGGGCGTGCCAAGTCTTCTGGATAACAGCAATTTGGGGTTTTATTCTAAGTGTGACAAGAAACCACAGAAGGGTTCTTAGCAGAGAAGGGGCAGGATTTGGTTTATACATGTACATGGATGACCTCTTGTGTTCCTCAGTTTTCTCATTTGTAAAAAGAAAACCTCAAACTAGAGCAGTGGTTCTCAAAGCATAGTTCCCAAATCAGCAACATCAGCATCACCCAGAAACATGTTGGAATGCATGTTCTCAGGCCTCACCAAAGACCTAATGAATCAGAAGCTTGAAGGGTGGGGCCCAGCAAGCTGTGTTTCACTAAGCCTTCCAGGTGGACTCTGATGCACAGGGAAGTTTGAGAACCACTGGATTTAACAAACTCAGATATTCCTTTCAGCTCCAAAGTTCAATGTTTCTAATCAAGTCCTTCACAATGCAGTCCTTCACAAATCCTCGTGAATGAGACTAACCATCTAGCATTTTCATCAGCAACACTTTGTTTCATAGAGGAATTATTCAAAGAAAAATAAATAACTATCTAACACACAAACCTCACTTTAGTACATATTTTATATCCTGAGCCAATATAAGGTGAAAAGGAATTAACTATAATGCCACAAGGACCTATATGTTTCCACTCATAGTTACCGACAGAATGAATTTCCCTAAATCCCATATACCCTATATGATTACCTGCCTAGGTTTATACAAAATTATGAGGCCATTAGAAGGATTAGATCTATCTCTACGTTACATAAAGAAGGTATTTAATCAGAGATTAGAACTCTGGTTACACTACAGGTATAAGAGCCAGAATTAACATGTAGAGTGAGTCTGATAGATAACCTATACACTCTAAATATAGCTAGCATTATATTCCCTTGGGTTTGAAGAACTATTCATGAAAAATGGCTACATGATTATGTTCCATAAAATAATTTTTGACTATACTTTACCGTAGTCTGCTATCTTAGGTGTGCGTGTGTGATTATCTGAAACAGACTCTGGGATCATACGTAGTATTGGCTCTTGGTAAGTCCCCAGGATTAACACAATTTATAACTGGCCAAGTAAAATCATTTTAAAATTAAGAAATCAAACATGGGCTTCTTTAACAAATTCAGGAATGCCAAAATGAAGGGGCATGTCTTCAAATTAAAAAGAGAATATTTTATGATAACCAACAGTTATCTATTCTCTTTATCAGAGATACTTATTAACTAGTAGAATATTTCAGGCCATATCCTTTTTTTTTTTTTTTTAAAGATTTTATTTATTTATTTGACAGAGAGAGACGCAGCGAGAGAGAGAACACAAGCAGGGGGGAGTGGGAGAGGGAGAAGCAGGCTACCCGCTGAGCAGGGAGCCCGATGCGGGGCTCGATCCCAGGACCCTGGGACCATGACCTGAGCTGAAGGCAGACGCTTAATGACTGAGCCACCCAGGGACCTCTTTCAGGCTATATTCTATCCCACAACGACAAGTCATTCGTCTGAACTGTAATACCAATTTGGAAATTATTTCTGTACTACCATAGGATACATGCTTGTATAGATGTTTAAGTCTTTTATTAATCAACACTTTGTACATGTTTATGCATTGCACCCCAATGAGACTGTAAGGAGCTCCTGAGCAAGTACCATGGCTTTTGCTTCTATTTCTCAACAGAACTGAACATAGTAGATTATACACACTAGGTGTAGAATGAAAATATTGATTATGAATCATGTTATCCAGGAGGTAGATAGGCTGAAAATAAATACACTCAGGGAAAGGTACAGATGAATCTATCGGTAATATTAAATGGCTACAGTGTAGTGGTTAAGTGCATAGATGCTGGAATTAGATAGTTGGAATCTAAGCTAAGCCATTCATTAACCATGAGTTATTCAGCCTCTATTTTTGACTCTTAGTTCCTCAACTATAATAAAATGGGAATAACAATATCCATTTCAAAGAATTGCAAATATTGACTAGATAACGTACATGATGCTTACTACATAGAGATCAATATGTGATTGCTATTAATAATGTTAATGATAATAATAGATATTCATAGCAGAGGATCTATTTAAGATATATTTTGATATTTGGCCCATACAACATGTAAGGAACTATGATACCTCTCCAACTATAAAATTATTTTCTTTGTTCAGACACAGATATGTGCTGAACTCTTAGTCTCATTTAGGTTGGGTACTAGATTCTTATGATTTATTAATAAGATTTATTAATAACACAATGGAATATTATGCAGCCATTGAAAAATCATTTTAAAGAACATTTATTAACACGGGGAATGCTCATGCTAAAATTTAAGTGGAAAAAAGATAACAGTCCTATAAAAGATACAGTGCTGTAATAGAACTCAGTTTTATTAGAAATTATTTTTATTTAGTTCATTAAAATCTACATATCTATATATGAAGAAAATATACTAAAGGGTAATAGCTATTAACTGTGAGCAGTGGAATCATGGATTTTATTTTTCTTCTTTATATTTTTCGGTATGTGCCAAATTTTCTGCAGCAAATGTCCATTAATTTGATGGTACAGGAAAAACGTACACGTAATTTAAAATAATAAAAAGGCCAAAGACGTAGAACAACATAGGGAACTGCTTACAGGAGAATGTTAGGTTAAAAATCAGAGATATCAAGAAAATTAAGTGCACTCTTTCCTATGTATAAGAAAATGCTCAGTGTAGGGTGCCTGGGTGGCTCAGTTGTTTAAGCGACTGCCTTCGGCTCAGATCGTGATCCTGGAGTCCCGGGATCAAGTCCCACATCGGGCTCCCTGTCAGCGGGGAGTCTGCTTCTCCCTCTGACTCTCCCCCTCTCATGCTCTCTATCACTCTCTCTCTCAATAAATAAATAAAAATCTTAAAAAAAAAAAAAAAAGAAAATGCTCAGTGTACTAAAATGTACATTGCAGTTATTTCTGGTTGATAAATTTTGAGTAATAGTTATCTTTTACTTTTTCAATATTGCCCAGGTTTTTTTTCAAAATGGGCATATACTGATTTTATTAATTATATACACATACATATACACACGTATATTAACACACACATATATGTGTGTGTATATTTATACATATATTTACAGACGATAGATATTTAGAGATATCCCCCCTCTCCTCCAAGGGGCCTCAGGTCCTGATTTTTTATCTCAAAGTCTCTCTAAACCCCCAGGACTTAGGTTGCAGGCCTGGTATTTAACCACTGCAATGCTGTGTGACTGGTGAGTCTTCTGAACATAGTATCTGGCATAGCTAGCTAATTCCCTATCTCTGGGTAACAGCACAGAACCTAAGTAATAGCCAACACAGCATATGCAACTAAGAAATTAAGAAAGAAAAGTACATGGATTATTAAAATTAATTGAAGAAAACCAATCTAAAACAAATAAGTAATTGTGTTTTGGTTTTGCAGGCTGGCAAAGATGTCGATGTTGGGGAGGAGAGTCAAGCCGTAATTACAGCCTAGCGACAGCAAAACAACTGGAAGACTACAGTACACAACTTATTTTGTCATTCTCGACTGAAGCTTCTACACCTAAAATAAAAATTAAGAAAATAAAATGAAGCCAAGTAAGGTTTAGAATCCACAGAGGGAGGGAGGGAAGTGAATTCTGCACTGGTTCTTCATCCTGCTATCAGAGATTTGCTCATGCCCCCAGTGTACTTCCGTAAAATGATAATTATCAGGTTCTGGCTAATAGGCAGCTCCCTACAGCTGGGGAGTGGCTGGCTGACACCCCATGCTTTCTTCCCCATGCTCCTGGCAAGGAAGGATAAAGAAAGGAAGGGAGCAGGGGTCTCACCCCTGTAACTCACTAGCCTGGACCCACAGAATCCCCCTCTAGCAGTTCCAGGAGCTGAGGGAATAATTTAGGTTGGAAGGTTTTGCTATTGGATGGCAACAGATATTGAGGGGGGGAAGCCCCCATTTAGAGGTAGAGGGCTCAAGTTTGTTGGGACAGCTTTGTCCCTGACTGTGGGATCTTGGGCAAACAAACCCACCTTAGTAAGGTCATAATTATACAGTGCTTCACAAGGTTCCTCTGCTCAGTGTTTATTATGCCCCAGTCAGGCCTCTATATATGAGAAGCATGAAGAAAACATGACTAAAAATGAGTTACAGAAACAAAAAAGGAGATTGTGGAACTGAAGGACACTGCTAAAGTTTATAGGGAAAAGCATCTCCTTGAATGTTTAGAGGATTTTTTTTTTCAAATTTCTTCTTTAAAAAAAATAAAATAGCATTTTGGGGGCACCTGGTGGCTCAGTTGTTAAGCGTCTGCCCTCAGCTCAGGTCATGATCCCAGGGTCCTGGGATCAAGCCCCACATTGGGCTCCCTGCTCAGTGGGGAGTCTGCTTCTCCCTCTCCCACTCCCCTTGCTTGTGTTCCCTCTCTCGCTTTGTCTCTCTCTGTCAAATAAATAAAATCTTTAAAAAAAACCAAAAATAATAAAAATAAAATAGCATTTTGGGGGTATCCAGGTGGCTCAGTCAGTTAAGTCAGACACTTAATTTCAGCTCAGGGCATGATCTCTGGGTGGTGAGATGGAGTCCCCACGTCAAGCTCCATGCTAGGTGTGGAGCCTGCTTAAGATTCTCCCTCTCCCTCTGCCCCTTCCCCCCCTCCCCAGAAAATAGCATCTTGAGCAAAAATGTTAAAGTGCTTCAGGACAATGGAGGTCATTTTGATTTTCCACCTCTCCAACACCAGCTAAAACTTTACAGCTCAACATATATCCACTGACCGACAGCATCAGCATCCCCTGGGAGCCTGTCAGAAATGCAGAATCTCAGGCCCCATCCCAGACCGACTGAATCAGAATATGCATCTCTTCTTTCTCCACATTTCGAAGTATGCAAGGCAGCAGTTAATGCTAATTCATCGTTTTATGCACACCTGTCCTACCTCTAAAACTAGGCTCTGCAGCTCTCATAAGCCAGGGGTGAGACCCCTGCTCCCTTCCTTTCTTTATCCTTCCTTGCCAGGAGCATGGGGAAGAAAGCATGGGGTGTCAGCCAGCCACTCCCCATTCAAGGAGATGCTTTTCCCTATAAACTTTAGCAGTGTCCTTCAGTTCCACAAGATCTCCACATGATTTGTGTGCAGATTAAAGTATGAGAAGCACTGACCTAGAGCTGGTCTTTTCTTTTTCACCTTTAAGTATCACCTGGATCAGTTCCCTTCTTGTTTTTCACGGACATTCCTCTAGTTTAGACCCCATTATACAATGTAATTTTTTTTTTTAAGTCATCATTGACTTATTAACTGACTCAATCTCTCACTCATTTGGCCAGGAAATATTTACCAGGACCTACTAAATATAAGGCCAGGCTTGAGTGCTCTGAAGAAAACATTTCTGCTTTGAAGAAAGTTGGACAGCAGGGACCCACAAGGGGAGAAAGCATGAATGGTTCATGGAGAATAATGCAGCAATTCCATTTTGCTGGAATGTCCATGGGGAGTAATGCAAGGAAAACTGGCTACTTGAAAGGCAGGATCAACATCCCATAGTGACCACTATTTATTGACAGAGGTTTTTCCAAACTTCGATCAATGATGTAGCAATGTCCTACACGTACCATATATATGTACTGCCTGAACTCTTATTTCATCTTTTTTTAGTTCCTTCACTTCTTTTTACTTACATATATTTTCATTCTTTTATTTTATTATGTTATGTTAGTCACCATATAGTACAGCATTAGTTTTTGATGTAGTGTTCCATGATTCTGTATTTTCATTTTAAAATAAATTTATACTACTACTATGCATGGAAAGCCAGTATCATTTGCCCATAGAAATTAACCATAAAAATAAATAAGATGGAAATAAAATAATGTTGATCAAGTCTTGGAAGAGAACATTGCCCACCAAAGACTGAGCCTGAGGCCAGATATCTCTCTGCAAGTAAAGGAAATTAGTAAGAGGTAGGGGACATTAAAGACAAGCAAACTTGACTTTTTCCTTGATATAATCCAAATAAGCACACATTTCCTATTCCAGTCAAGCCACTCTGTACGTCTGCCTTCCCTATCTATAGGCTGCTCCCACTCCGTAGAATGCACCCTGATGCCACTGTTTTTCCAAAGCATGCGGCCATGCCTTCAAATTCTGCTTCTCTCATCTCCTCCACCCTGAGCATCGCAGCCCCCTTGGATCTCTTCTTTCTCCACATTTCGAAGTATGCAAGGCAGCAGTTAATGCTAATTCATCGTTTTATGCACACCTGTCCTACCTCTAAAACTAGGCTCTGCAGCTCTCATAAGCCAGTGATAGGCCCCTATTAGGGGAGAGATAAATTCATGTGGATGATGGTTAGATTGTACCCCCTGGGGAACCACCTAGAATCCAACTGAGGTGTCAGGAAGTACTGAATAGCTTAGACATCGATCCCTCAAATTGCAGTACTAAATCTTCCTCCTAAACCTCCCAGCAGCTGCTTCGAGAGGTGGTTTTCTCTCCAGAGGCCACAATCAAGCCCATTAGAGCTGGGGTTGCCCAGTCCTGCTCCATGGTGCTACCTGTGAAGGTGTTCAGCACAGTTCACATCCACGGCCTTACTTAAGTGGTACAAAGCGCTTACAAAGCCCAGGAGACTAGAATAAGGCAAGCATTAAGACTAGCCCAGAACCACAGGAGGGTTCTGTTAAAGGGCCCTCCCCCAAATGGCACTGTTCTGATGGCGACTTTCCTTCTATACGCATTACCTCTAATGACGAGAGAAAGTTACAAGGCCTTTTAAAGGGCTATTTGCCAGGACTCAGGACAGATCTCTTTAGCACCTCCTGAAATTTGCACTTTTCTTAACAGACCTTTCATTCCATCTCTCCCGCTGTACCCACCACATCTTTGCTTTACTTTGTCCCTTCTCTCTAAATCTGCTTTGCAATTTCTTTTTTTTTAATATAGTAGAAATTACACTTCACTTGGGAGTAAGAAAGCTTCAATTGTAGCTAGGCTTTCCCTGGCCACAAATATCCCATTGGATATGGACATTTTTCTTTTATTTAAACATTATTGATCAACCATAAAGTGCCGTACACTATAAAGGACAGTCACTTAGAGTCTCTGAAAGTTCTCCAAAACATTTTTTTTCATAATTCTCAAATGCTCTTACCTAGTCAGTCATTTGGCCACACTACTTCCCCTAGTCAGCAAATCCGCCACATTTTAAAAACAGGAAGGGGGAAGAAGAGCTATTTTTGCACATTTTTGCCCCAAGATACATTTTCATCCAGTGACCAAATGCATGGATGTTATTAAGTTCTCTACGAAGTAAGTAAAATAGGTCCATATATATGTACTTAAAAATCCTTCATATACTCTATTCCACGGAATAAACAGAGGAGTTACCATCTACCATCTCCAGGGTTAAAATAAGGTTATAGGGATGCCTGGGTGGCTCAGTCGGTTAAGCGTCTGCCTTCAGCTCAGGTCATGATCCCAGGGTCCTGGGATCGAGTCCCGCATCGGGCTCCCTGCTCAGCGGGGAGTCTGCTTCTCCCTCTGCCTGCCGCTCCCCCTGCTTGTGCTCTCTCTGACAAATAAATATTTAAAAAAAAAAAAAATAAGGTTATAGATTAACCAGATTGGTTTGGGGGTTTTTTGGCAATTAATTTCCATTCCTCTGGAGTAAATGACTATAGCCAAATATTGACATGTTAGCACCCCAACCCTGTTCCCAAAATATGTAAATATTAATTACGTGCTTACTGTGTACCTAACATTGTGCCAGATGTTTAAGGATAGAGAAGATATTCAGAAGCAATTTCTTTCCATAAGGACCTATTCACATATATTTGCACTTAGCCCTAAATAGATAAAGTACGTGTATATATCTTTTCTCCATTTCTGCCAGTAAAATAATCTTTTCTTGTCTCTTATTCTGTAATGATCCCTTACGCAACTGGAAGAACAAGGTCTTGCTAAAATTGCGCTTACTATATAATGCTTTCTCCTGATAATCCATGACTAAGGACCTCTATTAAAACAAATGAGCCTTAGATCAATAGTATGTCTCTACATCTTATAAGAACTTTTTCTTGTACGTGAATTTTGTTTTTCTCTAACTTAAATGGAGCCCAAGGACAGGCACAGGGTGTTCTTTTATGTCTTGTAAGACTTAGGAAATAATGAGAATAAGAGCATTCCTAGTAATAATCACGAAGTCATGGTAAGGAAACTCTTAGCATGTGGAGAGGCAAACAAAGAAAAGCAAATACTTCCACAGACATAAAGTTATTTACAGATGTATTTTTCCTCCCCAAAGAATTCAAACTCATATAGTGTCTTAGTTGCTGTGTTAACAGTTTCTCTAGTTTCACAACCTATATGTCATTTTCTTTGTAAACATAATTGTGTTCTGCATTGCCAACCAGCTAGGGTTTTTAAAAAAGATTTATTTATTTGAGAGAAAGAAAGAGAGAGAGCACGTGGGGGAAAGGAGCAGAGAGAGAGAATCCCAAGCAGACTCTGCGGAGCGCAGAGCCGGACTCCGGGCTGGATCTCAGGACCCTGAGATCATGACCTGAGCAGAAACCAAGAGTCAGACGATTAACCAACTGTGCCACCCATATACCCCATCCAGCTGGCTTTAATGTTTTTCTCTGATATTACCTGTTAGGGAACAGGGTAAAGGGCATGTTATATGCTGGAATTCCTGTTAGTTCTACATAAATCATCGCTATCCTTACTAAAGGCCCAGTGTATAAAGGACCTCGAGTCAGGCTCAGGGCTGAGATCACTTCCCTTTCTACTATTCTGGGCAAACCCATGTTCCTAGCCCACCGGATGTACAGGATAGTTCGAGGATGGCAAATAGGTTTTATGGCATTTTCCAGCCCTGATTGAATGGTAGCTTCTGTCTTCTGCACTGTCCTTCAAAGAACTCTGAGTCTGGACCCAAGAACCAAAAGCCCTATATCAGTTATCTTTGCCTACACTGGTAAGGAATGTGAAAACAGCTCCTACTTCCCCAGGTGTCTGCTATCGCCCATTTCGTTGGAAAGATGAAACTAGTCTCACCGAAACAATTAGCAACCAGCACAGACAGGAGGGCATACTGTGGCTTGCTGCATTTTGAGAGTTTGATGGACAGAACAGATCCCGTGGTGACCCCTAAAGATCCTGCTCACCTCCAGCGGTTCACACCTCTGTGTAATTCCTTCCACTTGAGTGTGGGTGGGACCTGCAACTTGCTTCTAACCAAGAGAATAAGGCTAAGGTCATGAGATATTACTCCTGTGATTATGTTAAAGAATATAAATACATAAAAATACTTCTTTGCTTTCTTTACTGCTGGCTTCGGAAGAGCACGTGGCTATGTTGTGAACTGCCTGTGGACAGGGCCATGTGTCAGGGAACTATGGGCAGCTTCCAGAAGCTGGAGGCCTGAGTCCTACACCTGCAAACCACCATGTGAATTTGGAAGAAGATCCTGAGTGTCAGATGAGAACACAACCCTGGCTAACTAAGACCTTCCCTGCCACCTTGTGAGGCCTTAAAGCCCAGAGAACCACCCAACTAATCCATGCCTGGACTTCAGACCTCCAGAAACTGTGAGGCAACATGTGTGTTTTTAGCAGTTCAGGCTGGGGTGATTTGTTTGCACCAAGAGAAAGCTAACCCAGGGAGTTCCTGGGAAATTTTGTTGGAGGGGAAGAGTAACCTGAGTGCGAGGATCTTGATAGGCAGTGAGATTTTTCCCATCCTGGCGGCTCTCTGAGAAACTGCAAACCTCCCTTTAAAGATGAGAGTTGGGAAGAGAGGGATTCAAGAATCACCCCCCCGCCCGTCTCCCAGTGACAAGCTGGGTTTTACACTCGAGTTGGGCTATCTGACTGCAAAACCCATGTTCCTTCCAAAACATGACACACTGCTGGCCTGAACGCACAAAGGTGTGCTGGATCATTCTACCTTTACTGCAGCACTGGCTCTGTGCCATGCGACTGCATCTCTACCTTCCAGGACCCACAAAGACAAGGCACTGAGTCCAAGGAAGAAAGGCATTGGGGAGGATGTGGGAGTTCAAGGAGTTGGTTTGTCACACATAACTCAATTTGATTCAGATACCAGCAACCAGCTCTGGTGATTCTTATTCTTTGGACAAAGGCATCAACCTGGAAATTATTATTTTTTTTAAAGATTTTATTCTTTTATTTGAGAGAGAGACAGAGAACACAAAGGGGAGAGAGAGAGTGGAAGCAGACTCCCCACTAAGTGCGGGGCTCGAACCCAGGACCCTGAGATCACCACCTGAGCCAAAGTCAGACACTGAACCAACTGAGCCACCCAGGCGCCCCAGGCTGGAGATTATTGATATGGGTGATGGCAGTGGAGAGGGGTAGGATATTTGAAAGTTTTTGTAAAAGCAGCCTAAGAGCAATTGATATGTTTTTGCATTGCAATGTAATTGGTTAGGCAGACTACTATAAATATGTTCTTTTTGCAAATGACCTATTACACAGAAGTTTATGGTGATAAACAAAACTATAGAGAAATGACTTGGCTTGTATGGTCTGATGCACTTTTTCCCTTCCCAGCTTTATAAGGAAGCTGTTCAGGGTGAAGAGAACTACAGGTCCTACAGCAATAGGAGCTTGCCAAGAAGCACCCATGATTACTAAACCTTTATACTAAGATGGCAGCTTTAGCTGGCCAAGAGTATCTCAAAGCCTAGGTTGAGTGACCTCTCCTTGGAGTTACCTCTGGCACTAACCCAAACCAAGGACTACTTGATGGGCTAGGTCCTGGGTCTCTGCATAAACACCATCTCCTTCAGCTGCAGGTATTTCAATCTGCCCAATGGCTCACAGATTGTTAAAGCCCTTTTTGTCATAACCACTGAGCAGCTCAGAGAATACCCCAACTAGATACAACGGGGTACATGAGAAGTCTCTGCTGGCTAGAGACATGCAGACTGAAACAAAGAGAAGTCAGGTGACCTTGCCCAAAGAATCAATGGTTGGGGTAACGGCTATAATGCATACAGGTTTCAACGTTTATTCATCCAATAAACATTTATTGCAAACACTTGAGTCAATAAATTCACTCTACTGGGGAGGAGCAGTACAATGATTAGTAAGCCATTGCTCACAATCTCCCACTGACTCTAGGAAGGGAAATAAACTTGTCAAGGAATCATTGTAACGTGTACAGCCCATTCAAGGACAAATGTGGAAGCTATGAAGTATGCCTGAGGAAAGTAGTTTCCAAAAGGAGCAGTTAGTTGAGTTTTCAAGCATGAATAAAAGTATGCCAGGCAAACCAAAGGGAGAGAACAACTCAGGAGAAGGTACACTTTGCCACACTGACCGAAGCATAAAGTTAGCTCCCTCTCTCTAGTTGTCTGCCCAGCTGAAGGTCAAGTAGTTCTTCTACCTACTCCCTTCACTAGCAAAGCAAACTCTGTCTAATTTCTACTTTGGCTGTCATGAATGGACTACACATGTGCCTCCCAGGCACTGACCTCTCAATCCTTGGGTGGAGCTGGGCAAGCAGGTACAGTCACCTTAGGCCAAACAGCCCGGACAGGGAACCTTGGAAGGTGGCCAGCTGAGCAAGGAGGAACGGTGTGCTCCTCATGAAAACTCTGGGAAGCCTGATCTAATTCACTGCCTCTATTTTGCATCATTCCCACGCTGAGCATTTTCTCATAATGTTCTATGTTCAAGACATGACCACTTATTTCCTCTCTGCTAAAGCTGTTTCTCACCATGCATTCCAAACTCTCCCCCAAGCCAGTAGTCACTTTGGCAAAGCAAGAGAAAAATTATTCGCGTTCTTTTAACATACCTTAGGCTTGGCAAATTGTTACTCTTTACGGAGCCAGAGAAAAATCAATCACACAGCTAAACAACAAAATAAATAAACATATATATATATATATACAGGATTTTTCAAAAATGATGAAAAAAGCGAAAAGTTGTTTAAAAATATGTTTCCCACATGTTGTTTTGGAGTGTGAAGAATGGGCAGCTTCACATTGAGAGGTGAGAGCTGGTGGTTGGCTGTGTTTTAGCTGGAACACTAGGAAGCCTGATGGTGTGTGAGATGTAGCAAAGCCCCTGGAAGGAGTCACTGGCATGCCTGGGATGCATGTCTTCCTCCTCAGTCATGCCAGCCCTTGGCCCTCTGTCCCCTTGAACTTCCTCAATCCCTACTTCCACCAGCATCGTGCAATACATAACTTTCTTAAAGAATATGGTGAGTAACATAACATAATAAAAAAATAAATAAAAGCAAAAAAAAAAATCTAACTTCTGTTGCTTTGGAACTTGATGTTTTGCTGTCCTCCCTTTCCTCTTAACCAATGTGCAAATTATATGCACAACCCAAATCTTAACTGCATATGGCCTGGTCGCTAGGAGCACTCAGAAGTTCAACAGATCACCTGCGAGTTCTAATATTCCCATGTACTGGTTGTGGGATCTTGGACAACCACTCTGCTGGAGGGAACTGTAGACAGACCTAAAGCCAATTCTCGCAGGGAATGTTCCTAAGGAATTGACACCCAATGTCACCATCAACTATCAGAAATATACTGGGATTCCTTTGCACCCATGATAGCTAGAATTTCCAGAACAGTGAGATGTGGAGAGAGGAGAGTTGGGAGATAAACCCTCCTTGAGAACAGCAAAGGGAGCTTTCTGCACCCAACAGAATCCTTACTCCAGCTAGGTGGTATCATCCATAGCTCTGTGTCCCATGGGAGACACCAGGAGCCCTGGGAAGCTGCACCTCTCTGTGGGATCCTCTGCTTTAAAAGCTACACTATAGCATCTCTCTATGCTTCTGTATCCTCTGTCATCCAAGAAACTTTACATCCTCCAACTGGGTCTGCTATCATCTTTCCATCAATCCTGTCCCCATCCTATTGGTACAGCCCTATCATTTCTAAACTTGAATCTCCTTCTCTTCAAAATAAAGATAATATCTATACATACCCATGTATTTACTGAAAAGATTAAAGGAGGTATTTCCTATAGAGCCCTTATAACAACACAGTGCTTGGCACTTAGCTATAATGATAAATGGAATTACACTGTGCATATCACGTATGTGAGTCTATAACCCTGTTTACATATAGATATAAATGACAATTCTATTTATAGTTATGAATGTATACATAAATAGTATTTTTCTTTTCCTGAGAATCTACCAAAACACCACATACTTTATGTGTACTCTCTCAAATGTTTACAACAATACTTCAAGGCCTGAGGTTATTACTTCCTTTGAAGACTTGGGGAAGTGAAACCTCAGGAAGGCAATGTAATCACCCCAAGATCAACCACCTAGTTATGGTAAAGCAGGACCTGAATGTAAGTCTGGGTTTGTTTCATTCTACCTTTCTTTCTTTACAATTAAACCCCAAAGACTTTTGCTCCCAAACAGGTGCTGAGGCTCCTCTTAAAGGATGTTCTCAATGCAGTGGATCAGTGGCAAAGGGAAGAGAGTTGCCTTTAATCTGTATTTGGCTGGATATCTGTGTTTTCATAAATTCTGAGATTCGCTAGCAATAACACTGCATTCCTCTCCACCCTTACGCCAACACGTACCAGCACTCCTGCCATCACCAACTTTCACTCCACTGCACTAACTAAAGCTTATTGATAAGATTAACCGTCAGTGAGCAGAATTTTGGACGGCGTGGAAGACCCAGCTCAGATGCTGCTGTTTTTGCAAGGCCCTCACTGACATAGCCCGATGACTGGCCCTCTTTCTCCTGAGCAACTGTAACACTGGTGCGAGCCTATGTTTAACTTAATAATTGCTATTATTGCAGCTAAAATTTATCGAGCACGTACTATGTTGTCAGGTACTGTTCTAAGTGCTCTCCCTGCATCATCCCATGTAATCCTCACAACAATCTTACGAGACAACAGTATCATTACCCTCATTTTTCAGCTGAGGACAATGGACTGACATTGATTCCTTGTTTGCCAGCCTCCCACCCCAACCCTTGGACTCTGAGCTTTCTCAGGGTGGAGACCGTATCTTCCTCATCTCTTTTCACCTAGCACTTCTCTGTTGGCTGGGCGCTGACAGGCATCACTGCACTTCTCCTTACAAAAATATGTACTCAGTACAAGTTGCATTTTACATGTGAGGAGACTGAGACTCAGAGGGACTGGACAGCTTTTCCAGAGAGAGATCATAGCTGGTTAGAAGAAGAGGTGCTATTCATTTTTTTTTAATTTTTTTTTTTAAGATTTTATTTATTTATTTGACAGTGAGAAAGAGAGAGGGGCACAAGTAGGGGGAGCGGGGAGCAGGCAGAGGGGAGAAGCAGGCTTCCCGCCGAGGAGGGAGCTCTTGTGGGGCTTGACGCAGGGCTCGATGCGTGGGGCTCACGTGGGGCTCAATCCCAGGACCGCAGGATCACGACCAGAGCGGAAGGCAGATGCTTAATGACTGAGCCACCTAGGAGGCCCAAGAGGTGCTATTCAACCTACGCTTGTCCATTCCCTTCCCCAAAACTGTCCCTCACTTTACATTAAAAAAAAAAAAAAAGTCTTTTGGACTTTAAAGAATGCAAGGAGACAAGGAATGCTAGTGCATTCTGCATTAGGTGGCAAGCTCAGGGAGATGCTTTATATGCTAGAAGAGAGATTAGGAGCCATCAAGCCACCAAGACTTTCTGAGAAGACAGGCTCAGTCCAGCATGGACAATGATGCATTATTAGGAAACAAAAAGCTCTCTGGGAATCACTATTTATTGATAGTTCAGTGATTAAGAGAATGGTCCTCGGGTAGGACAGATCTGAGTTTGAATTCCTGCTCCCGCTTTGTCCCTGCAGGACCTGAGGCTAGTCATCTAATCCATTTGACCGTCAACTTCCCCATTTGTAAAATAAGGATAATAATGCCCTACTTGATGGGAACTGGAAGGAAGAGTCTAATGAGATAATGTACACAAAAATATCTGAATCAACGCTATGTGCCATTATGTCCTTATTACATTTTTCTCCCAGGGTTTACACCAAATGCTGCCCCAAAAGTGCCCACCAGCACTCATTTCTCACATGTTTATACACAGATATTCCTGAGAGAAGTTCCCATGAAAAGGGGCTTTTCCTTAATCCCGGTTAATTCTTCAAATGAGACCCCAATGTGTATTTTACCACCAGCCACAGACTAGTTCATTACCAAAATGATTATTTTTCTTCAAACTGCTAGGTTTTATTCCCAGGGTAATCACCCTGAAAAGAGTTTACAGATGGAAAACATAGTGGAGTAAAAATCCAAGCTCTGTTTTATTCAGAACCAACACCATCTCCTCTGCCTGAGATAAGAAATAAAAGCGTTATTAGTGAAAATGTCACTGAGTTAAACAAGCTAAACGTCTGCGGAGAGACGGATTTACTGCACGTTCCCCCCAGAAAGCAGAGCCACCCATGCATTCCCAAAGCCACCTTATTTCACGGAATTCCCCTGGTTTTTAATGGGTTTTGACTTTCACACTCTCAGCCTATTAGTAGCCCAGAAATCATTCTCTTGACTTTATTATCAGCAAGAGTCCAAATACTACCTAGATTAATTCCATTTTCTGAGCCAGAGGATTATTTTGGGAATATCTAGGTCTTGAGAAGAAATAGGTATTGTAAATTGGTCAGCAGGAAGAAGAATAATGGGGGTGGGGTGATCCATTTTAATCTTTTCCTGCAGCTGAATGCTCAATGAAGTTTCTTTTTTGGATGATTAATTCCCTTTCCCCAGTTCTAGATATGTCATTCTGGGGTGGTAAATACATTGAAATACCTTCAATTTATATGAAATGCAAGTTGCCAGAAAGTTCCAAAGATGCTAGTTCAGTGATCTAAACTGGTTGGTTGGGATGCCTGAGTGGTTCGGTCGGTTAAGCCTCTGACTCTGATTTACGCTCAGGTCATGATCTGAGGGTCATGGGTCTGCTTGTCCCTCTCCTCTCTCTCTCTTTCTCTCAAATAAATAAGTAAATAAAATCTTTAAAATAAATAAACTGAACTAAACTGTTTGGTTGTTAATACTTTTAGAAGCAAAAGAAATAGATGCCAATAATCAAGATCTTTTAGAACCAGGTATTCCACCTACTCTTTCCACACCTGATCTCTCCTACCTCCTCATGCTCATGTCCCCCTCAGAAAATTCTAACCCTTTCCACTTCCACACCAACACATTTGTTTTAATCTTTTTTTTTTTAATTGTTATTTATTTAAGTAATCTCTACACCCAACATGGGCTCAAACTCATGACTCCAAGATCGAGTCTCATGTTCTTCCAACTGAGCCAGTCAGGTACCCCAACATTTGTTTCAATCTTAACCCTCCACTCAAAGGGCTTATGGGAACAATGTGGGGACAGTTTATTAGACTGCATTTTATTAGACTGCAAGATACACATAATCCTCACCATATGGGACCATAAAATACAGCAGAGATAGTTCCTATAAGCATGAAAGGGACAGACTGATAACTTTGAAAACAAGAGCAAACCAAAGTCCAAGTGTCTTAGGCTAGCCCCAATCTACCTTGTGAGATATATGTTAGATTCCCACCCTGTATAGAAATCCATTGAATACCAACATGTCATGGGCATTTCCTCCTCTTTGTTACTGTTTTTGCTATTTCCCCTATCTGGAACACCTTTCCTCTTTTATTTGGCTGAAGGAAGAAAGCATTCATTCATTCACTATATATTAAGCACCTATTTCATGCCAGATACTTAGGATACACCAGTGAACAGACATCTTAAACAGGATGATGAACAGACATTTCTCCAAAGAAGACATACAAATGGCTAACAGACACATGAAAAAATGCTCAACATTACTTGGCGTCAGGAAAATACAAATCCAAACCACAATGAGATACCACACCACACCAGTCAGAATGGCTAAAATTAACAAGTCAGGAAATGACAGATGTTGGCGAGGATGTGGAGAAAGGGGAACCATCTTACACTGCTGGTAGGAATGCAAACTGGTACAGCCACTCTGGAAAACAGTATGGAGGTTCCTCAAAAAGTTAAAAATAGAGCTATCATACGACCCAGCAATTGCACTACCAGGTATTTATCCAAGGAATACAAACATAGTGATTCGAAGGGGCACATGCACCCCAATGTTTATAGCAGCAATGTCCACAATATCCAAAATATGGAAAAAGGCTAGATGTCCATCAAGAGATGTATGGATAAACACGATGTGGTATATAGATACAATGGAATATTACTCAGCCATCAAAAAGAATGAAATTTTTGCCATTTGTAAGGATGTGGATGGAACTAGAGAGTATTATGCAGACAGAAATAAGTCAGTCAGATAAAGACAAATACCATATGATTTCACTCATATGTGGAATTTAAGAATCAAAACAGATGAACATAAGGGAAAGGAAAGAAAAATAAAATAAGATGAAAACAGAGAAGGAAGCAAATCATAAGAGGTTCTTAACTCTAAGAAACAAACTGAGGGTTGCTGGAGGGGTGGTGGGTGGGGGAATGGGGTAACTGGGTGATGGGCATTAAGGAGGACACTTGAAGTAATGAGCACTGGGTATTATAGGCAACTGATGAATCACTAAATTCTACCTCTGAAACTAAAAATACTGTATATGTTAATTAAATTGAATTTAAATAAAATTTTTTTAAAAAGCCGGGATGGTATATTGACGAAGAGTACAGGCTCTAGATCCACACTACCTGGGCTAGACTCCTGGCCTTGCTCTGAATGGACCATGTGATCCGGCACAAGCTGCTTACCCTTTCTGTGCTTTAGTCTCTCCTCTGTAAAATGGGGATATTAATGGTATGTATCTCCTAGAAATGCTGTGGGTCTTAAATGAATTAATAGCAGCCAAGGGCAGCCATTGGAAGACAGCAAGTAAGCATTCAATAATTAAGCTACTATCATAATTAACCCCACTTACCCAGGTCCTGCACCTTTCTTTCAAGGCTGGACCAAATTTCTACTCCTCTGTGAAACTTTGGCTTGACTGCCCCAGCCCAGAGACTTTTAATCCTTCTTTCTTTCAACAGTTACTCACTGGATGGAAAATAGGATTTATCTTCGATGTCAACATTGACCAATAAATAATAACTGCCTAAACGTCAGGGTTAAAAAGCAAAATGAGGCCAATTCCAGAATCTCCAGGGGTGAAACACTGAATGTAAAGATCAATGAGTGATGTGTGACATAAATTAGGAAAAGGAGCATGTCAGTGTTCCGCTGTGTATCTGCGTAACCGAAATTACTTTCTCGTCTGCTTCCCAAACCTTGTGGTTTTGTTTGGATACATTATTTAACTTCCGAGCCCCAGTTTTCTCATTTGTAAAAATATTTTTTTAAAGATTTAATTATTTGACAGAGAGAGAGTGAGAGAGTGCAAGCACACAAGCCGGGGGGGGGGGGCCTCAATCCCAGGGCCCCGGGATTGTGACCTGAGCCGAAGGCAGACGCTTAACCGACTGAGCCACCCAGGCACCCCTGTAAAAATATTTTTGAGAATATCTCTCAGTATTGTTAGGGATATCAAATGAGATGTTGCATATGAAGCACCTAGTAAGAAGCTGGCCCACAGTAAGAACTCATTTAATGTTTGTATTATTATTATCATCATCATCACCTATTATCACCAACCAGAAACACCACCAAGTGCACATTGTTTACAGAAGGCCTTAGGGTGTGAGAAGTTTCAATGCACTGCCCTGTCTCCCCAGGTAGTAACCCTCTAGTGGGCAGCAGCCCTAGGACCCTCAGGTGCCTGACACCTGCACTGGTGGAGGAGGAGGTCCGCAAGGTGCATCCGTGGTGCGGGTAAAGCTGGAGTGAGAATGAATTTTCTCCTACATCTGGCTGAGGAAAGTCAAAGCTAGCAGGTGAATGGATTGCTGAAAAGCCTCTTTCTTGAGCCAACACTGCTGTGTTGATGATACACAGAGAGCAAAATGAAAGAAGACAAAATATCAGATGGGCTTTTCCTCAAGGGGAAATCCACGGCAATTCCTCTTGGAGAGGGAAGCTGCACAGGCCGTAATTCAGCGAAGCTAAGGCTTTGCATCCCACCGCTACGGGCTTTATGCTAAATATGCTGAAATAAAGCAAAGAGGGATGGAGTGACAAAGTAACCCCTGGAGGTGGAAGGCGGGGGAAAGCACTGGAGCTTTCTCAGGATTTTATTTTATTCTGACATTTAGCCGTGCAGTGCTGCCACGAGACCATTTGAGGCACCGTAAGAAAAGAGAAAAGGATGGAGTTGCCCCAAGGTGCAATACAAGAGAGCATAGCTACTACAATAGATAAGAGAGCAGTCTGGAGCTCCCTTTGCAGCCACACCGAAGGCCTAGGAAAGCCTCCAATACACCATCCCCCGGGAACAGGATAAAGAACACATATGGCCATTTTTTTTCTGAGACAGGCCATTATTTTTTCTCTCTGTAGCTTCAGTAAAGCAGATTTGGGGTTGTCGGGGTTGTTGAAGGCTCCAGATTTGGGGTTGTTGGGTTGTTGAAGGCTCCAGTGTGGGAAGTACTCTCCATGGTCATTAGTCATGTGGGCCCTGGTTGGATGGGCTTAGAGTCCCTTTCTCACATTTCCAGAGCGAGGACGACAGCACTCTTGCAGCATGATTTCATTTTAAATTTGCTACTCAGAGTAGCCCCTTTATTTGCACAAGCTGATCACTCATTATCCAGATGAAAAAATCCAAGGCTCAGGGTGCCTGGGTGGCTCAGTTGGTTAAGCGACTGCCTTCGGCTCAGGTCATGATCCTGGAGTCCCAGGATCGAGTCCCGCATCGGGACTCAGGGAGTCTGCTTCTCCCTCTGACCCTCCCCCCTCTCATGTGCTCTCTCTCTCTCTCTCAAATAAATAAATAAAATCTTTAAAAAAAAAAAAAAAATCCAAGGCTCAGATGCATTAAGTGACCCAAAATTAGACAATTATGAAGCAGCAAACTGGTGTAAGTTCACTGAATTCAAGGCTAGTGCTGCTTCACGAGGCCAGGGTCGTTTTGCATAGCCCTGATCCAAGGGAGACAACTTCATTCCCCAAAGGTCAGCCAGTTCCTCACACATCTTCTAAGACTGGGGGAGAGGGAACAAGAACGGGGTGCTTTCCTGAGAACAATTATTTCCCTAAACGATCATAGTATGAGTTTTCAAATTAAGTCTTTACTAAAACCCTAGTACTTTTATTTTAAAATAAACATTTTAGGGGCGCCTGGGTGGCTCAGTGGGTTGAGCATCTGCCTTCAGCTCAGGTCATGATCCCAGGGTCCTGGGATCGAGTCCCACATCGGGCTCCTTGCTCAGTGGGGAGGCTGCTTCTCCCTCTGCCTATGGCACGCTCTCTCTGACAAATAAATCTTTAAAAAATAAATAAAAAAATAAACGTTCTATTTTGGAATAATATTAAATTTACTGAAAAGTTGCAAATCTAGCACAGTTCTCATATGCCCTTCACCCAGTTTCACCCAACATTGACATCTTACATAATCATGGTCCATTTGTCAAAACTGAGAAAGTAACATTGGTTCATTACCATTAACTAAACTTCAGACTTTTTCCAGATTTTGCCAGCTTTCCACTAATGTCCTCCTTCTGTTCCAGGAAGCAACCCAGGATACCACATTATATTTAGAATTCCATTACACTGATCACATCCCTGGTGCCTCCTTAAACTTAAGAATTTCAGTATTTTGAAGACAGACCCCATGTCTTTCCTGATGCCTACCTCTGCCCAGCACATCAGAGGTACACAACATTTGTTGATGAATTAGCCACACAAAAATCGTGTTTTAATCATCACTATGAAAATCTGGACCCTCGGCTTAAAATTCTGGTATATTAAAAAAAAAAAAAGGTAGAAGGGGAGCCTGTTCAAAAAGGAGTGACACTTTCTACTGACACTGCAAAGCTAGTTATTCAAACTCAGACTAAATACAAAATGTAACCCATCATCTGGAAAGAGAAACAGTCCGTTAAACGCTCAAACAGCATCAACTTTCTCTTCCAACAAATCTGATAATCCTTCCACCATATCCAATGATGCACCAAATGAGAAATTAAGGAAGAATAATAGGAGTTGTAAGAACTTGGAAGAAATGTAAATAAGATTTTAATCAGTCTATTGCATGGACTGGAGTTGGTAGCACACCGTTAAATATCCTCATCCTGGAGCTGGTATCTATATATAGCTGTTAATTGTGCAAATTCCCCAGTTCCTCAATGCCATGATTCCAAACCAGCTGTTAAGTACAGCTGTTTTTTTTTTTTTTTAAAAAACAAAGGCAGTTTTTTTTAAGTGGGAGCAAGGGAGAAATGGAATAAATGATTTAAGCAAGCAAATACAACCAAACTTTCATTCCGTGATAGACCATTTTGAAGTTTAAAAATGTAGAAATAGTTTCCCATGGATATTATACTTCCCACACAAAATACATAAACGTTGTCCAGGGTAGCTCTAAATGGTTTGGGGTAAATAATGCAATGGGAAATAGAATGTCCCTATTATTATTTTAGTTGCTACAAGCAGTCTTGTAAGAAATAGCTCATAATTTTCATGTCAGAAAACATCATGAAAATGCCTAAAGCAACCTGTTTTTCAACTGCAAGTATTTTGTCCTCATCTGATTATCATTCTCTTGAGTACATCACTGTTTGCCTCGCAGTCTATTATAAAAACATGTATATGTAGAGAATGTATACACAGACACACACAGAGTGACACACAGATAGATAGACATAGATAATATAAGGTTTTTGAGGGTAATACTCATTTTGGTAACCCCAAGAGCATCTGGTAAAGTATACTCCATAAAGACTTAAATAAGGAAGCAAGTAAAGCAGATTTTTTTCAGGTTGGTAGGGTGGGGTCACCTCTGCCTTATTCTACCCTTTAAGTATCAGTGAAATCTATGCAACAAAGGAGTTTTGCACCCAGAGCTGTCACACTGTTGGTATTTCCTCCAAAGGGAAAATCTGCAAGTTCACTGGACATGCCTCAAAGCCACAAGAATCCCAAAGCCTTGGGTTTTTATCAGTAAAATTGAAATAATACCTCCTTTAAAAGTTGGTAAAAAAAATAAATAAATAAAATGAGTTCATTCATTCATCCATCCACTAAACAACTATTAGTTGAATACCTAATATGTGCTAGATAAGACGTAAAGATCGAAAGCGAGGAGAACAGGAACAACCCCATCTCTGCCCTGGTGGGACCGACAGCCTGCAAGACTCCTCTTAAAACATCAAGTAAAGGAGGACATTGAAGCAGTAGTTCGAGAATTCATGTGAATTGGAATCACCTGCACACTTCATAAAAACATTATTTCTGGGCTCCATCCCCAGAGTCACTGTGTCAGTAGGCCTCGGGAGAAGTAGAAGAACGTGCACTTCTAACACATTCTCGGGTGATGCTAATGCTGCTGGTGGAGAGATCATATGTTTGAGAACCATTGCACTAATAAGCATAAAATTATGATTTTACCAAGTGGTGCAATGGTGAAATATGTGGAATTAACAGAATCTATAACAGGGGGATTTGATCTAATTAAGGAAATTAGAGACAGCTTTCCCAAAGCCAATGAACTGAAATCTGAATTTGTGGAGGAGAAATTAAGTGAAAAGGGTAAAGAAGAAAATTCTAGGTATTAGGAACAGCATGTGCAAAGCCCCCATGGGGAGAAGAAACAGGTCAAAAATGAGGGACTGGAAGAACACCTGTGTGGCCCGGCATGCAGAGAAGGTAGGGGGAATGCCCAGGACTGGGGCTGGAGACAGATGTGGGGGCCAACAGATGCAGGGCCTTGTAGGTTCGCAATAGTTACCACTTACTCTATGAGGCTGGGGCAGCCAAGAAAGGCTGGTAAGCAATGAGGTGACACAACTAGATCACTCATTCTCTGAAAAGCTTTTTCTGATTTCCTCTGTCGAATGGATCAGTGTATATAGCCCCTTTCCAGAGTCCGTTGCACCATCAGTGCTGAATTTCTCTTCTATAGATCCCAGCTCTGCCAATTACAGCCTGGGTGGGATACACACTATTCTAAGCATCAGAAAAGACCCCGAAGCTGGGGGCATCACATTTCCCGATTTCAAGCTATATTACAAAGCAGTGATCACCAAGACAGCATGGTACTGGCACAAAACAGACATATAGACCAATGGAACAGAATACAGAGCCCAGATATGGACCCTCAACTCTATGGCCAAATAATCTTTGACAAAGCATGAAAAAATATTCAATGGGAAGAAGACAGTCTCTTCAATAAATGGGGCTGGGAAAATTGGACAGCCACATGCAGAAGAATGAAACTCGACCATTCTCTAACACCATTCACAAAGATAAACTCAAAGTGGATGAAAGACCTCAATGTGAGACAGGAATCCATCAAAATCCTAGAGGAGAACATAGGCAGTAACCTCTTTGACATCGGCCACACCAACTTCTTTCAAGATACATCTCCAAAGGCTAGTGAAACAAAAGCAAAAATGAACTTTTGGGACTTCAACAAGATAAGAAGCTTCTGCACAGCAAAGTAAACAGTCAACAAAACAAAGAGGCAACCCACAGAATGGGAGAAGATATTTGCAAAGGACACTACAGATAAAGGGCTGATACCCAAAATCTATAAAGAACTTCTCAAACTCAACACCCAAAAAACAAATAATCAAGTCAAAAAAATGGGCAGAAGACATGAACAGACACTTCTCTGAAGAAGACATACAAATGGCTAACAGACACATGAAAAAATGTTCATCATCATTAGCCATCAGGGAAATTCAAATCAAAACCACATTGAGATACCACCTTACACCAGTTAGAATGGCAAAAATGGACAGGGAAAGAAACAACAAATGTTGGAGAAGTTGTGGAGAAAGGGGAACCCTCTTAACACTGTTGGTGGGAATGCAAGCTGGTACAGCCACTTTGGAAAACAGTGTGGAGGTGCCTCAAAAAATTAAAAATAGAGCTACCCTATGACCCAGCAATTGCACTCCTGGGTATTTACCCCAAAGACACAGATGTAGGAAAAGAAGGGCCATATGCACCCCAATGTTCATAGCAGCAATGTCTGCAATAGCCCAACTGTGGAAAGAGCTGAGATGCCCTTTAACAGATGAATAGATAAAGAAGATGTGGTCCATATATACAATGGAATATTACTCAGCCATCAGAAAGGATGAATACCCAACTTTTACATCAACATGGATGGGACTGGAGGAGATTATGCTAAATGAAATAAGTCAAGCAGAGAAAGTCAATTATCATACCGTTTCACTTATTTGTGGAACATAAGGAATAGCATGGAGGACATTAGGAGAAGGAAGGGAAAAATGAAGGGGGGGAAATCAGAGGGTGAGATGAACCATGAGAGATTATGGACTCTGAGAAACAAACTGAGGGTTTTAGAGGGGAGAGGGGTGGGGAGATGGGTTAGACCGGTAATGGGTATTAAGGAGGGCACGTACTACATGGAGCACTGGGTGTTATACGAAAACAATGAATTGTGGATCACTACATCAAGAACTAATGATGTATTGTATGGTGACTAACATAACATAATAAAATAAAATAAAATAAAAAGATTCCTCATCTGTAAAATGCTGATGGGGATTCCTCTCTAATAAGTTCTGGAGGACTGACTGAATTAAGTTAAGTATGGTACTTAGACCCATGTCTGGCACAGAGTAAACACTGAAATTTTAGTTGCCATTCTCATCATTATTCACTGAGAACATTTAAAAAAAAAATGCTGTATCCACAGGGGCAAGAAAAAATATATTTAACTTTCTTAAAAGCCCTTTCAGGTAACATATCTTACTGGAACCGTGACAATGGCTTACACCACAAAGGAAAAGAGGAGACTGTCTAAATAGCCCAAAACCTGAGCAGTTTCAGTGTCCATGAAATTAAGAACTTAATAGCAGAAGTCTATATAACTCCCCTCTCCAAACCCAATATAAGCTCAAATGTTACAGAATGGTTTTTATAGGGTTATAGATAAGGCTCAGTACTACCTGCGATTTCAGGCATCCACTGGGGGGTCTTGGAACATATTTCCCATGGATAAGGGAGGATTACTATATCTCAGTCCATTTGGGCTCTTACAGCAAAGATACCATAGATTAGGTGGCTTAAACGACAAACATTTATTTTTACAGTTTATTTTACAGCGTTAGAGGCTGGGAAGTCCAAGATCAAGGCACCAACAGATTCGGTGTCTAGTGAGACCCTGCTTCTTACTTCATGGAGAGCCATCGTCCCACTGTGCCCTCAAAGGGGAGCGGGGGCAGAGAGCTCTCTGGGGTCCCTTTTACAAGGCCACCAACCCATTCCTGGGGTTTCCACCCCCATGACCTAATCACCTCCCAAAGGCCCCACTTCCTAACACCATGAGCTCGAGGCTTAGGATTTCAACACATGAGTCTTCGGAGGACACAAGCACTCAGTACCTAACACCCATCTATCTATTTCCTGCCCACCGCTTCTCAGACTTTAAGGTGTAGATGAATCACCTGGCCATCATGTGAAAGCCACAAAAACACAAACGAATAGGTCCTGGGTGGGGCCCAGATTCTGCATTTCTAGCATGTTCCTATCAAGGTACTGCTGTGGCTCCAGGAGGTCCCACTCTTGGGCAAGGTCCTCATCCACCCAGAAGCTTCCATGGCACTCTCCTCACTCGCTCCCCACTTCCGTCCCCTCCACATCAGGCACGCACTCCCCAGACAGCAGCCAGCAGCGGAGGAACAGCAAGGAGAGCCCTTAATTACAGGGGGGTGGCAGGACCACACGTGCCCAGGACTTAATGAGACACTCGGAGCCACTTCAGCCACTTTCGGGTGGTGAATGTGGTCTAATAACTGTGATTTTAGATTAGCACTGGTTGTGAAAACAGACTGACAGGAGACAGGGCTTACGTGAAATAGAGGGGGTGAGAGTGGAGGGGGCGCCAGGAGGGAGAAACAGTAGCTGAGCAACAGCCCGACTCCTCCCCTGAGCTAGTCCATCCCCAAAGGCACAGCCCCACAGCAGGGGCACCCTTGTAACTAATTAACTGTAAAGGGAATTGATCCCCACGTGAAAAAAACAGGCTCTGCTTCCTTCACCCAAAACACCAGGGATGCCTTGGAGGGCAGGTGACTTCCCTTTACCTCCTTGAACTCTTCAGATTAACTCAAGTGTCCCCGGGATCCCTGTTTACAGCTCCTTCTGGGTCACAGAGACCATAATGGAGACATGAACAGCAAAATTGTTAAAAAAAAAAAAAAATGTATATTTTTAAAAAAAGGCTTGAGTATAACCAGTATTATAGCCAAAGCTGTGGATTTCTGGTTTTTTGGTTGTTGGTTTTTTTTTTTTTTTTTTTTTAAAGATTTTATTTATTTGCGAGAGAGAGAATGAGAGAGAGCATGAGAGGGGGGAGGGTCAGAGGGAGAAGCAGACTCCCTGCTGAGCAGGGAGCCCGATGTGGGACTCGATCCCAGGACTCCAGGATCATGACCTGAGCCGAAGGCAGTCGCTTAACCAACTGAGCCACCCAGGCGCCCGGTTTTTTTTTTTTTTTTAAGAGGCTTCAGAGAGCCTAAAAGCTCTTACTGTCTCTCCTCATGCTAAGCTGCCTGACACCACGTCTCCCCCACCTTAGTGGGAATTATGCCTGTCACTCTTCATGTTGATTTAATATATTTTCAATATTGTAAAACTGTCATGATAGGATCCTGGAAAACTGCTCCTCTGGGTTCCTGAGTAATGAGCTGTCAGAGGGAAACTGGGGGAAGGGTCAGCTAGCACTGGGGACTTGAGCTCTGAGAACCCAGGCCCTCGGAGACAGAGGAAGCACCCCAAGCCTCTAAAGTCTTCGGCCTTCTCCAATAGGAACAAACGTGAAAATACCACAAGTGACTGCAAAAGATGCTTTGGGATTTTGCCTGCACAAGTGCCCTAATGGTAAAGGCGACCGTGCCTGGCCGGGTTCGATCGGCAGAGATGGTGAGTTTAAGAATGGGGCCCCTGCCCTTTCTTCGTGGGAGGTAGCTGAGGGAAGCTGGACAGGGAAAAATTTTGCTCTTCTTGGTCTAACTGCTTTGGGTATCTCAGGCCTTGCTTTTTGTTTTGTTTTATTTTAGATTTATTTATTTATTTGAGAGAGAGAGAGAACACACGAGCAGGAAGGGCAGAGGGAGAGGGAAAGATAATCTCAAGTAGGCTCTGCACTGAGCATGGAGCCCAACGTGGGGCTCCATCCCAGGACCCTGAGATCACCACCTGAGCAGAAACCAAGAGTCAGATGCTCAACTGACTGCGCCACCTAGGTGCCCCTCAAGCCTTCTTTTAATATAGTTTCCTCCATCACCTCATCATTGTAGCTTTGATAACAAATCAGCATATTACCCTTTAAAAATATGGAAAAGACACACCCAGCTCACCCAACCTCCCAGTTTGGCTGCTTTTCTTCCAGCATCACAATAGATACTAAGCATAGCAAGGTCAGCTGTACCTCTCCATGTGAGACTTCCTCTAAGCTGGAGGTTCCTGCAATCCGTCCTTCTCAGCATAAGGGAACGTAAGCTCATTCATGCACCCAGGATACATCAGCTGTATCTACTATGTAAATGTTTGGGACTAAGGGCGTCATTCTGCAGCAAAGAAACCTTGTGCGCCACCTAAAAGATGGGCTATATCACAACACATAGACCCTGTTGGCTGGCAAAGAATAAGAAATGCAGATAAGTTCCAGGCAGAATGCCATCTGCTCTTGAGGATATACACACAGACAAGCAGACAGGAAAGCTTACAACAATAGGGAATAAAACCCAACTTTGCAGAGAATAACCCAACCTGACACATTGACCTGTAAATGTTCTCCAGGCCAACCAAGAGGTGAGGGCCAGGTAGGAGTGGCATTAACAGGAGCTGGACTCATGAAGCCTTCCACAACATTCTAGAGAAGGAATCCCTCTGATCCATTTACAGAGGTGCGGTTCTCAAAGACCAAGGACCGGGCAGGGCTTTTGGAGGCTGAAGTACCTAGAGATCAGTAATTCAGTCTAATCTTAGGCCAGAGAAGATTATGTGAGGGGCTCATACCTACCGAAGACTTTCTTGACGGGACAGGACAGGGAAGCCCTAGGAACAGCACTTCACAAGACTTACTGGAAAATGAACATGCAGGAGTTGGGTGTAGTGCGGGTGTATTGTTGGTTGGTAGTTCCTGCACCAGCTCTGGGGCCTAAGGCACAGAGAGTTGGGGGGGTGTGGCGGGGAAGAGAAGGGAAACCCAGAAAGACAGAACCGCCAAGGGATAGCATTTGGATGCTTCTCAGGCATCCTCTCCCAAACCATCCCTGTATCCCCACTAGGATTAAGAGAAAGGCACACTGGGATTGCAAAAGAATGAAACAAAATGAAATTAATGAAATAAATTAATAACTCTGGTTTTCCTAGACCATCAGCCTCAGACTTGAAATCTTTTGTTAAAATAGTACACCCTCTTCTATTTCTTGAACTACAATGGACCCTACCCCCCCATGCAACCGAAACTAACAAGGTGTGCAAATAACCGGCAAACTCTTAAATCAAAACTTCACAAAAATGAAATGAGGAAAAATCGGAGACCCTGGATGAAGGGCAGTGAAGGTGAAATGAACATGAAAGCTTTTCTTAATAATATTGCTAGGCAATCCATGGGTATTGTTTGGGGCAAAGTGATGAGTTCTCATTGGCTGATTAGATTGGATTTGTTTCTCATTTGTCAACTTAGAATCAATAATCACTGTGCATTTCTAGAGCTATCTCTTTACCACAGGGCCCACGTCCATCCATCAGGAGGCCCACGGTAGAGCCCGGAAGAAGTCGCCGCTCAGCCCATTTGACAATTTAATTGGTTCACTTCCTCAGGAAATTATTTTTCTCCCCGTCTCTAAGTTTCTAAGAGAAATCAGCAGAATGTGGCCTGACTCTCTCAGTTAGGGTTTTGTGAGAAGAGCATCCAACTCTACCCAAGAGAGGAATTTCTGAGTTGGGTGGCTGTGCCCCACGCACTGCCTTTTGTGGGAGCAGAATTAAAAGCTGGGATTTGAGGAAGCTCTGCCCACCTGTTTACTAGGTTTGGTTCTACTGTGGTGTCTGAAAGACCCAGCGTATTCGCTTTGGAGGAAGGTGCAGAGGGTCAGTGTTAATTACTACTTACAGCTGCTCCAGCCACAGCGTTTGTACTTTCACATTTTAGCCTAATTTAGGTGATTAGATTAACTCTGCAAGAACAGAAAGGTACCTGCCTCCACTCTCTCCCTCACCTCCCATAACTGAATCATCAACATGTTCCGTCATTTCTAGACCCGAATCTTTCCAATCCTCTCACTCATTTCTCTCTCTGCTACCAGTATCTGAGACTAAGCCTCTCCACTGTGTCTTTTCTGTTTCTCTGCTTGCTGCTCCTCTCTTGTCCTATCTGGACACTATAATCAAGATGGTTATTTAAAAAGAAATCTCGTAACAGGGCACCGGAGTGGCTAAGTCGGTTAAGCATCTGCCTTCAGCTCAGGTCATGATCCTGGAGTCCCTGGATTGAGCCTCTCATTGGGCTCCTTGCTCAGCAGGGATTCTGCTTCTCCCTCCCCTTGCCCCCGCCACTCCTGCTCTCTCTCTCTCACTCTCTCTCAAATAAATAAATAAAACCTTAAAAAAAAAAAAAGTAATCTCGTATCATGTCAATCCTTTGTTTAAACCTTTCAATGGTTTCTCCTGTAAGATGAAATCCCTAACTTGCCCATTCCTGTCTCTGGGTCTGTGACCATACTATTATCTTTGCCCTGACTGCTCCCCACCTACTCTACGCCCTTCCCGTGGCTAAGTCCTACCAACCTTCATTCCTCACTTTACATCCAGGGAGCCCTGCTCTGACCCCTGGGCTCGCCTATGGTAACATCATCACACTGGCGAACTCTGTAAAGAACAGAACTCTGTCTTACTCAGTTATACATGTCCCTTGAATCTGACCCAGCACCCAGCACAGAGTAGGTACTCAATAAACATCTGTTATGTGGAATTGAATTGGAAAAAGTGAGAGGGAAGCCAAGATGAGTAACACCCCTCACCCACAGCTCCCCCAGAGTAGGTGCTTTACCTAATCATTTCACCAGTACTTGGGAGCCCTTTTGCCATGCAAAATGGAAATGCTTAAAGGAGTACATTTACAATGGAAAAGTGACTGACTCCCAAACACACTGGGAGAAAGTCCACAGTGTACAAAATCTTTCGGGCAAGGTATAGGGAAAAGAGACAGGAATGGATAAGAAGGGAACTAAAGGAAGTACAAAAGGTCTTTGGGCAGGAGGGAAAACAGTCTGTAACCTAACAGAGACTGACAGCGCGAGAATGGTGAGTTTCAGGAAATTTCTGAGAGTTGCAACTGAAATTCTGAGAATGGTGAGTTTCAGGAAATCTCTGAGAAGTTGCAACTAAAAAAGTAAAGGAGCTCCCAAAAGTACAATTAAGCCTAGACGCAAAGCCATATCCTGCAGAACTTGTCAGAATAAACTATAAGTTTAGAGACTAGAAGGAGAGTTGTGAGTTCAAATAAGTAGGAACTAGTGGGGGTGGAAATCAGCTTCTCCAAAGAAAGAGATACTCTTGTCCTGGGCTCTGGAACTACCACCAAAGTACATGAAATTCGGGTCAGAAAAATATGGTTAAATCCTTGCTCTTCTCTTAGGATACACCAGTCACAGGGCCTCATCACGTCACTAAAGCTCAATGCACCTTGGTTTCCTGGTAAGAAAATGGGAAGAGCACAGGAACTAACAATTATTGAATACCTCACTTGCATATATTATTTCATGTTATGCACTTAAGAAGCAGATTTATGACACCAAGATCCAAATGAGAAAGCTGGGCTTAGGGAGGTGAAGAAGATGACTGGCACTCACATAAGGATTTGAGCTCGAATCTGCTGGTCTCTGAAGTCACCACACAACAGCGGCCAGAGATGCGACATGGTGGAACGTGACTGGACTGGACTGGACTGGACTCTCAGCCCCGGGGCCTAGCTCTGCCGTGTAGGAGTTCTGGGGTCTTGGCAACTCACTTCACATCTCTGGCACTTGGCTTTCCTCTTCTCTGGAAGGGGCTGCCCACACCTGCTCTGGCCTCCTACCTACTCCTTAACATCTGGTGACGTTAACATGTGGAGATCAGGATGCAGGATTTGCTTATTTGCATGTATGTCAAGGTCTGGCTTCTTTAGTCACCCTTCTGTCATAGTGTTAACAACGGCCCTGTCGACACATTACTTGGCAAATATCTTGAAAAGGCACTACTGTTGGGAAGTGTGCTCCCCCAGAGCTCAGCTACTGAATATGAAGGACGGAAAGCAAATGTGATGGGGTTGTGCAATCACCCTGTTCGGGTAAAAGTGAATGGACCCATGGAGGTTCAGGCATTGTTCCCACAGACGGTCCTGTTTAGGTCGCACTTCTCACCTTCCTTGGATGGAAAGGACTCTGCCTGTTCTCTCCAGTTAAGGGCAGTGGGTACAACTGTGCAGGGTGTTATGAATGCCCTCTGGGTTCCAGGACTCCCACCTGGACAAATCAGCACACCCAGAGTGGGCTTGGAAAGTCGACAAAGCGTGTTATCTTCCTCAGGTTAACAAAGTCGTGAGCTTTGGTCCCCAGAGCAGCCCCATTGTAAGAACTCAGCCTACTAAAGGTCAACACACACAGATGCTCGAGGCAAAGGGCATGCCTTTGTGAAATCTCTAAAGGTCTCTGCATGTTCTCACTCAGAGCAACCCGACATGATCTGACCGAGTCCCCTGGGAATCTTGTGGCACAGAGACCGTGACACCACCAACCTATGTCATTGCTGACCCGATTAGAAACCAACCTTCATTAAATACGGGAAAGAATCTGCTTACAGCGTAGAGGACTTCAGCAGCGGTGGGCATCCTTGCATTTTTCTCTACGATGCCAGGACCTATGGTTTGAACTGTCAGAATCAGAGCCTATCAATACCATTCCTTTTCCAGAACACAATTCCTCCCCCTGTCATAAATCAATATCCTCATTTCAGTGGGAATAAACAAGCATTGATTGAGATACTGTGTATATTAAATAAATTAGTGCATTTAATCTTCCTTCAGCTTTGCAATCCCCATGAGGTAGTTGTAGGAATCTTTACCTCACAAGGAAGAAACTGAGGTTAAGGGAATCGTGGAACTATAATCTGAACCCAGTTCCAACGAACTCAAAACTCCTGCTATTTTCACTCTGTCATACACATTCCTAGAAAATAAATATGCTTTCATCTGAACAAAAGAGAATCAATTTCTGAGATGCAAAAGGAGCTACCAAGTGCCCCTGTCACTCTGGATGAGATTACACATCTAGAATAAAAATGGAAAAATTGATCTTCTCAGCATATAGGATAAAAGAAAAACCTGTGCCTGGCACCATGCCCTGTAGAGTCTACAGAACAAGGAGGCAGAAGCAGAGGGCTCCCGATAAACGCAGATTCAACGGAAATAAGGCCATCTTGTGAGAAAATAATTATAAATTAACACACAAAGGCTCACTGCAGAGATAGACCAAGTAGATCAAAGAAACAGAATGGTTCCCAGTCTAATAAACTCTCTGATAATATAATGGAAGGTATTAATGTACCTAAAGAAATGATGTGTCAATTGGAAAAGATGACACTCAGCAATGGTAGAAGGAGGAGTGAAGGGGGAGTGAGGAAAGCAGGCTTCGATGGGCTTTCTCTCTCTGCAGGAGGCAGCATCTTGACCAAGAGACCCAGCATTCTGACACCATGGACACGGGAAGAAAGAGGGGACAGCAACAACAAGCTATCTCATTTGAGGCAAATGGTTCAAGATGACCTGAACTCCTTTTTTCAGATTCCAAGCTCACCAAACAACTATTTTTTAATATTTTTTTTTATTTGAGAGAGAGAGAGAATGAGAACGAGCAGGGGAAAGGGGCAGAGGGAGAGAGAGAAGCAGATTCCCGCCCCCAGCAGGAAGCCCGACTCGGGGCTCGATCCCAGGACTCTGGGATCATGACCTGTGCTAAAGGCAGACACTTAACCAACTGAGCCACTCAGGTACCACCAAACAACTTTCTAACTAGAATTTAACTTCTCTGTGGAAGGAAGGTACAAATAAAGTGCAAGTCATGCTGACATGACAGCTTCAGTCCATCTGAGATTTCTTACTGGACTTTAAGTAAACTGACATTATGGTTTTTTACATCAGTCTCTCAGAGCTTGACTAATGTGGGTCCATGCCCGGGAGGTGAAGCCGCTCTTAGTGCACGGACTAAGAATGCTGATCAGAAGCAGGGTTCTGACTCTACAAGGTTGCTGACTGGGCTGAAGCCACGAAGAAGTCCTCATGATAAGGCATCCTGTGGGTGCCTGCATCCCCCAAGTGGCCCTTTCCTACCCGGTGCCCCAATATCTCTGTGTGTACCTTCCATTCAAACAGCCATAGCAGCTTACAAGAACAGAAACTGTCCTAGAGAAGGGACTGACCTCCATGTGGTGTCACGGAAAATGTATGGGAATTGATATTAAGAGATTTGGGTTCATTAAGTAACATCTTTGCCACTAATTAACTGTGTGATGTTAGAAAAGCCCCACCTCCTCAAGCCTAAAAACACACGTCTGTAAAATGGGGACAATAACATCACCAAAATGAAGCCCTTTTAAGATCTGTCCCCTTTTAAGGAAGCGGCTACATAAAAATGTATGAAGCACAGACAATTGGAATTCTCTTTTTCTCCAAAACAAACCCACAAAACAGTATCTCAGGACCGTAGGATGCCAGTCTGGCGCGTGCCATCTGCCAGATGAGTGACCTTGGGCAGGCTGAGGAACTTCTGCGGTATCTGTTACTTTGTAAGAGAAAATTTTACCAGCTCATGTACAGAGCCCTTCCCAGCTCTGGTGTTTTAAATCTAAAGCCACCAGGATTTCATTGTCCAGAATGGAGTATTCTAGCTTTCTTTTTTGCTTGAATTCAGTAAGAAAGGATTCCTTCAACCTCTCTCCTCTGTGGTCCTCAGAGCCATCTTAACAAAGCTTAAATCTGACCACATGGGGCGCCTGGGTGGCTCAGTCGGTTAAGCGTCTGCCTTAGGCTCAGGTCATGATCCCAGGGTCCTGGGATCATGATTGAGCCCCATGTCAGCTTCCATGCTCAGCAGGGAGTCGGCTTGAGGATTTCTCTCCCTCTCCCTCAGCCCCTATCCCTCCCTGCTCATGCTCGCTCTCTCTCTAAAAATAAATAAATCTTTAAAAAAAAATCTGACCATGTTACACACTGGCTAAGAAGCCTTACATCAAAAGACCCCTTCACAATGGACAAATGGATGGCTCAGTCGGTTAAGCATCTGCCTTAGGCTCAGGTCATGATCCCAGGGTCCTGGGATTGAGTCCCTTGTCAGGCTCCCTGCTCAACGGGGAGCCTGCTTCTCGCTCTTCCCCCTCCCCCTCCCCCTGCTGGTACTCTCTCTGTTTCTCTCTCAAATAAATAAATAAAATCTTAAAAAAACAAACAAACAAACAAAAACAACAACCCTCCACTGACTTCAGAATAAAAATGAACATTCTCCACTTGGCATACAGGGTCGTCCACTCTCTTGCTTATGTCTTCTTTCTCTCCTTAGTCTCTTCTCTGCTCCATAGGCACACTTTGTACTTAAGTCTTACCAAACCGTATTCGGCTAAAGATGGTTCCCAGATATTTGGCATTGATGCCTTGATGTGATGAGAACGCCCTTTGGAGTTGACTGTGACATATCAAGTTAAAAATGTCAGGTAAGGGACAACTGGGTGGCTCAGTCGGTTAAGCGTCTGCCTTCGGCTCTGGTCATGATCCAAGGGCTCTGGGATCGAGTCCCACATCGGGCTCCCTGCTCAGTGGGGAGCCTGCTTCTCCCTCTGCCTGCTGTACCCCCTGCTTGTGCTCTCTGACAAATAAATAAATAAAATCATTAAAGAAAATAAAAATAATTTTTTAAAAAGTCAGGTAAGCAGTCAGATATGTGTGTCTGAGGCTCAAGGGAAATTCTGGCTAGAGGAATAAAATTGGGAGTCAACGGATAGACAAATGTTGACCCATGCAAATGGGGGCAATCACCTAAAATTAGTGGATATGTGGACAGCAGAGTAGCAGACTGGAGATGGAATGCTGATTAAATAAACACCAGCATGTAAGGACTTTATTTAGCCCAATTCATGAAAAATTCTACAATTTGAACACTAGACAGGGCGGTAAGGCCATGGAAAGATCATCTTCCCCCATGTCAGTAACAACTGTAGACAGAACAGATAACCTATTTTTCAGATAAGGAAACTGAGGCTTTAACAGGCTATCATCATTTCAGAAAGGTGGCCAGGCTGGTTAATGAGGAAGCTAGGATTTATATCCAAACCTTTTTGACTTTGAAGCCCATGATCTTAAAATTACCCTCTCCTGCATAAGCCTGACGACATAAAATTTCTCCTCCTCTCTCAGGCAATAATGGAGACAATAAAAATAAAGCTCAATTTAAATAAAGAAGTGATTATGATTGATAATAAAAGGGCTTTTAGACTTTAATTAATGAATTGGTTAATGGTGGTTCCTTAGTTTATTAACTAAACTGTTTATTTGCAAGAAGTAGAAAATTAAGGAGCTAGAGTTAAACAAAGAGCATCCTTATCCTCAGAGTCTATGTGCAAGCAGTTCCCATGATAAATTATTATAAAGAGAAGCTTAAAATGTAATTTGCCTGTAAACTTTCATCACCTGTAAAATGGAATAAGAATAGTATTACGTAAAGACAAGAGTTTCATTATAAGGTCATAATTCCACTGTTGATGGACACTGGGAATTTGTGATCAACCTGTCAGCCATGCCCTGGCTAGATCTCCTCTTACTCCAGACAGAAAACCTGGTCAAATTTGCAATAATCACTCTATACCACACACTACATACCTTTGGCTAATGGAAACACCCTTTAAATTTAATGTGGCTTAACTAATGTTTAAGCAAAACAAGCTATTTATACAGTGTGTGTGGCTTATTCCCTTTCTTATTTATAGTCATTACCTCCTCTAGCTCTGAAATTATTATTTTTAATTTCCTCAGTATTCTTATTCTTATTATTCCTAATGTAAACTCTTAGGGGGCAAACAATGAAACCGCCAAAACCTAACATGCAACAATTTATTGGACTGTGGCACGAGTACCTTCTGATTGCTTCAGAGCCAAGTCCTGGAGAAAGCTCTTGGGCTTGGGACAGATGCCCACCACCACGTGTGTGTTCTCCGGTGGCATCCTGATCTATCCAAAAATGTTGTTCCTTCAGACACTCCTGCACTGTTCTAGATGAAGACTAAGAAGTAAACAATTGCCAGATGCCATGGGTTCCTGTGGGAAGCCAGCTAAAAAAAGGTAACTCTCACAGGGAGTAAGTAACACAAGGAAACAATTACCCCCTTTGACAACTTGATTGAAATGAGGCTCACCACACCCAGGGCAACCATGTTTCTGTAGAGCTCAAGGTAAGCTTCCAAGATGCTTCTATTGCTCACTTGAAGTGCTGGTCAGCTTTTCACTCTCTGCTTCTCTGCCTTCCAAACCAAATAAAATGTCGATGGCTTTTCATTGAGCTGAAGGGCTCATCCCTTTCTCTGCTTCCATCATACCTTCCCTGCTTATTGTTAAAGTAGACAGGGGCAGAGGAACAGGGAGCGGGGAGAGGAGTTCTGCACTAGAACTCTCCAGGACAACTAGAAAATAAGGATTTCTGTATTTCTTGGGGAAAACATTTTCTCCACTTCCTCCTGCCATGAAACCCCCCAAGGGTCCCTGCCGTCGATCACTGCAACCCCTATCCTGGTGAGGGACACAGATTCAAGATGCTTCTCTCCACAGCACTCTGGGCTGAAATGTGCTGGTCGGCCAGAGTGGGTGCCTGACAGGAACCGTCTCCGCCACCTCAGACTAAACCCCTCAGTTCCCGCGGCATCTTCATACATACGATAAGGACGACAAAGTCCAATGCACAAAGTGGTTTTCTTTTAAATGCTTAGATTTATTCAACCTCTAAGATTAAAAATTTAGAGCCAACCACAAGAAAAGCGTGTCATAATGGGGCAAACTATAAACTAGATGGTCAGGCAGAGGCTTGGGAGAGAAAAATAATCACTGATGATTAGAGCAAAAAAGCTTATGAGATTGAGGTATCTATGTCTCTGGGTTTCCTGGAAGCCAAAGTGCAAAAGACAAGCTGCTTATTCTTTGGTCATTATCCAAGTGACCAAAATATTAAAGAATATGAGATGCTTAAAAGGAATTTCTCACAGGGGCTTTGTAAGGAGGAAGCACAGATGTGGAGGACAGTAGTGTCGGACTGATGATTAATAAACGTAAAAATCTCTTGCAAATTAAAGAGCTCGTCTGCTATATGTTGAAACTGAGGCCATTCACCTTGGGGTGAACTTGGGTATCTTGTAGAAGAATGTACTACTAATTGACAGAGAATGGAAAGATAGTGATTTGAAGCGTGCTGCAGAGGGGAAAAAAAAAATTGAAAGACTAGGAAACAAATGCTTTCTCATTACAAAAAAGAAGAAACTGTCTGGGCTCTTAAGCCCCAAGACATCAAGTGATGTTCATTCAGACAAATGGGAGTCTGCTTCACCAGTGAGCCCATTCCAACAAAGCCACAAAACCAAATAATTTCTTTTGGAAAAGCAAGCCTAGAAAGCCTTCCACAACTGGAATTCTAACCAGAGACTAGCACAGGGATCCAAGGGTTTGAAAGGGCAATGGAATGTCAGAAACTGCACACAGGCTTCTTCTGAACATCAAAAATAATGTGCATAAACAGACGCTCCTTCCCATATCTCCCGCAAATTAAGAGACTCCAGGGCCCTGAAGCGAGACAGAAGAAGGACCTCAAAGAAGGGTGACAGACAGTGTCCACTCCTTAACCAACAGCCATTGCTTCCCTTCTTCTCTGACAACAGAACCCTGGTTTGCTAAGGTAGGGGGAGAGCCTTGTCTCAGACAAAGGAGGCCTCTACCTCATCCCAAGAAGATGCAGCATGATGGGTCCAAGCCAGACAGAGGAATTCTATCCCCTCCTCCAATTATTGGTCTTAGGATGAGCAGGGGAGTTCATGAGGCATAAGAAGTTTGCCGTGGCGGACGATTAAACTCTGCATTTTCAGCGGGAGTCATTCCTGACTGATAGAGGAGGAAAGCAGAGGAGAAAAAGGTCCTGGCAGAAGGTAGATGATGAAAGAGAGCGCTCCCTATTGTGTCGGTGCAGACCTGAATGGGAGCAGCACGAATGTGCCACGGGGAGCATCTGCCTGAGAATGGGGTGCAGTAGCGGAGAGGGGAGGCTGGGGGACAGGAATGCCTCACAAGCACATGTGGTGCTGCTGCCACTGCTTGTCTTTTCATTCTAATCTGTATTCCCAGTCGACAAGGCTCTCACTTTATGGCTGCAACATTCTGGCTTCTTCGGCAGGCCCATTAGCCCCGTGCGCATGGCGCAGTCAATGCCGATTCCACCCGGCGCTTCGCTTTATTCACAGCTCTTTCCTCCCTCTGCCTTCTCATCATTCTCCCAATACAATGGCAGTTTCCTTCTGGCTCTGGTTTAAAAGCCCACCCATGGTGTTAAAATGAAAAATAAAATCAGAAAACCGACAAAACCAAAGACAAAGAAGGAGAAAACCTTAAGGTGGGAGAAAGAACAAGGCAAGGAGGGTTTCTTTTGGTCCATGCCTTTGCAGCCTCCCTCTCCACGCTCAGGGCTTTCCCTAGAAGGAAACAGAAGGTGACTGATGACCTAAAGCTTCTGAGCAGCAGATGCTCCTCGGCCCTCTGACATGACTGGCAGCAAGACCCGGATGGAAGCACAGGAGAAACACCGCTTCCCAAGGGGTGGGCTGCGTGGTGCTGGGAAAGAGAGGGGGTGGGCCTTCCACAGCAGCTGACAACCCTCAGCGAGGCTGGGATGGGGGAACCATGCTGAGACTCATTCTTCCAACATGTGAGCTGACATCTTTGGGGGCAAGATTTGGGTTCATCAGATGCTCCACTTAATCGTTTCCCCTAGACTGGAAGCTCCAGAAGGGGCAGGACTCTGGCTGCCTTAGTTCCTGCTTTATTCCCAGTGCTTAGCACAACGTGTGGCACCAAACGGAGGCTCAGTACACAGTGGATGGCTAAGGAGCTGAGCACCTGGGGAGCTGGGCAGCGCTGCAGAAGCATTAGCTCTTGCAGTGTCCAGTGTTGGGGTGCGCTGTGGATGCAGTTGTTCTTACTGCTGTTATGTGGTGGTGGTGACACGGAAGAAAGACAACTCCTTCCGGAATCCCCAAACCTTAAAATTTAAGCCCATTAGCTTCTCCAAGCCAGTGCTAAGGCATAGCTTTTCTTGGCCCCATTGGCTTCCCTTGTAAAGGATGTTACCTTCTGACTCCCTCAGTGACAGATATACCAGAGCCATCCTCAGGGACTGGGGGGATGGGCAGACAATGTAGGGGGTGCCTGCGACACTCAGGTCACTGCCACAAAGGCTCCATCCTCCCCTTTCCCTGCAGACTGCCTACCAGCCCCTAAGCAGCCTCTAACAACTTAACTGCTTGATAATGCCACCCTCCTCAGGGGACACATGCTGTTCTTGAATGGAAAGAGAGTTTCAGTGATTAAACCCACAGCTATCATTTATAGCTAAGACTGTACTTCTGAAATGAATTTGAAAATGTTTCCATCCCTGTACTCTTTTTCTGCTGCTTCCTGGTAAATTCTTTCCTGTCCCTGCCTAGGGGGCAAGGTAGGTACATGTTGGGAGCAAAGTTCTCCATGGGTGCAGCTGTAGCTCTCTGCCTCAAGGGCCTATCTACAGTCTGAATGAAACACTCACTACCTGCAAGGAACACAGGCTGGTGCAGCTCTGATGGGAGGCCCCCAGATGGGCTGAGCAGATTTTTTAGGGCTCACCCGGGGGTGCAGGCTAAGGCACCATCGTGCCAACTCTATCACAATTTCTTACAGTGCACTTGGGAACTGTGATGGACCCCTGGGTACCAATGGGACGGTTCAGCTGCCAGATCCCAAACCACTCCAGCAGATCTGCATAGCCCAAGCAGAGAAATTAAAAGACACCTGCAACCATCAAGTGAGGCAATTACAATTATCCAACTCTATGAGTGAGAAAAATAAGGCTCAGAGAACATAAATGACTGACCTAGGTGACACAGCTAGTGACTGGTGATGTAAGTTTCCAATCAAGTCCTGCCTGCCCCCAAAGCCTACAGTCTATCCACCATACTGTCTTTCAACTGCATCCTGAAGTCCGGCTGAGCACAGGATGGAGCAGGAGAATGAAAATTGAACACCCAAAGCAGTCAGATGCAATTTCAGTTGGACATCTGGTAGCACTCAGAGTAAGATGTGTGTGTGTCTGTGTGTCTGTGTGTCTGTGTGTGTGTGTCTGTGTGTGGCCAGTATCTGTGCATTTAGCTACATAGGGGGTAGGGGAGTAGAAAGCACTTCAACGTGTCTCCCCCGGAGGAATCCACAATGCTACACTGAAGTGTCGTGAGAATTATCTCATGAGAAGCAGCCACAAGAAGTGGAATTATTCCCAGACTGGATGTCTGAAGTCCTAGGTTCAGGTCACAGTTTTCCTACCATCAAGCTGGGATGTCTTGGAGAAGTCAATTTCCCTCTCTGGACTCTGGTTTCCTCTTCTATAAAAGAAGGGGACAGGAAAACTAACTCCTAGTCCAACCCCCAACTCTAACAGACTCCTATGGGTGTTGTGGGGATAAATGGACTCAAGGGGGTGAGACCCTAAAATAAACCCCAAGTGAGCAATGGAGATATCATCTATCCCCCAGAGAGAAGAGTGCAAGGATTCAGTGACCCATGGAGAAGTTGTCGCTCTCCCTTCTTGCCCCCAGTCTGGTCATCTTTTAGGTCATGGTGGATTGTAGTTTCCAATCAAGGGTTCACAACTGCCATTTCTTATCCTCTGCTCTGTCTTGATCAAACTTTAGTCACTGCTACTGGCCCCCAAGCCTGAGCATGCACAAGAAAGTGAACCATGCCCTCCTTATCAATTTCATCTGGGAATCTGCTATCTATGGTGAGAACCTTTTCCTATCAGACCCCGGTGGTTATTTCCCCCTGCTTGCCCAGCATCCCCTCCAAAGATTCTGCTTATCTCTGCTTGCCTCTTCCTTTACCCTAGAAAAGAAAAATCTTCATTCTCTTGATTTTGTGATGCTTTCAGACCTTATTTTCACAACAATCTCTCTATTTCAACAGTCCCTTTCCCTCTCTTGCTTTTGAATGAAAGTCTCTCCATACTAAGTCCTGATTTGTTTTTCTTTGACATCTCAAATGCTATGAATATAGGGCTTTCTAAATATATCTCACATTCACCCACTTTCCTTCACATTCATGGTCACTGCCCTAGTCCAAATTTAGTCCACCATGGACTTGTTCCTGGAGAACTAGTATTTCAGAATCAACTCTTACCCCATTTCAACCTACTTTTCATCCCATAGACAAAGTGATCTTTAAAAAATAAATCATGGTCATGGCACTCCCCTGCTTATAGCTATTTCACAATTTTCCCTTGCCTGTAGGATAAATTCTGAATCAGTAACACTCTACAAGCAAGAGACTGCATGACCACGCCTCTACCTCCCCACAGGCTGCCCTCTCTTTGTCATGACCCCACCAGTTTATATTCTGTTCCTGGGACTCTAATCTGCCACACTCCTTTGTATCCCGTGGGCTTTATAACAACTTCCTGCCTGGAAGACTAATCCATCCTTGCCTGGTTACCTCTTGCTTATCCTTCAAATATCAGCTCAAGCATCATTCCTTCAGGAAATTTGTCCATGATCCCCCAGCTAGGCCTGGCTCTCTATACTTCTCAAGTTTAACAGAGTTTGAAATTGCATGTTTCATTGGTGATTATTTATAAATGTCTTTGTCCTGTCACTAGACTATAAGCTCTAGGAGGCCAAGGATGGGTCAATTTTTACCCACCATTGTACCCTTCAAGGTCCAGCAGGATGTCTCGCATGTTGTGGGCACTTACTAATATTTGAATGAATATCATTTTAAATGGTGGTGTGAAGAATTGTGTAATATGCAAGAGGTTTCCTCCATATGTCTTTGAAATGTTGATTGAGTCTTTGATTAAAATAACTTTATTTTGATTTTGCATCTAAAACTGTGATTATTAGTCAAAGAATGGAAGATACAAGAACTAGAAAACTGGAAAAGGAGTGTGCGTGTGTGTGTGTGTGTATGTATGGGTTTTCATTGATCTTTGCAGATACAGATGTGTGTTCTCTGGATTTCTTTTATTTTTTTTATATTTTGTAAAGATTTTATTTATGTATTTGACAGAGAGAGAGCATAAGCAGGGGTAGTAGCAGGCAGAGGGAGAGGGAGAAGCAAGCTCCCCACAGAGCAGGGGAAGTCCGATATGGGACTCAATCCCAGTACCGCAGGATCATGACCTGAGCTGAAGGCAGTCGCTTAACCAACTGAGCCACCCAGGTGCCCTTTGGCTTTCTTTTAAACTTTGATTTTTTACACTAATATCCTGATGTAATCTTTACAAAAGCTTTTCTGCCTCTATAGAGAAAACTCTTACCATGCTCATTGTTTCTGGGAGTAAAGAAATGGGAGTTCTATTCCGACTGCCATCTAAGCCCATTCTCTAACCCCCTCCTCTTCCACTTCCAATCAAGCTTGCATCTTAATGTCATTCAAGTAAAAGAGTATCTTGGTTGAAATGGCTTTGTGTCCAATCCATCTTCCTGGAGGCAGTCTCCTATTCTCCTTAAGGTGACCTTGAGCTCCCTGAAGACTGGGGACATCTTTTGCCCTTTGTACCCTTTGTCATAGTTGCTATCACATGATAGGATCTCAATCAATATTTGCTGAATGGTAGTAAACCATAGTGGTAATAGGAGGTTTTCTGCTAACATTCTTATAACTTGGCCTTACTCTCACACAATATCCATTCTGCCATCCCCTAAACCAGTTTCTCTTTTTCTTCACACTCACAACATAGGGAACTCATAACTCCATATAGTTGACTTAGTGTAAGAAGCTCCTTACAAAATTCTGGCCAGGACAAGTTTCTCTTTGGGAGAGAATATAAGTTATTAAGCCTCATCTGTTGAATTAACCTCTTTATTATTTCTAACCACTCAAAAATGGCCCTTCTAGTACTGACTGATGTCTTGACATTGGTAAATTTTGCTTAGATGATCACATTCCTTCCCTAGAAAATTATCTTTGAAATGAATAAATAAACTAGGTTTTCTGCAAGTTTGGCTATAAGCATGAAATATAAGCCTAGAACAAAGTGATCTGCATGGGAAGGAGAACATATGGGTAAAGAAAAGATCTGTCAAGTCTTGGGATGAAAAGATCGAGGGTACCGGTGACCTGAACCTATCACCATCAACAAACAGGTATTGAGCACATTCTATATGCCAGGCACTGGGCAGGGGAGAAGGCATGGCCCCAGCCTTCCCAGAGTATTTCAAAAATAAATAAAAACCGAAAGCAGAAGTACAAATACAAAAGAAACAAAATTAAGAGGTCCACCTGTAGAGAGGCAGGACCCCAAATGTTAAGAACAGAGAAGTACCAAAAATAATACCCTGAATACCAGAACCTTAAGCAGTATATATTCCTCAGAGCCTTGATAAAACTTCAAGAAGGAAAAGAATTCCAGACATAAAGAGTAAATCAGTACAGGTTATAAGAATGAAATTCAGTGATTCTGATTTTAAATTAATTAAATTAATAAATAAATAACTGGATTCAGTCATTCCTGGAGAACCCAAGTGTCTGAGCACCTTATTCCACTAACCTCTCATGAACTCCCTCCATTATGTTTTGGAGGGCAAATCTCAAACCAGGTATCCAATCTTTCTGCCTCACCTCTAGGTTCTGAGGCTGATGATCTTCTGGAACTGACCCTACTAGGTCTAGGCTTCATCTCTTCAAGCCCTTCTACAGTAACGGTCATAAGCATTCTCTGCATTAAAAGCAGAGCTAGTTTCTTATCTGGTCTAGGAGACAATCTGTGAAGTAAGATATTAAATTCCTAGAGATGCGATCAGCAGAAGTATCAATAGAAAGATATATTGGAGAGGGGGGGCGGCTGGGTGGCTCAGTCATTAAGTGTCTGCCTTCCTCTCAGGTCATGATCCCAGTGTCCTGGGATCAAGCCCCGCATCAGGCTCCCTGCTCCGCAGGAAGCCTGCTTCTCCCTCTCCCACTCCCCCTGCTTGTGTTCCCTCTCTTGCTGTATCTCTCTCTGTCAAATAAATATATAAAATCTTTAAAAAAAAAAAAAAAAGAAAGATATATTGAGGGGCACCTGGTTGGCTCAGTTGGTTGAGGCCCTGCCTTTGGCTCAGGTCATGATCCCAGAGTCCTGGGATCGAGCCCCATCGGGGATCCCAGGGTCCTGGGACCAGGCTCCCTGCTCAGTGGGGAACCTGCTTCTCCCTCTCCCTCTGCTGTTTCCCCTGCTTGTGTTCTCTCTCTGTCAAATAAATAAATAAAATCTTTTAAAAATTTTAAAAAAGATATATTGGAACCACAAAGCAGACAGAAGAGATAATGGGGCTAGCGAAGAAGGCTCTGATGTCCTCTGAAGCCTATGTGGTTGGAGAAGGATCTCATGATATGCCTAATATCAATATGGGGCACATTAGAGGCTAACAGCAAAGATCAATAACTAGTCACTTTTTTTATTGAAGTATAGTTGACACAATGTTATAGTAGTTTCAGGTGTACAACATAGTAAATCAATAAGTCTATATATTATGCTATGCTCATCACAAGTGTTGCTACCATCTGTCACCACACAACACTATTACAATACCATTTGCTGTATTCCTGTGCTGCGCCTTTTATCCCCATGACTTAATCATTCCATAACTGTAAGCCTGTACCTCCTACTCCCCTTCACCCATCAATAGCTAGTTTTCTTTGAGCATCCAGTGATAACAAAAAATCAGATAGTCTATTATGGTAGACTGAATCACTGTTCATAATTCTTCACACCTTCCCTGGGTTTTTTTGTATTATACACCCTCATCCTTTGCCTGTTACTTTGCAGTATCTTCCACTAGAGTAGGTGGGGTATACTAACTCACCCTAAGACAGGCTTGGCCACATGACTTGCTTTGACCCAGGGAATATGGACATAAGTGACAATGTGCCAGATGCAGACAAAGGTCTTAGGAGGCACTAGATGCTTCCATGCTGCCTTTTGTACTCCCTGCCATTTTCCAAGATAATATTCCCTGGGCAGTGTCCAAGGAACATGTGGAGACCATCAAAACCTACAGCTCTATACAGCCATTTCACAGCTTGGAGCATAGCCACTCCAACCTGTCGGCATAAAATTTAAATGTTTCTTGTTGTAAGCCACTAAGTTTTGGAGTAGCTTATTAACAACATGATTGAGGCAGATGGCAAATATACCTAATAGGAAGTCATTAAAAATAATATTTTTGAAGATTTTCTTTATGATTTGAGATAAAGGTGGTGATATAAAACTAAATTAAAATTATGGTATAATTATGAAATGCTATAATAGCTATTATGACATAATTCTTACTGAACAAAGTCAGGATAGAATTACTTTTAAAATGACATCAAAATATATTTTATATATACATTGCCCAAAGGAATGGAATAAAGTATACACTAGGTTAACAAAGACCATCTCTGGTATAATTATGCTTGGTTTTAGTTTTTTTTTTTATTATTATCTGCCATGAAATAGGTACTCAATTAATATTGCCTAATAAAAGTTGAATAAATTTTCACATTCCAAATTTTCTAGAGAACATATATCGCTTTTGTAATCATAAAAATCAATGTTCTTTTTTTTTTTTTAAATGGAGACCCATGACCTAGAAAGTTGATAATAAGCCACTGAGAACAATTCTTTGTGAGGCTTCTTCCCAACAGTGGTAAACACTCCTAACAGAGCTCTAACATAGAGACTGGTTTGTAAATAGCATTTTATAAGACAGAATAACAGTCATACTAAAGTCAAGATTCATGATATCAATCACATCAAAGCAACTCAGTAGTGAAAAGAGATGGGATGGGTCAAATGTTCTCCACATAGGAAGGATCCAAAATGTGTTTGAAGGGATGGCAGAAATTAAAGAAGGAAGGTGCAAGAGAGGTGAGAAAGAAGTGAGAAGACTGAAGGGAGAAAGAAAGAGGAAAAGAAATTTTATGGAGAAGTAATTCGATTCAGCTTCACCCTGAGGACGACTACTTCACCATCAATCATCAATCTCCCTTTACAGAAAGCCCAAGGGGCAAACCCAACCACCTAACCGCAGTCAGAGAGAGCCTCTTCTGAAGCAGTCAGGTCAAGAATACTCTGCCCGTTCCCCCCTTGTGTTTAAGCCGCCTGGTTCTACAGAGTCATTGTTCCCTACTGCTGAGACCCTTTCTCAATTATCACAGTCCACATGGAGATGGCTTCAGGCTAGACAAAGTGCTTGCAGAGGCCTGGGGTCATCCTCTCTTCCTTTCTACCAGCTGCCATTTACCTAGGTAGCCCCGGGCACCAGGCACCTTGCTGCTTTTGGCAGCCCCCATTTTATGGCAGCCTCCAGGCCAATCATGCTGAATAAACAAGGGTCAATTTCATCCCTCTGCAAGGGAACTGCCCATTCAAAGGTAGATGTTATTGCTGTATCAAGCCCCAAAAATGGAGAGAGAAGGGAAGAAAGGATTGTGTAGGGTTGAAGTGGAAGAAATAATGAAGAAGAGAGGAAATAAAAGAAGGGGAAGGAATGTAAAAGGTAAGGGGCACAGGGGAGGGGACCCACTGGGGGCTTCTCTCACTAAGGAGAGGTGCAAGGTCAGCCCCACTGTTTCAAATGGTAGAAATGCCTGCTCTGAAGGCATAAGCCCCCTTCGCCTTCTACAGGAGCTTCATCCTTCCCACGCCTGCCCATCTGTTCACTTTGAGGAACACTGAATAACCCAGCTAATACTGGGTTATAGGAATTGCTGCAACAGGGCCAAGAGGCTAGGCCCCAGCCTAAGGGAAGTCCTGGATGAGTCTTCTTTAGGTACATCCTCACCTCTCCACCAGAAAATCCTAACCTGTGTGTGGGTCAGGGGCTGGGGAGGAGGGGTGTTCAGGCACCAAGTTTCTCTGAATTTCTCAGATAATAAACCAGAATTCTAATCTCAGTAAAGTAAATCTTAGAGTTAGTCCCATTCACTTAGGCTTCCATTTATCCTCTGACTTCTTCCCTCCACAACACAGATTGAGCTCCTTTTCTATCCCTGGCACTGGGATGTTTGATATATGCTTGACGGTTCACAGTCTAGGGCAGGAGACAGACAAGCAAAACAAAATTGAGAGAGGTCCAGTTTCATGGCTGAAGAATGAGAGTGTGTGTGTGCATGCTCACGTGGATATGGGATGTAGGTGTGAGTTAGGGTATGTGATAACCCTGGATAAATCACAATAGGACAATGTTTGTCTTCCCAGTTCAGGGCACCCACTCCAAGCTTTCCTGCACCTGCCCCATGAAACCTTAAGAGTTCCTCACCTTTACGTAGGAACCAAGAAAGTGGGCAAGAGGATGTGGAAGATCCTGATGGCTTTTCTAAATACTGAATTTACTCCAGATGGGCAGTTTCCTTGTCTGCTTATTCCTCAAGTTCACTCACTGAAAGTCTTAAAGCTGAGAATGCACAGAGTTGGCAGATAAACCCAAAATGCCCTCTCCACTTCCCACGCTCTTTTTCCCTCTCAAAGTACCTGATCCCACCACCTCCAAGACCTCCCATGTTAAGGAATGGCAAAGTATAATACAAAATCTAATGGGCTGGGTTTAAAATATCCTACCTAGTATTTGTGACTATGGTAAGTTATTTAATCTTTCTGGGCCTTGGCTTAATTATCTTAAAAATCCTAATGATACCACACACTTTATAAGCTTGTTCTATGTATTGAACATCTATAAAGTTGCAGGTATCATGCTAATATTTTTACATAATCATTTTATTTAAGCCTCACAACAACCCCAAAAAGGCTTGTTTTATAGATCGGAAAACAGAGGCTCAGAGAGTTTAAAAACACACCAAGAGGGGCATCTGGGTGGCTCAGTCGTTAAGTGTCTGCGTTTGGCTCAGGTCATGATCCCAGGGTCCTGGGATCAAGCCCTGTATCGGGTTCCCTGCTCTGCGGGAAGCCTGCTTCTCCCTCTCCCACTCCCCCTGCTTGTGTTCCCTCTCTTGCTGTGTCTCTCTCTGTCAAATAAGTAAATAAAATCTTTAAACACACACACACACACACACACACACACACACACCCAAGATTGCACGGTAATCTGTGATGGAACTGGGTTTCATATTCAGCTCTGACTCCAAAGCCCCTACACCTTAACCTAAGCACCAAACTATACCTAGCACATAGTAGGTACTCAATAAATGTGGATTCCCTTTATATACCCCCTCATGTGTGAATTTCAGTGGTTTTGATAACCTTGGTACAACCCACACTCCCTCCAAAATTGCCTTTCAGTGGTTCTCCCCCTTCTTGGAGATGATCAGGGATCTGGATATTCAGACCACTTCTTTAAGCATCTCTTTTTAAGCAGATGTGTTGATAATGTAAGGTTCGGATAATGAGATTTTCCAGGCCATAAGTTACTAACTGTGAATTAATTGCCTAGCCTATTTGCAATAAATAAAGGGACTATTACATGTTAAAAAAAAAAAAAAATTGCAAGGAGCCACTGAGCTTGTGCAGAAAGGTTCTGTGTTGCTCCACATAAGCATTCCGTTGTCATTTACACAGGATGACCATACCAAAGACAATAAGTTAGAGCACCTCCTGACATGGTCTTAGGGTAGAGAGTCCCAGTCCAGGATTCAAAATCCTGAGTTAGGAGCCCCACGGTGGCTGCCTGTGCGACTCTGGACAACTTACATAACCACTCTGAACCTCAGTTCTTCCTTTGTAAATTACCAGCACCAGACTAGATGACTCTTAAGGCTGTGACCAGCTCTAGCATTCAATGATTCTATATTAGTGGATACTTGGCAAAAACATGGTTTCCTTGTTGAGTGATACCCTGAAAAGTTCATATGGCCAAAAATAAATTCAGCCTTGCTTTGAAATATGTGCTTTAACCCACTCAGTCTAGAACTATTTTGAGAAATACAATTATGCAGTAAATGTATGCCGCCTATTGTGGGCCCAAGGCATTTTTTTTTCAGGTTAAGAAACTAGCAAAAGCATACACTCCTCATAAATTTACCAGTGAATCCCACTGACCACACGAGCTCATAGTCCATATGATGTCACAATGTCTGATAATCACTTAGGCTGTTGCTTTAATAACATATGCCTCCTGCTTACCAGGCTTCCCTGCTTCACACAGCTCCCTGGTACTAGAAACCATGCTTCCATTGAGAGAGCTCTTGGCCCCTACTCACCCTCCTCCAGCCACTTCAATGACCGCTAGATTATGAAGCAACTCACAACCCCAACAGGGGAGGAGTGGTTGAAGAAGGCATTGATGTCTATCCTAGGAATGACTGACAACACCTCAGTGGAAAATGACAGTCCTCTTGAGATAACTGAAGGTCTATTGTAGAGGAGGGTTTAGGTTTGATCAGTTCTATATATCCCAGGTGTCCGTGGCATAGTGAGTACTGAATAAATGTCACCTGAGTGGATAAATCCTGTATCGTTCCCAAAGCCTGAACCAAGATCAAAAGAAAGATATGAGAAGAATTGAGACTTGAGTTCATGGCAAAAGGAGATTTTTAGAATATTTAGGGCTATCCAAAAATGAAATGGGAGGTTAGCTCCTTTGTCACTGGAAGCCATAGAGTATTACTGATCACAAAAAAGTGGGTTTGGTGGGGAGGGCCCAGAAGAACTAGACAACCTTGGGCAGGTTTTTTAACCTATCCTTGACCCCACCACTCCTCAGATGTAAACTGAGCATAAAAATAGCACCTATCTTACACAGTTATTACAATGATAAAATAAGCTACCCACTGCTAAGCATTTAGTACAGCATATGGAAACAGAGTAAATGTTCCCAGAGTCCATAGAACATTTGAGGAATTTTCATCAAGGGTGTTTATGTTATCAGAGAGATTAGGTTAGACTCAAAAACCTCAGAGGTCCCTTCCAACTGTAAATATGAATCTATAAATTCCGGTAAGAGTCACCCCCCACCCACCATCCCCTATAAATGTTTTTATCACCTGAACAGCTGACAGCAGACTTTTATTCGTCAATCTTTTTTTCTTTCCACTTCTGCGCTCCACATAGACCTGACTTTGTAGCCCTCCATGGAAGGAGGCCCCACTTGGGCAGCGGCTGGAGAAGCCGGGTTGTTTGTGGAAGAAGTTTCCTTACAGACTGAAAAATGGGGCAAGGGGAGCAGAGTCACCCAGCTGGAGATGAGGTCCCTGTGAGCAACAGCATGCCACCATGTGCAGTGACATTAAGAGCCAGCCACTATCTTCAGACCCAGAAAGGAAGACCTTCAAGGGTGGGAATAATTCAACTAAGCAAACATCAGAGCAGTCATCTTCCCCTTACAATGTCGCTGATGGAGATACAGAATGTGCTGTCCTTGGCTGGTGTGGGCATGTGGCTGTGGGCAACTGGACGAAAACAGTATTCAAATACCAGTGGGCCACAGCAGGAAACTCCAGATAAGGGGCCTGCAGAGAAGACTGAAATCAGAAAGGCACCAGGCTTTCTTTCCCTGGGGAAACAAAGAAGGAGAGCATGCTAATCCCACAGATTTCTGATTTACTGGCCTCTCAGAAGGCTCTGTTGGGGTTTGTCATTTTGATGAGAATGCCTTGCTCTAAGGGTTAAACATGCTAAGAAGCATGAAATGATCTTCTCCAAGAAAGATTGCATCTCTTTGCCAGGGAAATGGCAGTCCAATAGTCCACAGAAGGGGGCCTTCTAAGAGCTATTCATATCCAGGGTTTCCTGCCCTAAGTCCCAGAGGCACTTGTCCCTACAACATCCTCTTCTGTGGGCCTGGGTTTATTTTGTTGCTCATGGGGCAAGATGGGATGGGTGATGAAAGAAAGAAAAGAGAAATGTATACCTGTCTTTCTCTTCACATTTCTTCTCTCTAAATCAGTTGCCAACATTTCAAATAAAATTTACCAATAAGACTAAATTACCAGAGATTGACGAAATGCTTCTCCTATAAGGCCATGATTCTACTGCTTAGTAGGCCAAAGGGACATAAACACGTATCTGCACAAAACATGTAGAGATACTGGCTGTGCATATTTCCTTGAAAAATTCAAGCAAGGGAACTGAAAAGAGGGGTTAAGAACATTATATACTATCCTTTGAGCAATTCAATTCCTACCTGGAGGCCCCTGTTTCCTCAACCAAAAACTGGGGGTGGGGGTGGTTGTGCCAGATGATATCTGAGCCTATAGATCTAGGACTCTTTATACTCTGCCTGGTTTTCTTCAGGTCAATCCAGTTTCAGGTTTTGAGTTTGTGCCTTCTCTTCATGATTGCTACACATCTGCTGTCTCCTGCCCTTAATAACCCCAAATTGGATTAAAAAGATCCCATGATAAAATAGAGAAAAGCCTGGGAAACTGGAAGGAAATTATACGCATGTGCTCTATGCACAGACACATACGTGATCCTCGGTACTGGGTGTCATTGCTGTAAAGTCCTAATGAGAGACCAGAATACAGGAAAATTAGAAACCTGGTTTTCCTATCTCTAAGGAAAGAATCTTTTGGCTTAATCTCAAATATGGCCCGTTTTACAAGAGAAAAGGAAACTACAATTAGTTTTCCCATCAAATCTATGCCAGAGAGCTTGGTCAAGATCATCACAGTTATCAACAACAGACCATTTGAACATAATTCTTCAAAATCCAGAATTACACCAGAGTCACGTCTTGATTCCAAGCACAAACCACCTGAAGTATGGAGAAGCACATGCTTTGGTATGTCCCCTTATGGCACAACCCTCCTTCCCACTTTTAAATTCCAGCTTGTATCTTATGCTTAAACACAAAAATCTTATCTAGGTTATTTCTACAACACAAGAAAAAAAAATGGGATAAAAACACCAGCCAGATAATTTTTTTCATTCATGAATTGCTGAACTCTAGATTCAAAAAGGGGCATGTTGGCTTATCTATGTAAGCACAAGCACATCGTACACTTTGACTCTATAACAGAGGCTCCCAACAAGCCAATTAGCAGCCACTGTGGATATTCTCAGTGGTAAACATGGAGACCGAGGCACAGACAGAGGGTTAGTCACATTATGTTCAGAGTGGGACCAGCACATGTAGGTGACTCCTAGCTACATCCTCCCCACTCCTCCCAAGAATCTCCAACTGATCGGAGTAGAACAGGAAAGAAACAGTAACTTCTCCGGCCAAATTCTTGTTCTAATTCAGTCTTGGCCACTCTTTAGCTGTTGTACTATTAAGTCCTACTGACACTGCCCCTTAAATATCTGTTGAATGGGTCCCCAAAACTCAACCTCCATTCTCTCTACCTCACTGGGGGCTCTTATTTCTCATTCCTGAATTAATGCCAATGCAAACAGAACTAATGCACACTGGTTCGCTGGCTCCTGTCTCCCACATGCCATCCTGTTATCACATTGCTAAAAATGGTTCGCCTCCTGTAAGATAAGGTCTAAACTTGTTGGGAGAGCAAACGAGGTGCTTCACAGATGGCCCTGCCACCCCTCCAGCCACACCTTCTAAAATGTCCCCTCCAATTCTTCTCCTACTCCCAAGCTTTAGATTCCATCCACAAGGAAAACTTCCTCTTTACCAAAGTCACCTCTGCATATCTGTTCCCTCTGCCTGGAATACTTTTACCTGCCTGGTCTACCTGGCAGTCCTGCTACTCTACCAAGCCTCAGCTCTAGGGTCACCCAATTTGTGATGTTGTCCATGATCTTTCTCCCTGCATTTATGTCCCACCTTCCTCAGATTTCCGAATTTATTGGTATGTTTGTGTGGAGTGACACAATCAATGCTTTTGTATCCTGAGGGCTCAAGGCAGCCTCTGGCACACCGTGCTCAATAGGTGCTTTGGAATGAATGAATCAAGCCCTTAATTTCTTCATCCAGAAAATGAGGATCATAATATGCAGCCTGCAGAGAGGATGTGAGGGTTAAATGGCCCAGTGTATATTAAGAACTTAACATAGAGCAGGCACATAATTTCCCTCAATAAATAGTAGATCTCTTAACTTCCTCTTCCTCTTATTCCAGACTGGAGCAAGGAAGGATTCACCTACCTGTGAAAAGACACACAGAGCCAGAGATGCTAGAAAAGGCTGTGATAATCTGTATGCATTTTAAAGCACTTGTTTCTCATAATTCAGCAGCATCTCAATTGATTGCACCCACAATGGGCAGATGTCTGCGGGTAGTTAAGAAGCTTTTAGCAAAGGCAGTAATAAAGTACAGAGTGGCAATATAAATGGCCACCTTGTCCCTGCATTTGACAGAACCACAGCCCACAGCAGGCGCGCATTGGTTCTAAGTAGCTGTCACATGCTGCCCCAAAGTTCTGACCCTCACATTCTCAGGCTGAGCACAGGCCTAGCTGTAGATTTTTCAAAGATGTCCAAAGTCCCCAGCCTGTCCTTCTGAGGTGCTTGAGCTTCAAGATTCCAGAGCAGCTAGAATCTCCTTCCCTGATTTTCTTCTTTGAATTTACAGGAGCAGCTGTGATCAGCAGTATCTCGGCTGCTAACCTGGTGGGATAACACTTAGGAAGGGTTCATGGACTCTGGGTCAATTTCCTGGGATCATACAATCTTGAGCCTCCAGGAAGGGAAATGCAGAAAACAAGAAGAGGAAAAAGAAGAGGCTAAATCTTCTTGCCACTATGGTAGTCAGCACATACAACTGTATAACCTAAGCACCAACAAATAAGAAAAAGTGAGGATGTGTTGGTTGATGTTGATGAATGGTGTATTTCTTAAAAAGCCCCTTTCTCTGATTCATGTCATTACCCATCAGAAGGAGTAAAAACTGGACTGAAAAGGTGACAGCCTTCAAATGCTCTTAAGAAATCCAAGGTTCTATTCATGAATCCATCAACTAAAACTTATGTATCATGGACCTGAAGTATTCCCGGTACACCAAGGCATTAATTTTCATAGATGAAGGAATCAGAGTACTTCACTGCAGCGCTGATATAACTAAACCCAGCCTCCTAACTCAGACAGTTCCGCAGCCTGTAAAGAACAAGGACTTGCATTCCTATCCTGCCCTTCACTCACCTTTACCCCTCTCCTCAGGATAAGGAAAGACACTGCCAAGCTGATGACATTTGAGAATCAGAGTTTTAGAATTGGAAGGGCCCTGAGAGTGCATGAAACTCAACTGCCTCATTTTATTTTTGCAGAACAGAGAAGCCAGAGTATCCAAGTTAGAATCTCAAGGTCACATATCTAAATAAAGGGCCTGGGTATCCCTGGGGAATGGGGGCAGGACCTCAATGGCACTGGAACCTATAAGAGTGACCAGCATGATTATATTTGACCTTGGAAGCCAAGGTTTCTTTTATTCCTACACCAGTGAGTCGGTCTGAGCAGACCCCAGTGGATCCAGAATCAGTTATAAGTGATATATTGTGCTAAACATATTTTGATTTCTAATTACTATTTCTTTCTTCCCTATGATTATTCCCTGAATTATTGCCCTTGGCCGACTGCATTACAATTTGCAGATTATTCCTCCATCCCCTCCATGAGACTTTGAGTTCATGAAGAACACAAACCATGTCTTCTACAAATTTGCATCCTCACAACTTAGCTCACCACACCTGGTACAGAGAAGAGATAGATGCCTACTTGTGGGATCGCTATGGTAATGCTGAAGTTATTTCCAAAGAAGTATCATAGCTTCATTTCCTACAATTTGGGGAACCAAGAGCCACTGAAACTAAAGCTACTTAAGGTAGGAATGTGTTGAACATGTAAACATTTTAATAATCCAACTTTAATACTCTAAAAAAAAGGCACAAAATGATTTTGAGCTTTCCATAGTCATATGACATGCTATCTAGTTGTCCAAAAAAGAGATCAGTGTAGATTGACCTAAGATGATGGTCGTGGAGAGGGAGAGAGGTGAACAGATGAGGATGAGATTAAATAAGGAATCAACAGGAATTTGCGGAGAGATTTAATGAGATGGGAGAAAAATCAACCCAAAGACAATGGTAATGCCATTTACTGAGATGGGGAAAACTTAAAAAAAAAAAAAAAAAGTCTAACACTGAGAGGAGGGACTCAAAATTTCTGTTTTTCAATGTTATGATTAAGATACCTACCAGAAATCTAAATGCATATATCAAGTAGACAACTAGATACAGAAATCTGGGATTCCAGAGAGTTCCAGACTAGAGATCCCAGATTTGAGAGTCATTAACATATAGATGACCTTCAACACCATGGCAATGGATGAGGATACAGACTATGGATGAGTGTGCAGACTAACAGGAGACCCAGGACAGAGGACTGGGGCCTTCCAACATTTAATAACCAAGTAGTGTGTTATTAAATATAGTTCCAACATTTAATAACCACATGTTCGCACATTTCCCTTTGTTTTCCTGGAAGGACTATACACCCCTTCATCAAAATCAGGAGCTATGCCAGTGGTTTTGCATTTCCACTGTGTACAGCACAATGCCTCAGACTTTGGGGGGGCCACAGAGATATTTAATGCACTGTTTTTCCCTCAATGACCTTACAATCTAACCCCTTTCAGATATACAGGGAAGAAAGGCTGCTCAATGTAATGGAAAGTGCAACAGATTAAGAGTCAGGAATCATGAATTTTAACCATTCTATAGCTACTCCAAGTTAAAGTGATGTTTCCAATTCCTCACCAGCTGAAACAAGGATTAGGTGCAGGAAACATCAACAGTACCTGCCAACTCTACTATTTCTGACACCATAATTTCCATGTGGCATCCAAGTGACACATTCCCATCTCATCTAAAGGTGGGATCTCAGCCTTCCCAGGCAGAAGGTGCTGCTGCTACCCCAGGAGCACACAGCAGCATTCAGAGGGCTGGCTGAAAGGGAAGTCCCTGAGCTGGAAGGGGGAGCAGCTGCTGTCTGCACTCTTTTCCTGCTGGAACAAGAGTTACTTGAGAAAACTCAAAATATCTGCATTCTTGGTTTTCAGCTGGTGTTTATATCAGATGAATGGAATCCCAGGAACCAGTGAGAAGAGCAGATTCACCCTCTCATCACATTCTCTTGGTTGTGCAAATTAATATTCTCAAAGGCATCCGATTTCCATGATCCCAGGAAATATTTTCTTTCATCAGACAGAAGCATTTCCATATGGCTGGACATCTAGAAGAGGATATGGCCTTATGGGTCAGGATATGCTGAACTTAGCCATGAAAGAGCACTAAGAAAATGGTTCAGTAACATTTTATTTATATGTACGTACACACACACACATACACACACAAACGTGAGTGTGCATCTGGGTGATCCTTCATATCTATTCTAGGTGACCACCCACCTGGACAGAGCTGACAAGACAGACAAACCAAATTAGGCCAATCAGTTTCCCTTTTTTTTTCGAAAATGTAAATTCTAGTTAGAAAAATCCAGAACCTAGAGGTTAGGAGAGATGAATTGCTTCAATTGCAGTGCCTTGGGGTCCCTGGAGCTGTTCTGCTTTCCTTTTAAAGATGTAGTTAGTGAGAGCTTCATTTGATCAGTACCTCTCTAGGTAATCATGCAGTAAATCCCCTTCTTTGACTCTGTTAGCCATAATCAATTCTGTAGCTTGCAACCAAAAGAACATTACCTAGAAAGTATTAGCATCTTCATTTTACAGATAAGGAAACTGAGGTTTAGAAGAATTAAGAGAGAAATCAGTTGTAGGTCACCTAGCTAGTAAGTGGCAGAACCAACACACAAACCAGGTCTATTTGACTCTAACATTCATGCCATTAACCACTAGGCCACCCCAATTGTAAGTGCTGTACTGTAGGTTATTTTTCTTGTCAAAGGAATGGACTTCTGCTGAATCCTCCTTTCTTGCTTGCTAAATAAATGATGGCATACATTCAGAAAAAGCCATGTAGGGAAGAGGATAGAATCTGCAGTGGCCTCATCAAACTGAAGCTTGATGGTCCACAAACAAATCAAATCCATAGTCTTGGCTATTGATGCTTCGCTCCCACCAACTGAACTAAACAGTCTGGCCACGTGGACAAGGAGAAGATGCCATGCTTATTCCATGTCAACTGATCATATCTTCTTAAGAAAGACAAGCTAGAATGTTTCTTCAATACAATAGGGCTTCACAGGAGGGCAGGTGGTCTTCCAGCACACAAGCATTTCAACCAAAGTGACTGGCATTAAGCAGCTAAAACAGGCCTTTGCTTTTTAGGTCATGGAGACAGACGTCTCCCACAACACTATGAAAAACAAACCAAAATAGCTAGAGCTGAACAATTGGGATGGGAAGATAGATCTACATCTTCTTAGAATAGTATCAGATCATCCCGAAACATTCTAAATACAACATCCAGCTGATTGTTAAATGTCAAGATTTAGAGTTGCTATCTTCACAGGCAATAGAAGCACTCTCGTGAGGGTACAAGCAAGAGTCATCCATTTTTACTATAAGAGAAAGATACTTCTGCAAGTTAACCTTAATCTCATATATTCATATATTTCCTAGGTCTCTTGCCTTATTTCCTTGTATCTGGAGGACAGCTTTGATCTGGGAGTCGCCCTATACACTGATCTGCTTGCTCACTTTGCTTGAGTTCTTGGGCTATTTTGATCTAGTGTCTGACCTGGGCCACCCCCAACTCTGCTTTTTCTCTGAATACCAATTTTAACATCCCACCTATGCTTTCTCTGTTTTATATAAACAAATGCCTCTCTAACCTTACCATTCCTATTGCGGGACCAGTGATACCAAGGGACTGACCCTGCAACCAAGTCCAAGTAGAGGACACAGTTTGGGCTGGATGGGACACAATGCCTTAGAAATTGTCTTAATCTTATCACATTTAGTACAAATGATCATTTCTAGGCTTAGGGCTAATGTAGAGAAAAAAATTAGAGAAAATGGTAAACTGAGTGCCCAGGTTGATGGGGTCATGGTGGGTGGGGCAGCATTCCTGGATCCCAAGGGGATCATGGTCCTTACATAAAGAATGTTAACAAATATTTTTCCTTCACCACTCTTCAGAAGTGTCTATAGGGTCAGAGGTAGAGATAGGTCATCATTTTGTTAGAAATAGGAGACAAGAAGATCCAAGAAACCTCGAATCCCCTTTTCCCAACCATCACTCCCTTACACAGGCATGGCCTCTCCCATCTGTTTGCCCTACTGTTCCCCTATAAACATATAGCATAACATCTGCCACATGTTAGCACATTTCCCTTTGTTTCCCTGGAAGGACTATACACCCCTTCATCAAAATCAGGAGCTATGTCAGTGGTTTTGCATTTCCAGAATCTGATACAGTGCCTATAACATACTAGGGTTTCAATAAATGTCTGCATCATGTATAAAAATGAATAAAGGACACTCAAAGCATCTCCACTGAGAAATCAGTTTCAATAAAGAAAAACAATGTCATTAGGTAACTCTATTTTCTCTGCTAGCAAGTGGAGTCCTATCATTTTTACACTCCACTGATTCATTCTGAACATGGTGTCAGGAACAATACAGGGCCAAAAAACAATTAGCAGGGGAACAAAACAATCAGTTGCACCGTCTGGGATTTGAGCGACGTATAGATCAAATGTCTTAAATTTGCTATGCCTCTTCTCAGTTGGCCAGAATGGATGACTTGGCTGCACTGTACCAGGAATAACTGTCCCTCATATATCCCCAATCAGCTGCCTCTTAATGACTAGTCAGAAGTGACAACATAAAAGGTGCAGTGACTTTCACTGTTCTTGGCAAACCTTGGACCAACTCCCACGGATCTGCCCTTGGAATAGGTGAGCTCAGAGACACCGTGCACAGCTGGCTACAGTCACTGCTGCCTGTCTTCAGCAGTCCCAAGGCCCTTGAGTTGGAAAGAGACCCAAGGGGAAGGAGTGAGAGGTCTGAAGTGATCTCTGGTTCTTATACTACTTCATAGGTAGTGGAAGATCTGTAACAGTGTGGCTTACATCGAAACTGTCTCACTCATCTCAGAGGTCAAATGCCCTTTCTATTGCCCCAAACCAGGACCAGGGTAGTCTACCCTACAACGATGTTTGGAAAAAGTCTAGGAGCTTGACAGACTGACCAGCCCCATGTGGCCCACTTGTGTTCCAGATGGCTGCGTCCTCATCTTAGCTTCTAGCTTCTGCTTGTCACAGCTTCAAAAATTCAGTGACTCTGAATTTACATTCCAAGAGCTCCAAGAAAGTTCTCTCTTCCTCCTTCACCCCAATGTGCCGTATCCTGTTTTTGATCCAGCTGTAAAAAAAAGATCTACAGTTCTCTTGAAACACCCCTTAACTAATTATACAGTGGACCTCACAAAAGCCAGTCCTTAAAAACATCTTTGCCTACTCATCCAGACCCTCTTCCAGGCTTGTTCCAAGATTCATCCTCATCCCCAGACTCCTGATACTGGACAATTCTGGCCACTGGTGGTCTTTAGGGATGAGGCCTTGCAGGTCCCTCCTCAAGAAAGTCTTCTCTTCCTTGAATCTCTGTCCTCCCAGTCTGGTCCACCAACAGCGCTCATTCTGCTACCTTGTATCATTTTATTACTGCTTCCTGTAGAGACGCCTCAACTCCTCAGATAAAGAAACGATAAACTTCTTGAGAGCAGGAACTATGTCTATTGCATATGCGGTATCTTTAAAGCCCTAGAGCTACAGCCTCAGCAAACACTTGATAACTATGTAAATTATCCCTTCATATAAAATAGAGGCTGACAATCTATGGACAGCCAGCTTGAAGTCTATAAGCTTGGCATATAAAATAAACCAAGCTGGAATTGGACATAGCTTACAGACTCTTCCTGACAGCAGCTTTCTATGAACCTCTACAGTGTGCCGGGTCCCCCTGCAGAGGGCCTCCCAAACTTCTATTTTCCCTTTGATAATGTTTATTACAATAACTATGACTTTAACAATCACTGACATTTATTAAGTCATTGTCTGGGAACCTACTAACTCACTTCATCATCACCAATACCTTCTGAGTAGGTACCTGATTATCCCTATTTTACAGATGAGGAAATCAAGTCTCAAAGATATTGATTATCTTGATAAAGTTCACATTACTCCATAAGAGTCAGATTTCTCACCCAACCTGGCTCCAGAGTTCATGTTCTTAACCAATACGTCATGCTGCCTCCTATAAACCTCACCACGTTTGTAATTATTTATTTAATGACTAAATATTCCACCAGGCAGCAACTCCACGAGAACAGGACTGGGTCTACCTTGTTCAGTAGTGTATTTTTTAAGCCTAATCCAAGAGCTAGCATGTAGAAAGCTCCAAAACGCATGAGTTAAATGAATAACTGAAACAGCCAGTTCGTTAGCCCACCCAGAAACCCAAAAGAGAAGTATCCACCCACCCTGGATTGAAGATGTCTCATACTTAATTGAAAAAGTGCCATGATCTTGGTAATATTTCTTCTAAAGTTTCCCTTTCTGGGATCCAACCCTAGTTAACAAATTCACGCATCCAGAACCAGAAAGGGTATAATCTGGAAAGCAGTGAACGGAAGGAAACGCTTCTGTAAAACAGAGAAGGCACGGGTAGGTCTATCTCGGGACACATCTGCCATACACCACGCCCACTCAGACCTTGAATGCCACCCACGAGAGCCAACTCACCCCTTTCACAGGTCCTTCCCCAGTAGCCGGTGCCCGTGCAGTCACAGATGAAGCGGTTCCAGCCATCCTTGCACACAGCATTGTTCTTGCAGGGGTAGCTGTCGCACTGCTTGGCACTCATCCGCGAACAGGAGGACTTGACGCCCGCAGCGTTCTGCATCTCCGCCAGCTGCCGGATGTTCTTGCTGCGCCCGTCGATGAACAGGTCACGGATGCAGCCCACGTAGCCGTAGTTGAGCATGGCAGTCCAGAGCTCAGTGGGGAGGATGAGGCCAGCACGGTTCTCCGGCAGCCCGCCCAGATACATGTCCCCCTCCAGGTCCAGGATCTCGCTCTCCCCGCTGGCGGTGAATGGTGTGCGCCTGCTGTTCACTGATATGGTACCTGGGATGGAAGGATGGAAACAGAGTGAGCTGCCAGCCCTCTGGGCAGGTGAGGCTGCCAGTCAACGAACCAAATGAAAGGAGCCCAGCAGGTGGGTTCAGAGACTCGTGGTGCCTGGCCAGGTGAGAACAATGCAAGCAAGGGAGGCAAAGGCTTCCAGACAGTAGAAAGGAAAATGTTAGGCCATTTGGTTCCAGTCTTTGCTGCAAAGACACTCTCACTGATAGGAGGATTCAGGACCATCTCGTGAACGAACACCTAACCTGATGTCTTTTCTCTACGGAGTCCCGGCTGGAAGGTCACCTACCTAACAGGTTGAGAGCAGCACAGCTGCTGCCTGTGTTTAAATCTCAGCTCTACCAGGTACTGGTACAGAAGTGATTTCACCTGCCAGGGCCTCAATGTCCTCATCTGTAAAAGGGGAAAATAATGGTCCCCACCTCACAGACTGGTGTGATGATTAGATACGTTCACATACGTAAAGTGCTCCTCAGGGTTTGGGACAGAGTAAGGGTTCTGGAAGTGCTTGCTTGAGTCTTCATCACTCACTTGCCATGCCCAAAAGGATGGAACCCTCCGTGCACTAATACCCTCTACAATGCCATTAGCTACCAGCCCTGGAGCATTGCCTTGGAGAAATTTCAACTGGACCATGTTTGTTTATTCATTTAACAGGGATGGATTGCATACCTGCTGTGTCTCTGGTATACTGGTGGGCACAGAGATGAACTTGACAGGTACATCTCTGCTCTTGTGGCACTGATATTCCCGAGCAGAGGGACAGAAATTAAACAAATGACTCAATAAGCAAAAGAAATTAGGTACTGGTCGGTACTAGGAAGAGAGTAAAATGGGTGGTAGCAGCCTGTGGGTTCTCCTTTAAAACATACAGTCAGCAAAGGCCTCCCTCTCTAGGCAGGTGACAAGTATGATAGAACCACAATGTTGAAAAGGATCCAACCAGGCCAAGTCCAGGGGGAAGAATGTGCCAGCAGGGGGAATGGCACCTACAAAGGCCCTGGGGTAAGCCAGAGTGTGGCTAGAGTGGGAGGGCACAAGGGGCGAGCAGGAGACGAGATCAGAGGCAGACCAGGCCCAGCAGCAGTAGGGTCATGGACCCATCGATGAGACTGTGCAAACCTAGAGCCTGTCCTGGGAACTGGGGACTGGGATTCTAGTCCTAAATGGCATTCTGACCCGAGGCCAGTCCCCAAGCTACTTTACAGTCCATTTTCCTAAACTGTAAAATTAAGGTGATATCTGAACATGACACCAGAAATTTTAAATTTATTTAGTATTCTTAAAGTGCTTTATGGGTACCGAGATACCTGGGTCTTGCCATTCATCAAGCAGCCTTCACTTCTGCCTGAGTCTCAGTCCCCTGGGCTATGAAAGGGATAGTCTGAAGGGCCAAGAAGATCAAATAAGATCAAGAGTGTGAGGTACACTATAAATTACAAAGCCAGCATTAGGGGCCTCTGGGCGGGTTATGCCAACCACACGCTTCCCCTACTCTATCCTCGAGGTTTTCCCCTGGAGAAATTGGCTTTGCGTTTTCGTTTTTTTAAATTTTAGAAACCTACATAGCAATAATTATGTCCTGGTCACCATTTTAAGTACTGTATGTGCTTTTCTGGACTCGATCCTCACAACAATCTCACGAGGGAGGAGCTAACAGGTGCACTGTTTCACTGTTGGGGAAGCTGAGGTTTCCATTTCCTTTCCTCCTACACTGCTTGCTTTCTCTACCCTCCACAAGCCTACAGAGCTGCTTGATCCCCAACCTGGAGGAGCAGCTATTGCCAAATAAGGACAGCAACAGAGCGGATTTAAATGTTAGAGCCATAAATACATCCTGAGGGAAATCCATCCTCTGAGTGCGTGACCACAACTGTTTTGAATGCACTTAATCAAGTTTCAAGAACCAGTCCCCCAAATGGGGAGTGATCACCATACTTTTCCCATGTCATTCTTCAGGATAAGCAAGGAAGGAGGCCCCATACTCGCATAGGCAGGTATTTGTGTAACTCTTCATTCTGGCACAGGTTCATAACCAAAAACATACCAGAAAATACCCTCGCGAAGAAATGAAGTTTAACAGATCATAGTAAAATTTTATGTTATGCTGCGTTCATAAGACAATGATTTGTTTACTCAGTAAATTATTATAGGCTTTGATCAAATGTATCAGTATTGGCCAATGCTATAGCTACTGGATATGAAATTCCAGGCTTCTGAAATCCAGACAGGTTTGTCAAAGATGGGTCTACTGATGGTTCTAACAAATAACTGCCCCACTTGAAAAAAGCAATCAGTGCTGGGAATAAACAGAAGTAAACACATGGCAATTTCCCCTGCTCTAGGCTGCCTGTGACACAGATAGGTAACCTTTAAGCTGTGTCAGGTCTAGGCTAGCCAATCCTAACACCCATCAACCATAATGGAACTCCAGAGACCCAAAACACATGGTCTTAAAATGAATAGAAGTGTTTCCCTTGTAATCTTAGGATAGCTTTCTGGCTCTGCCCCTGCTGACATTATAGGGATAAATTTAGAAAGAGAGAGAAAAAGATTCGGCCTCCAGAGAAACTCGTTTTTTGTGTCTTCGTCTGTTAAAAAAGCACGAACTGTTCATTCTTACTCAACAAGCACATTTAATTTGAAGCCTCTTGGTTCTGATTAGATTTCAGACAATCAATAAAGCATCCTGCTGGGCGCTAAACCAGCCAGGGCTGCAATCTGCCACCCGTCTGCCCTCTACGCAGAACCCATCCAGCTCCTCCTAAGGGCAACATTGCCCATCTCCGTCATCCCTCTGGCTGTGGAATTATGCAGAAAAGCTGTCCCCGGAAAGCTCAGCCATTCCTGGCTGCAGCCTTTTGAGGGAACCTATTGCTTTTTTTAGTGGCCAAATGCACCTACACGAAAATGTCCAAATGAAAGACTTTTTGTGTTTCCCAGGAGAGAGAATCCTTAAAAATACAGCAAACATAGCCAAGACCCTTCTTCTTGAGTATAACACCACCTAAATGGAGAATCAGGAAATCCGTGTGAAATCCAAATGCTCTAGTTACTATTCCGTGTGAAATGTCCTTCCTGATGGCACAGAATGTGACCCTCATTGCCACATGGTCCACAGAAAGCTAAGCAGACTGTTGAGGCATTCAAAAGCTCCAGACTCTCTATTTGTGTGTGTGTGTGTGTGTGTGTGTGTGTGTGTGTTTCCTCCCTCTCTTTGTTACCATTCCACAGTAGCTATGTACTGCCTGGGGCTAGCTTGTTTGATCTGTGGCTGCAGAAACAAACAAAGCCATTTAAACCAAATGTAAAAGGTTATGAAAAGGAAGGGAGAGTTAGTGAGGTCTGAGCAAAGAGTGAAATATAGGCTCTCACACCAAAGGAAGGCTTTAAATTGAACATGACTTCAGGAAAAATCAATTTGCCTTTTTCTTTCTTGTCATAATTTCTCCCTGCAACATGACTCTTGCCAATTATTAAAGGGTGTAGCGTTGCATAAACTCTTGCACAGTGAAGCTTATCCTACAGAGTAATCACATAATGCAGCATCTGTGATGTCACAATTGTGTTTCCATGGTGATGAGAAAAAGGAGAAGAAAAGGAGGGGGGAAAAAAAAAACCATCACATCAGTGACATGACAGCCTCTTTGGTAGGAGTGGAAATGCTACTTGTAAAACCATGTGTGGCTCCAGAGCCTTGGAGCCATCACTGAGACGGCTGTGCCGTGAGTGACAAGGAAAGGAGGACCATGTGAACTGTCGACGAGACAGATATATTGTTCAGAAACATAATCTTACAACAACCATTAAAGAGAACAGCCAAAGAGTCAAACATGCATGCAAGCGCAAACATTAAAATAAAAAAATATAAAGCTGGGAAACAGACTGAAAAGCTGCAGCTTTCCTCTCTTCTCAATCACAACTGTGCCTCTTCCTACCTGATCTGCCATCTCGCTGAATGTCCACATGGTACCATTCCCCATCGTTGGCTTTCTTCTGAGTGGCCTTCACTTTGATGGTGCCCGAGCCCATGTCAAGCAACAAGTATAAGTTGCCATCGAGAAGTTCCACAGCAAAGAAGTCCACCTTGGTGTTCTTCTGGCTCCGAGTATCCTTCCTCTCTTGGGGCTTGCCGTGAGTGAAGAGGATCAGGCCATTGGGCTCAGTGGTACGGAAGTCAAAGGAGATGGAACCCATGCGTTTGGTGTTCCATTTGGGCAAACTGATATACGCCTCTGGGGTCTCGAAGTTGATGGGGTCCAGTGTGGCCACATTCTCACACTTGAATACAACTTCACCATAGATTTTCATCTTGGTGTCCCCGATCCGGGCCAGGCGAGACAGCTCCAGACGGATGTCATTATTCTTATAAACAACCTGTCAAAAGCCAAACAAGTGCCATATGAATCAATCTTGCAAACAGTTACCAGCCACTGCTCACTGGGCACCAGGGAAAAAGGCCCAAGAAGAGGCTTCAGGACACAATATGTCTGAAACAATATGAGAAAAGTGAGATACAGCATTTGAAAAAGCGTTGGAAGGGACCTCTGGGGTGCACATAAGCCTTAAAAAAGCCCCCACATTTCTATTTTATTCCTTTTGTGTTGTCTCCTTCTGGCCAATTTTTTGTGTTGTCAGAAAGCTATACAATATCAGCTTGCAAATAAAAATCAAGAGAAACTGAGTTGCACAAATAGTAATATTTAAATACAAAGATATTTACTGAAGTATACTTAGTAAAAGACCAGAAACAACCTAAGACCATCAACAAGACTGGTACTTCCCATGATGGACAATCATGCAGTCCTTAAAAACAAAGTAGTTTTTGACATGGTTTTGACATGGATGTTCTCCAAGAAATACTGTTAAGTGAAATTAGCAAGGAACATAAAAGTGTGCACTACACTATCATTGTGTTAAGTGTGTGTGTGTTTTGGGGGGGGCACATGTGTTATATGTATATATATTCATAAATGCATAAAACATCTTTGGAAGGAAACACAAGAAACTATAAAATTGTCACGGGGGAGTGGATTTGTCAGATTCATATTCAGGAATGGGAGGGAGACTGACTTTTCACAATACCCTGTTGTGTTGTTGTTGTTGTTGTTGTTGTTTTCTACCGTGCACATGTATTACTGAAAGAAAATGATTAAGTGTTAAGAGTTGGTGGGGAAGGAGATCTGTGTTTTTCACATATTGTATGTGCCCTCCATATACACAGGATAGGAGAATAAAACACCCTAAAACACTAAAAAAAAAAAACTGGGGTGCCTGGGTGGCTCAGTCGTTTAAGCATCTGCCTTCGGCTCAGGTCATGATCTCAGGGTCCTGGGATCAAGTCCTGCATCGGGCTCCCTGTTCAGGAGGGAGTCTGCTTCTCCCTCTCCCCAAGCCCCATTCATGCTCTCTCTCTCTCAAATAAATAAATAAAATCTTTAAAAAAAAAACTATTATGATTTTTGAAACTTGGTGTAATCCACGTAAAAGCAGGGATTAATGATATTCCCCCAAATTAGAATTTCAAAGAGGTTTTGCTGTTTTTAGAACTGAATTTTGACTGCAGTGCCCTGGGATGGGTCTCGGTCCTCTGATCTCTAAGTAACGTCCCATTTTTCCAATAAACAGGAGAAAAATGAAAGGGAAGGGGGCTAACATTACAGTATTGACTATGGCAATCACTTTGCTATGTGCTTTATATTATCTTATTCAAATTCTAAGTCAGGATCTGGATCTGGGCTCAAGTCCCACATCCATCCACCACCTTATGAGCTGTGTGACCTTGGCAGAGTTTTTTAACTTATCTGGATCTCTTTTCTCCTCTAAAATTGGGAACACAGGAGTAAATTATTTTGCAAGGGTGAAATGAGTTAATACATGTTGAGCACTTAGAACAGCACAGAGTAAGGGCATAGAAATCTCAGCTACTTTGTGGGGAGGTGATGTAGCTGTTAGTCTCATTTCATCCTTTCCATGACCCCAAAAAAGGTTGTATTACCATCTCCATTTTCAGCAAAATAACAAAACTTAAATACTAAAATAAATCTTACAATCCATCTCAGTGATAAAAAGGTAAATGGATGGGTCGTTCCAGTACAAATCATTTAATCCCTAACATCCAGCTATAGAATTGTTTCCCTTCTCTTCCCCATCACCAGGACAGAGTAGAGCAGAACTGTTGGCCTTTTAATATATAACTAATGACAAAGAATTGAAAACACCTCACCTACTATATGACCTTGATAATGGGCCTAACCGTAGTAACACTGAAAATAATAATGATACTAATATCTACTGAGCACCTACTACCAGATACCATGCTAAGGATCTAAAGCCTACCATCCCATCAGATGCTGACAGCATCCATTTGAGACACCTACCACCATTCCCCCCTTTTACAGATGTAGAAACAGATGTGGAGAGTAGTTAAAGAACCAGTTCACAGTCATAACACCTGGTAACTGGCAGAGCAGGCCTTGAACCCAGGGAGTTGGGCTCTCACATCCACATGCTTTACCACTGTGGCTACTCGGAGTGAGGTCCCATTAGCAGCACCTGTGAAGCTCATCTTTAACATTACATGGAAAATCGTGCAAGTTCAGCTTCCTGAATTCCTCATCTCAGCACTACTGGACTGACCGCGTGAAAAGAGGAAATACTGCAAGATCTTTAGGCAATCGATCACTCCAGTGAACCAGAAAAGAAACCAAGTTTAATGACTGGCAACTCCCCCTTTCTAGCCCCACTACTGTGCCCCGGCATGGGAGATCTCTCTGTCATAAACAAACTTTGGCTTTCTCTGCATTCAGTTAAATGCCTATGACTAGAACTGTTTGTTAAGATTAATTATTAATGTATAACAATAGCTCATCCCAGGGGGGCAAACTGAGGCTTGGTTCCACTGAATAATAAATGGATAAAGAACTCAGGCATCCCTACAAGAGGCAGGAGAGAAAAAAGAAAAAGCCTCTTAAAGAGATGCAGGGTAGGGGACCCTGGGTGGCTTAGTCAGTTATGCATCTGACTCTTGATTTCAGCTCAGGCCATGATCTTAGGATCCTGAGATCGAGCCTCAAATCAGGCTCTGTGCTCAGCAGGGAGTCTGCTTGAGATTCTCTCTCTGCCTCAATCCTTCCCTCTCTCTTTCTCTCTGTCTCAAAATAAATAAATAAATAAAATCTTTTAAAAAAATAAAAATAAAGGGATGCAGGGTACTGTGAAGAGGGGCTCTCCATTGAGAAAGGTACACAACTGAGATTGAGACCAGAGGTGAATCACTACAATGCAGGTTTCTAGAGAGATACAGTGGAGGATCAGGGCCACAAACTGGCGAAAGATAACCAGACTTCTCTCGAAAGCTCTTTGAAGGTGAGCTCTCTACTCCACAGCCTGGAAATTACTTGTCTATCTGGCGTTTCCTCACCTTTCTTACTGAGAGCTGGGTAACCTCTCTGAGTCCCATTTCCAAAGACAGGAACCTCGGAAACCTATTCTAGGAACAGCTCCCCTTTTCCCCCAGGGCTATTATCAAGATCGAGAGGGATGTTATACATGGTAGAACACAGAAAATTCTACACTAGTACACAAACCTAAGAAGAAATAATAGCATACTCTTGTCTCCAGGGGCGCTGGCATACTGTCAGAAACTGCCTGGGGCCTGACCTGAGGTTCTATTGAGAACCCCCACCAAGAAGAAAGGGACAGGAGGACAGGGGTCTTGTAGCCTGGTGGTACTCAACTGGGAAGCTCCATGGCTGGCATCCTTCCCTTCCCCACCTGCCCGGTGCAGGACCATGGCCAGCACCACAGCCATGCAGTAAGGTACCAGGGCCTTGGGTAGGGCATGGAGGCAAGAGACTCTGCCAGACCCCCTTACAAGGCAAATTAGTATCTAGTACCGTGTTCTCTGTTCAGCTAACGGAAAGTCCCTGACTGATAACTGAACGAGGAAGAGATGTGGCGTCAAGTGACAGAGAGCAGCTTGGCTGACAAGCTGCCCCAACAAGGACCAATTAAAGACAAGTGGAAGAGGCTCCCCATGAGGGAAGATGTCACAAAAACTGAGTGGCAGAGACAGAGTCACAAAGAATGATAAGCTGGTCTGACTACCCCACACACAGTCTTGTAAAGACTGCCATTTGGACTTGTAGCTCATGCCTAGGAGGTCAGGGAGTAAAACAGTTGAGGACAGAGTTTCAGAGTTAAGACAGACTCTCAGAAAAACCGTACTTCGATGCCTCCAGAATCCGATACAAAGGCACACAGGACCGATATCAGGACTAAGGCAAGATATGAGAGCGGGAACAATATAAAAAATAGTTTCCATCTACTGAGCATCTACAATGTGCCAGATGGTAAGCAAGTGAATTAGGTAATCCTAGCCACATTTTACAGAAAGGGGACAGGTCCTTGCCTCCAGATCACTCAGCCCATTGAGGACATAAACTGGAACTTGAACCCAGATCTCTGTGACCACACTGGGGCAGAGTCATGCTCTGGGGATGGCAGTTTCTAGGTTCTCCTGTGGCCCATGCTTACCTATAAAGCAAAAACCCCTTAGTCAAGCACAAAACAACACCCAGCTCCATCCTGATATGCGAAGCCCTTTACACCTGGTATGTCCCAACCTTCCCCACTCAGGAGTTACCTCAGAGGCCTCTGTCTGAGCTCAAGTGTGGGGGTTTCTGCATCTTTACTCACCACGTTTCCCAGACTACTTTTCTCTCCTGATGCCCCTTCACCAGGATCTATAGCCAAACCCACTCCAGTCCCTCTCTGGCTACTCTGGTCCTTGCTGATCTCACCATTTGACAAACTTAGAATCCTTCTACTGCCTGCCAGTGATGCAGCTGTCTTCCTATTGCCCAGACCACTTGCCCTGATTGGAAAAGGAGGGACTCTTCTAATTTACATGATGTGCCTTGTATATTAAACTCATTTATGGCACTGGAGTTATATGGCAGGTCCATGAGAATAAATCTGAGAGGTAGAGACAGTCCCCACTCACAGAGGTGCTTCTTTTCCTCTCTCTTCCATCTTTTCCTAGGCCACTCTGTGCTCAGCTCCCTGAGAAAAAGTTTCCATGCATTCTGCTGTAAATGCCACATCTCTCTGCACTCCAGCAAGGGAACTAGAAGGAATGAGGGGATGTGGGCTTGTGCCCTCGGTGCCCAGATGGCCTCTTGGTACTATTTCTCCTGTGCAGGAATAGGAGAATACCACCGGGCTTTTTTTTTTTTTTCCTCTTGTTTTTAAAGCATCTTCAACCCTCTGTGGGTCTACAAAAAGGACAATTTCAATAAAAACCACCAGATCAGCTTTTAAGACCATCATTTACAGGTCCGTGACTTCATGCCTAAGCACCACTGCTCTGATCCAGGTCAGTGGAGGACATCTGAAATTCAGGATACTGGGGGACACTCTCTGAAGTGTCTAGGCTAAACAAAACAGAATAGCGAGGAACCAGTGTCACGGTGCCTTGATATGGAACAGTGTTGACTACAAATCCCAATAAAGCCTTTCAGCTTTATACCTATGTGTGGAACAGTTTACATTCAACAAGCGAAAGACAAAGATATATTTATCCCCCACCCAAATTTAATCCATTGACAATAGATAATAATAAAATGAGCTTTTTCTCTTCAGCTTCCAGGATAGTGCAGCTTCTAGATAAATGTTCAGGCTAATCTTATTACTGTGTAACATTCCTACTCAGGGTAAAAACATAAATAAGAAGCACTTTGAAATAATCTGGCTTCCAGGGTCGCCACAGAATCACACATCCTGCTTTCTCTGCCCTACTTCCCCTCTGTCCTTCAAGCAACTATATCTCTGTTCTGCTATGACTTCCTCCCAATGAACTGACTGTTCCACTCCTTTGTCACTCAAAACACTCAACCTTGTTTTCTTTAAATAAACACAGGTCCTGTCTTTTCAAGAGACCTCAAACACCCTATCAGCAAAAATATGCACCACCCCTTTTAAAATCTGAACTAGCACCTCGTTGTACAGGTGCTTAATAAATGCTCATGTCTGCATTAAATTAGATGTTGGACTCAAGTGGCAGGGCAGTGGTTAAGATAACGGGCTCCATGGTCTCATTGACTGGGGTTGGGTCCTGCTCCACCCATGCCAGCTATGTGACCTTGGACAAAATAGTTAACATGTCTCAGCCTCAGAGTCTTTCACTGTAGAAATGTGGACAGCACGTCTCACTTCACAGGGTTGTAAGAAATAAAGAAGATAATACTGTTGTATAGAGAAATATTCGACACAGTTCCTGGCCCTTCATAATAAGCACTCAACAAATGGTAGTTATCTAATAGTTATCTACAAATAACTATTAATTTTGTTATTTTCTGTGAAAAGCCAGAACTAAATCAACAGACAGGATAGCCTGGCACGAAGCAATCTTAGGAAGAAAAGATTTTCTCTGAGGATAAGTTCTAAGGTGACTGTCAGCTCAAAAGACAGGGCTCAAACTAGTGACAGACTGGATTTAAGAAACTCTAAAGTAGAAAAATAAAAATTAAAAAATAAAAATAAAAAAAATATATATACACACAATTGCCTAATGTGGCATTTATAATACATATATAGATGCCTAACGGTGGCTATTCCTTGTTTCTCTCGCTCTCCCTCTTCCTCTCTCTCTCTCTCACACACACAGCCCTACCATACACATGCACAGATTTAGGATTCATTATCATTCACATCTTCTATCAGAATGTACCACTGACTGAACTCCAACAGTGAAGTCCAAATACAAATGTGACAGCAGATGGTCCTCCTCGCTTCCAAAGTCAGAAGAGCCTAGTATTTGGCATGGCTGGGGCCACATCTGCATCTATGGTCCTGCTAACAGGGGTCAGTGAATGAACTCTGCCTGCTGAGCTGCAGCTAACATCAAACCTGAGGCCCAAAGCCCCAACGGCTACATACCATGGATACCACCATTTTCATGCTTTGTATTCTGTGGACAGTGGTCAGGATCCACCAAAGATCAAAACTAAGCACCCGAAGTAGAGAATGGGAACTGAGTTTCAGGCTTAAAAAGACAGTAGTAGAATGTCGACAATTAATCAAATGTTTTAAATGGTGAGTGATCCAACACTCTGTGGGTCAAACAAAACATATCGGCAAGCTGGATCTCACAAGGGACCCTCAGTTTATCATCTCTGATTCATGGTCCCATTTGTAAGAGAGTGCCCAGAAGAAGATACAAGGGACATAAGGCAAGCTGGAATGACAGAAACAATCCAGGCAAGCTGATGTTGAATCACCAAAGTCCTCAGTCCCTCCCACATTTTGAAAAAAGCATCCAGTCATCTGGGCATCCAGTCAGTCAACCAGAGAGAGAGAAAGCTGTGGGCCAGTCACTCTGCCCTCATGAATCAAAAAGGCATGGTTTCCAGCCCAAGAGCCTTGCTAATAATGCAGGTCATTACCACTTGTGCTCAAGACTTAGACAAATATTTATCTGATGGCTTCTTTGTGAAATGGAAATAATAGGTTGATGCTCAGTTACAGATGGAGACACTAAAATGTTGAGAAAGATTTCCAACCCTTAATACAATCACAGTAAAGGTCTAAATTTTATTCAAGAAAGAGAACTTTTGAGGACTTTATTCAGTTAAAAAGGCTGATCAGGAACAGGCCGCCATATGTTCATGTATCCCATAAAAAAAAATTCCAGCCAATCAAGTTTGTGGGGGTTTCTGGGATACTACAAAGACTTCGTTTATTGCAAGAACCATGTTGGCAAATATGTGTCTCTACTCTTCCTTCCTCACATGTGGTATTCATTGCTAACTGATGTCATTCTATCCTACTCTCTTGCCCCCATTCAACCCAGATGGAGTCTCAGAATTCTCCTCAAGGCAGTGCTCTAGGAAGCTACCACCAATCACTAAGAGATGTAATTTGAGGTGAACATATTCTCCATCCTAACATTCTCCATTGTGTTAGTTATCCTCTAACACAAAGCCAACGTAATGTAAATTAGCTACACTAAAATACTGGAAGCAAAATCCATGTGAATGTGTCAAATAACCACTTTACTTCTAGCTCTAGACCGTAGGGGATACAAAGGAACATGAGGAGGTACAATCCCTGCCACTTCATGCTTAGAAAATGTTGGGAAAGTGCTTAAAGGGAGGATATATTTGACACCAGAATTGGAGTGAGACATATTTGTCACTCCAATTAGTGAACGTGCAAGGACCGCTGATCAGAAACTTGACCCGGATTGTGTTTCTCTTTCTTCTGCTTTCCAAGAATGGCACTGTCATGGTCCTCTAGACTGTAAGCTTCATAAACACAGAGCCTATGTGTTTCTGATGTGGTAGCCAATGCATGACCACTGTTTAGCAAAGTGCCTAGCACACAGGAGAGGCTCAATAAATGTACTCTCAAAGTTCCTGCATTTACTTATGTACTAAACGACCTACCCAGTGAACGCCTACATTTCCTTCTGTCTTAGAATATTTGATGAGGGCACCAACCTGACTAGAGTGAAAGTTACATGTCACAGAGCAGAGGAACTAAGATCAGATGAGTAGGTGGTACCTGACTATGAAAAGCTCTAAAAATACAGACATTATGCAATTGCAAAAAAAAAAAAAAAAGTGGGGGGGGGCATTAGAGTAGAAAGGAAGCCTTTAGCAGTTTGATTGGAAAGGTGACAAAATGTAAAATGTGCCTTCCTGATTCACTAGGAATCTACTGTTATTTTTATTCCAAGGACTAGAAATGATTCTAATCATCTCACTATTTTCCCTGAGGATAACATGTCATTCCCCACTTAAACCCTTCAGTGATTCTCTATCAGCTTCAGATCAAATGCAAACTTTCCAGCATTACATAATAGACTCTTCCGGATCTAGTCCCCACTTCACTGTCACCAGCCTTGTCGAGTTCTGCAGTTCCTCCAGTAAATTCTCCCCCTGGATTCTCTATCTGAATAATTACGGTTTGCCATTTGAGGCATAGTTTAGGTATCACCTCTTTTGGCAAGCCTTCACTAATACTCTTACTCTATTCCTACCTACATCTGAGTTCCTCCTCTCTGCTCCCATGGCTCCATATTCTAACTGCTGCCAAAGAATTTATCATGTTGTGCTGCAACTGTTTTCCCCAGTAGACCAGCAGCTACTCAAGTGGAAAGAAACTGGGCCTTTCTTTCTGTGTCTCCCAGTGCCTGACACAAAGTCAGTACATATATATGGGAGGACGTGAAAGAATGGGAAGGACAACAGACAAGAAGACCCCAAAGACTACTTCCTGATGCCTCTAAATCAAGCAGGACTATAATGCAGAAAGAAGCCTCTATATTCTTCTGCTTGACAATAAGTGATGAGATGAGAAAGTAGGGAGTTAAAGTATCACAGTTAAAAATAATTTGATAGAACCACTGAGAATTTGGTTTTCACTAGTGTACATGCTTAGGAAATGTGCTTGCATTTTGAATTTACCAATATAGAAAGTTCTGTACCCAAGAGTGGCAGCTGTCATTAGTTTATGTGTCTTGACAAAACACTAACAGATAAAGCAGCAAAAAAACCAATCACAAATTCTAGCAAGATACTCAAAGAGATAGGATAACAAAACTCAGCACCAACACTGCCTCCCTTTCTGGAAAGTGCTAAGGGACTACTGCCCACCTCTTTATGACAATGTAGCTTGGACTGCCACAGAAAACACATGGAGGTTTTGAAACAGTGCCTCAAGCCTTCATTCTCTGTACCCAGAGTCAAAAAGCAAGAATGAATTCCTAACAATGAAGCCTTCTGCCACCAACAACCCTGAAAGAAGATAGCTTACAATAGAAATGCCAAATGGCTTTTGGAGAAAGAGATTATATAAAAGGCCCAAAGGCAGAAGAACAGGGGGGAACACTATAAAAAGATTCAATGAAACAGAACCTTCATGAAGTCTAACACAATTAGCTGGAAACAATAGGAGTATATGAGGAAAGTAGTCTATGCAGCCCAGAAGACAGAAGCAGTGAGTTCAGGACCATGGATAGTGACAGATCAGGCCAAGACCTGCTGACCAATAGGCAAGTTCCATGAAGATTCTCTGGGGCTAAGAAGGCAAGTTCACATTGGCATTTTGCAGTTCAACTTCCTATAATGTAAAATCCATTCATTTATATAAAGTACCCATGGATCAGAACTGTATGACTTCCTGATGGCCAAGCAACTTCCAAAGAAGGAGATCTGCCTGTCAGAGGCAATTACAAACTATTTCTTGCCCTGGCCTGCTAAGCAGCCCTGCTTCTGGCCTAATGAAGGCTCTAATCAGATGGCTCTTCAAGGTGGTCCAAAGAGCCCCTCTGCAATCAGCAGAAGAGGTGGGGAAAGTGATAGCAAAAATATGCCAGACCGGCAGGTAACTGATAACAGAATCATTTCCAACCTGGTAGGAAAGCCAATAAAAGCTGGGTTCAAACTAACAATAATATAGACAGAAATGCTAGGACTCAAATTTATTTTTTTCTGAACAGGTTTCTTTACCCTTTGTTAACTTCAACATAGAGTTATGCGACAAAGGAGGCTCCCCTTCTTATCTTGGGGCTCTCTTTCAAGGTGATGATACTCACCTCCAGTACTTAAACCTATGACTTTACATTACCTTTAGCAAATCTGCAGAGACCTAGATAACCACTAGATGTCCCTTATGCCATGCAAAACTAACCTGAAATGAATTTCACTACCAGTTACACAAATCACATTTAAAGACAGCCTTTCTAAGTCTTGGATCCTAGGTGTCAGTTATAATTCCTATTATGACTCACTCTTCATTTATATTGTGTCCATTTCTATACTATTTCTGTGGTATTTTATCATAAGATATAAAATTATAGGCAGGGAATAGGAAACTATTATGCATTAAAATTCTTTTAGAGGTAGAAATGATGGAGAAATAGGCAGAGAGGAATACTGGAAGAAAAGGATATAGAATGCTTAAGAGGTCCAAAGTTCATTATCACTTTCAGGAATCAAATAAGTTTTAATATAAATGGAGAAACCCACAAGCTCAGCTTAAATTTAAATTTTCCATACACTGAGATCTTGCATTCTTACATTCAATGAAACAAGGAATGGTACATACTTTTAATTACATGTCCAGTTTGATCAATTACGAATGGCTGCCTAGGGCATGTAGTAGTAAAACTATTGTGCTGTGACCAATGAGCAATATCTGCCATGGGTGTGACAACGGGGAATGGTGGCCCCCATGATATGCATTTTCAGAACCCGAGTTAACCCACTAGCTCCAAGCCTCTGAGACTTGGGATGATTGTGGGGGGTGGTGATAGTAGTACAAGCAGCAACAATCAACCTTAATGGAGGGCTTCCTGGGGGCCAGGTACTGTTCTTAGTATTTTACATATAAATATTCAATCCTCACATGACAAATATCCAAACCAAGACATGACATTTCTTTTGAGAGCAGAATAGGGCACTATTCATAATTCACCTGAACAACAGATGTAACCCAGAACTTTCCACCACCTGGGGGTGCAGATGGCTACCCTGTTTTATCCTCACAACCACCTGCAGCATGAGAGGCAGCATCAACTATGGTTAAGAGCACATGTGCTGAAGCCAAGCTATCTGAGGTTCAAATTCTTGCTTTGTTCTTTCTGTGTTGCCTGGACACATTACTCCACTGTTCTATACCTTGATTCCCTCATCTTTGGAGTGGGATAATAATAGTGCACTTACCTCATAGGATGGCTGTGAAAATTAGAAGATTAGGTATATGGAACGTGTTTAGAATAGCTCCCAGCATACTGTAAGGGCAGGTTCCTATTATCCTCATTTTACAGAGGAGGAAACTATGGATCAGAGATTTTAATATCTGTCTAAGGTCACATAGCTATTACGTAAAGGAGCCAGAATGAAATGCAGGTAAGTTTGGTTTGAGAGCCTGTGAGCTCAATTACTCCTTGACTCCTAGCCTCCATACAACAGAAATCAATGTTTCTTTAAGATCTCTCCTTTAATCCAACTTCCCCAGCTATCTGGATTATAAAAGAATCACTAGAAAAGTCCACCTCTCCTGCCTGTGGCTTAGGCTAGTGGGTCACAATCAAGTAGGCACACTGAATGAAGCATGTTCAGGAACACCCATCAAATCTCCTCGGGTCCATGCCCTCCTGAGACAATAGGAGAGAGACGTAAACTAAGTATTGAGGAGCCAGGAAGTCTTCATCCCAAACTCCCTAATTCAAGAGTTGATGAAATCTTAGCTCTGACTTTGCATGGGACGGCTTACTCTAGAGCTGCTCCTCTCTCTTGATACCACCTCAGTCCCCCTCCCGGTGACCACCTAGATCCTTTGTGATCTTCCTGATGAAACAGTTGGCAAGAGCTATTGCTGGACCCAGAAGAGTGCCAGGCGAGCTGAGCACACCTGTTCCCCCAGAAGTAGACCACAATCCATCCAAAACAGAGCCAGATAATAGGAATTGGCTGCTACTGCTGACTTGCCTGGAACTCCAACCAGTTTTTCTACTTACTTAATTAGCTCCTTAATAAGTATTGTTTATTTTCATACTGAGAGCTGAGAATGTTACCATACCCGCCTATCCAGTGACATTAGACTTACCTAAATTAGCCCCTTCCAGATAACAACTCTTGGCTTCTTTTAAATAGGCCATAAGTTTGCAGGCTCTTTACTCATGAGGTGTGTCTATAAGCAAACCAAGTTCCTAGAAGACTAAACACTTTGAGTCCGCAAAGGGGAAAATCATCTGTCTCTGTAGTAGGCTGACTGATGTTCCCCAAAGTTAGCATGTACTCATCCCCGGAACCTGTAGATACCTTACTGGAAAAGGGTCTTTTCAAACGTGATTAAATTAAGGCTTCTGAGGTGACAGAATCCTCTCTTATCCAGGTGGGCCCTAAATGCAGTCACCTGTATCTTTAAAAGGAGGAGGCAAAGGGAGATCAGACACAGAGAGAAAGTGGCAATAGGAGGTTAGAGGCAGAGATTGGAGGGACGTAGCCACAAGACGAGGGATGTTGGCAGCTACTAGACACTGAAAGAGGCAAGGGACAGATTCTCCCCCAGAGCATCCAGAGGGAGCAGAATGCTGCCTACATCTTGATTTCAGCCCAGTGAAACTTATTTGGGACTTCTGACCTCCAGAACTGTGATGGAATAAATTTCTGCTGTTTTAAGCCACGAGGTCTTTTGGTGTTTGTTACAGCAGCTATAGGAAATTAATGTGCTCTCTTTCTGCTCACTGCCTAGCTCCTATTAGTCTGACTTACAATAATCCCCCAGGGCGAGGCCTGCCTACCATGAGGTTTGCCATAAGTGGACTTCTCTGGTTTGGAGAGAAAAAACCGAGTAAGAATGGAAAATTCTCTAGGCCCATCAATGCTAGTAATCCACTCCTAGTTCTGAGCTGTCACTCAGTCCCTGAAATTGAAATTACGAGCTAAACTTAGCTATTAGATTTTCGATTCCACAGTTTTTTATCAAGTGTATGCTTATATAATAAAGAGAAGCTGACTGACTTTCACAATTCACTATAATTGGAGTTCAAATCAAAGCAAAAATTAAACGTAAGAATTAAACAAAGCATGAATTATGCATAATTCACTGTGCCAGAAGCTATCTAATTTTTACAACATAATCTCTTCCCTGAAGACATTTTCTGTGGAAAGACAAACATGTCTATTGTTATTCATTTGCCAAGCATTTATTGAGCAACTACTATATACAAAGGACCATGTTGGGAAATGTAAGGGATACAGGGAAGAAAGAGACACTGGCTCTTCCCTCAAATAATTTAACTCTATTAAAGGAAACAGACATGTACTCATATATTCAGTTATTCATACACTGGTGATCTATTCAGTGTCATGTTCTGTGGAAATACAAAATGAAAAAGATATGGCAATGAAGTCCTCTGTTAGAAGGGGAGACGATCAGAAAAGTTAGCAAGCTGCATGAGAAAGATTTTTTAAAAGGTATTCTGAATTACCATGAACACAGGGATGGGCTCCTAATTCAAGCTATGGGTAGGGGGGAAGGGCAATCAGAAAATGCCTTCCACGGGACAGAGTACTAAGGTGAGACTAGAAAAATGACTGGCATTGGCCAGGAGAAAGAGGAAAGTAAGAGAAATAACACGGGCAAAGAGGGACAAGGGTGAGAAATCTTGACATATTCATAGAATGGAGAGTGATCTGGCAGAACTGTATCTCGTGGGAGTGGTGGTAGAGAAGGACACTGGATAAGAAGACCCTAGAAGACCTACTACATCCAACTGAGCAGTTTTATCTTGATCCCAATGGTGCCAGGGAACCACTCAGGCAGGGGAGTGACAAGGTCAGGCTGGCATTGTATAAAAGATTAATCTGGTGGTCACAAAGGAAATAAATTAAAAGGAAGCAAGAAGTAGAAAAACAACTTGAAAATCTACAGCAACATGACATATATAAGACCAAAAATATAAATTACAAGGAAAAGAATTATTTTTGGCTTGGGGATGATATGTGTGTCGGGAAAGAAAAATGCATCAAGAAAACGAAAAATAGATGATTAGGCTGATAAAATAGGCTCACGCCAAATCACAGTTTTAAATATGAAACTGAGCACTGAAGATCCAAAGCAGGTATCTGAGGAGAAGAAAAACATAAGCAAAAGCTAGTTTTATGAAGGACAATATGGCAACTGAATAGGGTATTTACCAAAAAATCCACTCATGAGCAAATAATGACCGTGTCTAGAACAGTGATGGTAAAAATGGAAAAGGGGTGGCACGGGGAAGAGTCTAGAAAAATTTCAGAGGAAAAAAAAAACTGACAAGGCTTGATGACTTGTTGAAGGCTCTGGGAAGGCTGTACCTGTACTGGCCAGGTCTGCTGAGGCATCCAGTGCTCCCCCTAATAGTGATAAGGAAAGATAGCTGGATTTGCTACATCTAATACCTATAATGAAGGATATATATATACTAAGTGCCCAAGAACTGTGATAAATGCTTCATACTTAGAATCGATGAGGCAGCATCATCATCTCCTTTTATAGATGAGGAAACAGAGACGGAGAAATCAAAAGAAGTCATAAAGCTTTCAAGTGGCAGAGCTAGGATTTGTACTCAAGTCCTCTGACTCCCAAATGTATTCTCAAAAGCATTAGGCTGTATGATTGGCTCATATATTCCAATTTGCTTTGGATAAAAATGTTTAGAAACAACCTTTGTTTAACCACGATGCTATTATGATTTCTCAGGAAATCATCCCCATCTGGGGAATCCTATGACCACAAACAAAACTTCAACAAAGTCTAGCATACTGTTGCATATTCAAATCAGTAGTCACTCCTCTTACTAACTTTCTTTAGAATCCATACCAACAGCAGATAGAATGCATATCAATAGCTGAAAAGCTTGGTACCATCTAATCTGGCCACACTAGAATGATCAAAGGGACAAGGCAATAGGCAAGGAGCTTGGAGGAACAGGTGGCAATTGGGGGACCTTCCTACTACCAAAAGCCTAATAGATGTCCTGAGAGAAAGCCAGGTGTTGCAAAAACACACCTACTCTTACCTCTGGCTCCTTGATCTTTCAAGTTTACTTTTGGACTGGCATGGAAGTAAGCACTATCAGATGTTTCATTTAATGCTTCCTAAGGATGAATCAATGAACATTATATCAAAAACCAATGATGTACTATACCTTGGCTAACTGAATTTAAATTAAAGAAAAAAAAAAGATAACAGAGCAGAAGCAAAAAATAAAAACTAAAAAAATAGAAAAAAATTTTTAAAATGCTTCCTAAGGAGATGTTTATACTAAAAAAATTATAGTAAAGTGTTTCTACCATTAAACAAAGCAAATAGTACCCAATCAGATTTATGCTTCCAGAATTTTCCAAGGACTTTTCCTCGAACTTTCATAGCACTGACCCTGCATGATCACTATGCTCCCCATTTCTAATGGGCCATTTACTGGCTATGCCTTCTGTATTTACCACAATCCGAGGATTGAGGAGAGACATGAATAATGGTATCCTCCTTTCTAGCCTCCTTATAGGCTGCCCTGCACCTGAAAGATTGTTAGGATCTATCTAGGGCTCCCTTACTTTTATTCAAACTGTGAATACACAGAAAAGAGTAAAAATCCAGAGAGACTAGAGTGTCCTTAGATCTAGGGCAAAGAAAAAGGAAGGCGTCAACTTGAATTCTGTCAGCAACTTTAAATCCACTGCTTAACACCTAATAATGAGCAGAGAAAGTCAAAAGTAGCAGTAGAATAAATTGAGACACTTAGCTTTTAGCTCTTTGGCTACCATCACTGGATTCCATTTGACTCTGTGGCTAGAGAATACAGTTCCAAGAAAAGCCAATAAAAGGAATTTTATTTAACCACAGATGAAAGAGGACAGACGTTTTACTACCTTGTCTTGCAGCATTCAAAATACTGTGTTTTAACTTAGTTGCTTTCTAGATAAAATAGATTTAACTCATGAGTAAATAATTCTGAAATAAGATTACTAATGTCCTATTAATTAAATTTAAATTAGGCCTCAGTCCTCAGAATATTCAATATCTGTGGAATAGCTTTTTTTTTTTTTTAATCACTCCCTTTGCAAAATTCCTTTTTCCAGGGTTTCCTGATTGTACACTTTCCAGGGAACTCTTCGATGACTCACTTTCTACCTCTGTCATCAGCATCATTTCCAAATTCCTTAAAAAGAGGCTTTTCCCCAGCATCTGAAGAAGGTTTTCTTTCCCATTTTCACTACTCAGTTGGAAATTTCACCCATTCACACATCTTTTATCTCCTAACCTAAACACTTTCCAAAGCCCTAGGCCCCAAATCTGAATTGTCTACTAGAATAATCCATCTATCTAAAATTAAAATTTTCTGCAGAACCGTAAAATCAACCTGCATAAAAGCAAACTCATCAATTCCTTCTCCTGATTTCCTTATTTCTGTTAAATCAGAAGGTTAAATTTTTGGAGAAATATCTGATCCAAGGTCACCCAAGGTTAAATTTTTGCAGAAATATCTGATCCTTCCCTCCTCATTGCCCCTTGTATCAGTTTGTTACCAAGTCCATTGGACTGTATAGCCAACAAGTCTTTACATTCTTTGTCTCCACTCCATTCCTGCTGCCACTGGTTCTACTTAGACCTCCATTTTATTTAATCACCCAGTAAACAACAATAGAGAACGTACTAAATGTTCGGCGCTATAATGAATGACATGGTCCCCGACCTTTAGGAGCTCACCGCTCAGCACAGGTGTTACGCATGTAAACATATATATGTACAGTGACGTTAGAAGAGGAAGATGTGGTAGATTCAATGCACAGTGGCCAACTCTGCCCTGGGGAGATGGATTCCAGATTACATCTCAAGTGGGCAAGTACCACACAGCTTCCTAACTGGTCCTAATTCCAACTCCAATGTCTCCCTCCTTCAAACTATTCTTCGAACTGCTGTCCTACACTTGGTCTGTGGTCCCTAACACGATAATAATCCAGAAAGGAAGGTACAACTGAACTAAGACAGGGGCAACAGGAAGCCAGAGATGAGTCAAGTCAACATGCCTTAGGGACAAATGGGCCTTGTTTAAGGAAAGAAGGGGAACAATAATTACTTTCAGGTCTCTAGCTTGGGTAACTATGTAAATGTCAAGTCACTGATAGAAGGAATGAGAAATCCTGAGAAGGGAGGGAGAGAGGAAGTGTGAGAGAGGATAGAGGCAAGTGAATCAAGAAATCAACAGACCACCAGAACTAAAAATGAGCCAAATTACACTCTAGAGAAGGGGTATCATAAGACCACAATATTCCTAGCTTTAAGGAGGAGACAGTCCACTTTTATTCTATTTGATATTAAGATATGTAGCCATAAAAAAAAAAAAAAGATATACAGTCATCACTTTACCCTGCAGCTACAATCCAGGACTATTCATCCACATGTCTTCTTAAAGCGAACTAACTTGATTAGAGAAGAAACTTCAGCCAAATTATTCCACTGACACTGTATCTCTTGTCTTCCCTCTGGGCACTTCTTCTCCCTCCTGATTCTGTTATCTTTCCTAGGAAAATGAACTGAAAGAACTCAGGGCAGGAAGCTGGTCCATCTTTGAAGTACGCACCAAGTACTCAATACATAATCCAAGTGCTGTTGATACATCCTGTTATATATACTAAAACATATGCCTGTCAGGAGTTCTAACCAAATTATTAAAATGCCAAAATAATGCATCTAATGAGGCCTGATGGTGATGCTGATTGTTTTAATAATGGTGATGGTGACAACTGAAAATGACAATGATGGAACTGGAAGAGGAGAAGGAAGAGACAGTGATGAGAATGTCACTAACAATATCTTTAAGTCCATTTTAGAGAAATTTCAAAATGATGAGAGGAAACAATAGCAAAGAGAACATAAAAGTGAAGAGCATCAATCCCAGTTAAAAAAAAAAAAATTACTATAAGCGTTCCACAGTTCTTAGGCTATATATTTAATCAGCTACAGTAGAGTCCACTGTAATTTTGGCCTGAAAGTACACAATGTGTACTACATATTTATGACAACATAGAACTTGAAGAAAAACTTCTTGAAAAGGTATTGAAGCTCTCTTCCTTTGATTTCTAGGACATGTAATCTACTCAACCTATTTTCTCCCATTTCTTAACTAGCTACTCTTTATTCTCCTGATGTTATTAATGCATGTGTTCCCTAAGGCTCAACCTTGATGTCTCCATGCTCTTCTCTCTGCACTTTTCCTATCAGAGCTCATCTACACTCCCACCCCCAACTCTTCTCTATGCAGGGGGCTACTAAATATTTATGCCAGCTCTGATTCTTCTCTATATTCAGACTCTTACCTCCAACTAATATCAGAGTCTTTCCCATTTGACAGCCTTACTTTTGGGCCAAAGTATTTCAGAATCTTGCTCACCCCACTACCAATCCCATTTTACTGCTCTGATTACAGAAAAACTCTTCCAAAAGTTGTCTATACCCACTCTCATCAATTCCTTCCTTGATCCACTTCAAATGAGTCTCCCACCCACGCCACACCACTGAAGTGGTCCATAGCCTGCCAGAACCAATGACTATTTCTCAATTCCTTTGACCTCTTGGCATGCTCTTCTTCTGGCAAAATTTACTTACAGATCTTTTAAGATTCCATACTCTCTTGCATCCCCATCAACCATTATAATCTGTTTTGTTAGTTTCTCTTCTATAAGACCTCTTCTTGTTGAGAGCCAAAGAGCTCTCTCTTTGGCCCTCTCTCTCTTCCAGCTACATTCTGTGAGTCTCATTACCTTAAATATCATATATATTTTGTTTATGCTCAAATTTATATCTCTAGCCATAGATTTCCTCTGATCATCAGACTCATATTTCCAACTCCTTCTTGACATCTCCATGGAACAGGCTTTTAAACTAAACATGGCTAAAACAGAAATATTGATTTTGCCTTCCCAAGCACACTTCTCTCAAGCATGCCCACTTAGATGATGTTATTAACAGTTATCTAAACCTAGAATATCTCTAGGTGTCATTAGTGCTGCTGTCTGAGTAGTTCTGATCCTTTACACTGCCTCCCCCACCGCCCCCCCTCCCCCACACACAAGAAAAACTGTATTTCTTGGCCACCTTGTGGTAGGTGGAGCTGTGTGGTTACTTTTGTCCAATTAGTTTTGAGCAGAATTGATATGTGTCATTTCCAGGCCAAACATTTAATGGTCCCTAGTATGAAACCCTCTAAATTTCTGTTTTCCCTTTGTAATGTTCTAGTTAGTGGTTACCCTGTCATTCTGTGTCCCAGAGTGAGGAAGATTATAAAAATATCAAAGGATATACAAAGGATATGATGTGTTAGTGAGAGATAAACCTCTGATACATTGGAGGAGTTGTTGAGACAACACAACCTAGCTTATCTTGACCAATAAAGATATCCTCAATTACTCACCTCTCACCTCTCACACCCAACATCCAATTCATCAATAAACCCTATTCGCTCTACCTCCATTCACATCCATCCACTTCTTACCATCTCTGTTACCACTACTGTAATCCACAGTGCTATATTTCCTTGCCTAGAAGGCAGCAATGGCCAGCAACCCATCTTCTGTCTCTACTAGTATGCTCTATGGGCCATCCACCATAGACCAGTCCAAGGGCTTTTTCTAATTTCAGATCAGTCATTCCCCTGCTAAAAAGTGCCCAATGGCTTTTCACTGTAATCAAAATAAAATCCAAACTCCTTCCCATGGCTTAAAGGCTCTATATAGCTTGGTCTTGCTTAATTCATTCTTTCTTTTATTATCTCTTCAGCAAATACCTACTTCTCATGTATTTGCATTTGTTGGCCCTTTGACTTCTTGCCAAGCAAGCCTCAGCTCCCTACCAACTCAACTCTCTAAGCACTCCTTTACCTTCTACTCCCTTAACATGCTTTGTTTCCCCTCCTCACAGCATCTATGTTACCACAAAGATGTTAGATTTATATTCTTCCTCTCTTTTCCACCTACCAGAATGTGAGCTCTAGGAAAGCAGGGGCTTTGGTTGGTGGTGGTGTTTGTGGCCAGCTCAATCCTCTTTTACTTCCTCTCCCCAACTCCAAACCCTTTCTTTTCCGATGGGCTCTACTATCACCACAGATGATTAAGGGTCATTTTTACTTGAGTGAGATATCATCTTGGTTGAACCCAAAAGATCCTGGCAGGTCCTGACTAAGTCTTTTGTCCCAATAAACAACTGTAAAGTCATTCCAGGGAGATAGTCCACGAGGAAACAATAGTTTCTGCTTGTGTCAAGGGAATATGTTCACCATTGATTTATCCAACCACTCATTAGGCAAACAGATGTGGAAGCCATGCAAGAGAAGAAAAATGAATTATTCATTCAACAAACACTTACTGAGTGAATACGACACGCCATGTATTGTCCCCAAATGGATAAAACAGACAGTCTTACCCTCATGGACCCTAAAATCTAAGTGGGTGAGGTGAACAGATAAATGAACTTACAGTATGTCAGATGATGATAAGCAGATAAAAGGGAATGAGAATGCTAGGGTGGGGTGGAAGTTTGTTACTACATATACAGGATAGCCAGGGAAGGCCTATAAAATACAGTGACATTTCAGCAGGGACTTGAACAAGCCATGTAGACATCTAGAGAAAGAGAATTCCAGGAAGCAAACAAGCACAAAATTCCTGAGCAGTCACGTAAACGACATGTTCAAACATCAGGGAGGCTGATGTGGCTGAATCAGGGGGAACAAAGAGGGACATACTAGAGATGAGGGCAGAGGGTACAGGGGCAAGATCCTCCAAGGTCTTATGGGCTTGCTCAGAACTTGAGCTCTGCTTCTGAGCAAGAAGGAAGGCCACTAGAGGGTTTTATTTTTATTTTATTTTATTTTATTTTATTATGTTATGTTAGTCACCACATCAAAAACTAATGATGAATTGTATGGTCACTATAGGGTTTTAACCAGAGGAGTGTGTTTATGTTCCTCCTACATTTTAAGACGACTGTTCTGCTTGCTAGGGAGCTACACACTTGGGGAAGTGGGAGAACCAGGGGTAAAAACAAAAGCAGGGAGAGCATTTAGAAGGTTGTTGCAACAACCTAGTGAGAAAAAATGGCGGTTTGGGCCAATGTGTCCCACTTGATAGGCTTTGCTGTGCCCCGGATTGCTTTACTGGCCCCTTCTCACATTGCATGATGACCATTTGTTTACTTGTCTGTTTCTCTGACCAGAGTCAGAGCTCTTCAATTAAAAAAAAAAGTCTTAACTGCCTTTTCACCTTTGCCTTCACACATTAGGTGCAAAAAAGTGAATCAATGCACCTGAAATATTTAAAGCATAATACAAGTCAGTTTACTTATCAGCAAGATAAAGAGTACAGTGGAGTTGCATCATATTTATACATAACTCACACATCTTCAGCTGTCCATGCTCAGGGTGGGGGAAATTAAGAGGAAGCGAGAGAATTGTCTATTTACTACCTAACCCTTTGCCTTACTGCAAGTAGGCCTAGCCTTCATATCTCCTAGAAAGAACTGCCTTGGCAGAAATGCAAAGAGAAATCAATGATGCTAACCCTTGGTTTTAGAGCTTGCAAGGGGCCTGGACTTCTGGAAATGCTTTAAAAGCCTTGTAAGGGCAAAGTTGATTATAAGCATTTTTTTTTAAACATTACATGTCCATTTTAGAATGTAATCTCCATATAAACTGCAACTCTGATATGCTGCCCCTCTAGAGGCCTCCATTATTCCTCACACTTCGGGCTGCCTTGTAACACATGCCTAAGATCCACAGACCCTGGCTGTTAGATCCTGGCTCCCTTCCAAGGTCATCCAACTCCAGGATCAGTATGGTTGATGCAGTCAGTGAAAAAAGGCCCTCAAATAAGATGCAGTTCATTATCAACCCTAAGGGACAAAGGTTTAGTAAGAGAACAAGCCTCTGAAGTAGAAAAATGAGAATCTTTATTCAATGAATGGCATTATCCACCCTTGGGTGTTGTGCAAGAAAACAATCTCTAGAAAGTGTTTATATAAATATTGCTGGTATGATTAAGATGTCTCTCTAAATTTCACCAGGGAATCATTAATCTAAGGTATAACTAATATCAAAAAACATAGCAAATTTTGAAATTTTAGTATGTCACAAATTAGGAAGCCATTCATGACAAAATAGTCTGTTGATCAATAAAGAATCTAAAGAACACTTGGAAAGTAAACTTTCATCATTCTAAAGGCACTCCTTTTTTCTGAGTCCAAGATTCTCTACAGCTTGGTCCCCAGTTACCTTAACCACATACAAATGCCCTCCCCTCTCCTAGAAAACACTCACAATCACTGATACGGTATAATCTGCAGAATCTTGCTCTACCTATCTGAATCCCAAACTCCTGTCAATACCTTTTTACTTTTATTTACTTATTTTCACTTAGTCTGCCCTTCTATATCCTGCTTTGAAGCTGGGGCACTCTGCTGAAATAAAGATAGTTCAGTATGTTCTTCTACAGCCTAAAAGAAATATCCCTAAAATGGACCAGCACCTCTTGCTCTGATCCCATAACACAAATGGTGAACAAACTCTTTCAGGCTGACCACAAGCTCATTCAGGTGAACGACTCAGTTTCACAGGTATGAGGAAAAACACATCCATGTGTTTTTCTCAGTCTGCAGAGCAATGCTGTCCAAAAGAAATACAATGTAAGTCACAGATGTAATTTAAAATTTTCTAGTAGCCAGATATTTTAAAAGTAAAAAAAAAAAAAAGTAAAAGTAATTTATTAATACATTTTATCTAACTTTATACAAAATTTTATCATTTCAACATGTAATCAACCTAAGAAACGATTTATAAGATTTGGGGAGGGGCAGTAAGTCTTCAGAGCCAGTGTGTATTTTATACTTGCGACACACCACACCTCAAGCAGACCAAGCACATTTCAAGTCCTCCATAGCCAGATGCGGCTTGTGACTGCTATACTATACTGAAGAGTAGAGCTCCTGAATGACTCTCCTCCATTGCATCCTGGTGTAGTACTACATCAAACGTGAATTTCTGTTCGTCTGCAAAACAATTTCTCACTTACTGATGATTCCCGATGAACAGCTAATGAGGCAGTGAGGCATAATGGCGATGAATATAGGGGCTGGAACCAGGCTGTGTGGATTTTAATCCCAGTTCCAACCCTTAACTAGCTGTATGGCTTTGGGCAAACTATCTTTGTGCTTTGGTTTCTTCCTTTTCCTCCCTGGTGACAGTGTGGTACTTATCTCCTAGAGTTAGTGTGAGGATGAGATGAGTTCATCTCATAAAAAGTGGGACACTGCTCAGCATATAGGAAAGGATCAATGAACACTGACTTATTATTACTATTCCTGCTATTGTTGTCAGCTACAATTGACCTTCTGAGGCCACAAAGCTGAGGACTAGACTGTGGCTAATGTAGTTCTACAGGTACAGGCAGCCACCTTTCTACAGCCCAGGCTCAAACAGCCCACTGACTACCCAGCTGTTACACTCTTTTGGGTCCCTGCCTATTTCCCTCGGCATGACCACCTGTCTATCTTCCTGCCCCTGCACTGACCTTTTGTATGGCTAACGCTTTGCGATGCAGGCTCAGACTCATCTATGGTTCTGGGGGAGAAGTGGACAGAGCAGTGAATGAAGAGACAATTGAAACAGAATCCACAGAGCATGGAAAACCAGGTCCAGGTTGGCTTTGGCAAATCCCACCCAATTCCCAGCCCTGGAATGAATCAGCAAAGGAATACCAATCGTGGATGGAGGGAGAGAGTAAGTCCTGATTTCTTACACATCTTTTACCCAGAGCAGCTTCTCATCTCCATCACTGACAAGAGGACACACATGGAATGGCTATGGGACATTAAGCAAGAGACCCACTTTTCCAAAAACATTTCCTGAAAATTAGCTGCTTTGGGAGATCTAGTCACTTTTCTTTAGGCTCAACATTTATTAAATAAGCCAAGTCCATCCCTTACTGGAATTTCACTACCTGGGAATGATTTAGGTCTGAAAGAATAAAAGACACACTTCTGTTTCCTCCTCCATCATTCTCAAGGAACCTGCGGTCTCCAAAGAACAATTTACATATCACTGGCCTGACGTATCTCACTGGTTTTAAAAACTATAAACATGGTGAGAGGCTTACTATAAAGATTCAGAAAAACCCTGATTCCAATTCCTGCTTCTCTTTTTTTCCATTTAAGCATATTTGTGTCTGTATAGAAAAGAGTCTTCTAGAACACTGCAAAGCCAGAAGTGATTGCTACTTATCCAGGACACTTGCACATGGATGCTGATTCCCCCTCCAGGTGACGATGTGGCCTTGCTATGCTACATTTAGGTCAAGAGCCAGGAGATTCCAATATTTGAAAATATTCCTTTAAATAGGCATGCACAGATTATCAGTGTCAATTCTGTCAGAATGTGGCATAAGCCCCAATCACATAAGGCAGGGTCAGAAGAACTGAGCTTTCCAGAAAGACCTGGAAGGACTCAACCCCAAATACACAGTGTCTCTCACAGCTGTTCATTGCTATGAAGGACCCTGGGTGCCAAGTGAAGCTGTGTTGGGAAACATTACTCTGTTCCTTCCCTATGTGGTCATCGTGTTTCTGATAATCCTTTTATCCCTGGGCATTAACTCAGAAATTAAATGAAGTGTGTGTTTGTGGTCTCTTCCTGCCAATGCATAGCCCACTTGGAGTACTAGGGGACCAATTTAGGGTGCATTTTCTCAGATAATAGACAAGCTGGGTCAGGAGGTAGACCAGCCATCTCAGACATTGAGGTCCTCAGTGTAGGAGGCACTCTTAAATCTGGGAAAGGCACTTAATGATCTCCATAAAGGAGAGGGACAACAACAGGCAACAGCCACCAAAAAAGGAGTTGTTTGTGCAAGCTGATAAAACTAAAGCACTCTAGTCTGGATTGCTACAAATCAAAGAACCAATTAAAATGAGATGGAAGACTTTGTATTCATGTGCAAAGTGGGGAGGGAAAGGGTTGAAGGAAAAATAGAGGTCAATTCCAAACTCAGGACTCACTGGCAAAACCAGTCTGTTTCTGGTGGAATTTCAAATGCAACCCAATCCAAAATTCCCTGTTAACACTTTCTGCTCAAAAACCTGTAATCTCTTCATTTTCTACATTTATGACATTCTACAAATAACATTCAACCTATACCTCTAGCCTCATCTCCCACTCTTCTTCCCATATATGACCCATGTTCTACACACTCGAATTCTTACTTAAAATAACACAAATCCTCTCCCTTCTGTACACTTGGCTTAGGCTATTCCTTTAATAGAATATTTTTTCCCTTTCTCTTCTGTCTGGCAAATCATGGCCAATTTTCAAATTTGCTTCAAGCCTTCTTCATACAAAATATATTGTTCTTGGCTAACATAATATTTTTTAAAACTGTTAAAACATTCACAAAAGTGTACAAATCAAAAGCCAACAGCTCAGGTAATTTTCAGAGTGATCGTCCTTATGTACTCACCACCCAGACCAAGAAATAAAACCATACCAGCACCCCAGAAGCCTTCCTCTTGCCACACTCACTTCATTCTTCTTCCAAGATAACTGGCTTCTAACACCATAGATTAGCTTGTTTTAAACTATATATATAAGGAAAACTATAATAAATACACTCTTCTTCATCTAGCTTATTTCACTCAGTATTATGTTTGTGAGATTTTATGTTGTACATAGTGCATTCATTTTTATTGTTGCATAACATTCCATTTTGTGACTATAACACTATTTGTTTTTTTAAGATTTTATTAATTTATTTGAGTGAGAGAGAGAGCATGGGTGGGTGGGGGTGGAGGGGCAAAGGAGAGGGAGAAACAGACTCCCCACTTAGCAGGGAGCCCAACGCGGAGCTCAATCCCAGGACTCTGGGATCATGACCTGAGCCGAAGGCGGATGTTTAACCGACTGAGCCAGCCAAGTGCCCCTCTATTTATTTGTTCTATTGTTCATGGCCATTTGGGTCACTTCTAGTCTGGGACTATTATCAACATTTTTGTACACATACTCTGATGTGTATGTGTATATACTTCTGTCGGCATATACTGAAGAGTGGATTTGCTGGATCATAGGGTATGTATATGATCAGCTTTAGTAGATCTTGTCAGAATACTTTCCAAAATACTTGTATTGATTTTCACAAACTTCTTGTACCAATCCCAGTGTATGAGGATTTCAGTGGCTTCTTAACCTCTCTACCACTTCACTTTTGTCAGTCTTTTTGATACCCATGTTGGTGATGATATCACATTGTGTTTTAAACTGCCCATGAAGATATTATTCTCTATTTTCTTCTAGATGCTTTACTATTTTGCCTTGTACATTCAGGTAGACAATTCATTTGGAATTGGCTTACATGTGTGGTGTGAGGCAGAAGTCGATAAACATTTTTTCCGTAAAGATACCCAATTGATCAAGAGCCATATATTGTAAAGATTATACTCTCCCCTCCGTTATACAGAATCACCTTTAATAAATCAAGTGTCCATATAGGTGTGGGCCAATTTCTGGACTTCCTGTTCCATTGGTCTGTTTGTCTAAGGCCTACATCTTACTATTTTCCTTAAACATTTAGAAGAATTCACCTGTGACTCCATCTGGCCAGGAGTTCTCTTTGAGAGGAATTTTATTTATAAATTCAACTTCTTTGATCAATTTTCCATTTCTACTTGACAGTTTTCCTTATTAAAGTCTATTTTTAGCCACTTTCCTGGCAACTCAAGGTCCTTAGACCCTTTAACTCCATTTACTCTTTTCCTGTCTCTTCTGATTTTTTCGTCATTTTAAAAAATTCAACATATATTTGAAATCCTATCATGTGTTATAATTTTTTGGTTTAAAACAACACACATTTAGGGATGCCTGGGTGGCTCAGTTGGTTAAGTATCTGCCTTCGGCTCAGGTCATGATCCCAGGGTCCTGGGCTCGAGTCCCTCATTGGGCTCCTTGCTCGGCAGGCAGCCTGCTTCTCCCTCTGCCTGCCGCTCCCCCTGCTTGTGCTCTCTCTCTCTCTCTCTCTCTCTGACAAATAAATAAATAAAATCTTTAAAATAAATAAATAAAACAATACACATTTATTATCTGACCATTCTTGAGGTTGGAAGTCTGAAACAAACCTCACTGTGCTAAAGACATGGTGTTGGCAAGGTTGAGCTCCTTCTGGAGGTTCTGGGGGAGAATCTGTTTCCTTACCCTTTCTAGTTTCTGGTGGCCACCCCACTCTCCTCAGCTCATGGCCCCTTTCTCTGTCTTTAAAGCAAGTAGCATTAGCAGCTTCCAGTCTATTATAATTCTCATACTATCAATAAGTATTTATACGCTCTATAGCTGTTCATTCCTGCTTAGATTTCCATGCTTCCATCTGGTATCATCTCCCTTCTGCCTAAAGAATTTCCTTTAGTAGTTCTTTTAGAGCAAGTATGCCAAGAATGAATTCTCACATTTTTTTCTCTGCAAAAATATGAGTTTCTATTTTTTTAAAGAATATTTTCACTGATGATAGAACGCTAGCAGAGGGAGCAATTATTTTCTTTTACCATTTTGAAGACACTGTTGCATCATGTTTTGGCTTCCATCATTTCTCGTGAGAGGTCAAATTTAAATCTTACTGTTGTTCCTACGAAGGCAATGCAATTCTTTTTTTCTGCTTGCTTTTTGGAGCTCCTTGCTGTTTTGTTTTCAGCCGTTTTACCAAGATGTACTTTCAAATTTATCCTACATGCACTTCTAGGCAATGCTTCATCATTGGCTGCATGTATTTTTTCCATTTGGGAAAATTTTCATTGAACATATCTCAAACCATTGTTCTTTCACCATCCTTTCTCTCTAGTCCCCTGACCTCAATGTCATGGACATTAGCTCTTTCACTGTGCCACATGGGTCTTTTCCACTCTTTTTTTCTGACATTTTCACCTTTCTTTTCTTTCCACTCTGTGTATTTCCTATGATCTATCGTCTAGATAACAATCCTGTCTTCAGCTGTGTCTTGTATTCTTAAGCATCTGCTAAGCTATTAATTTTAGACATTACATTTTCCATTCTAGAACTTCCATTTGACATTTTTACATAGACCCCAGGTCTCCATCAAATTTTTCATCTTATCTTCTATGTTTCTGAGGATATATATTACAGTTATCTTAAAGTTTATTTTTGATAAATCTAACATATGGCTCTCCTATAGGTTTGTTTCTAGTGGCAGTTTTTTCTCTTAGTTTTTAGCACTTGATTTTAACTCCTAATAGACTTGGCAATATTTAACTAACTGCTAGGCCATGTGTATTAAAATTTGAAAAAAAAATCATTTGAGGCTCTGGGTAATCTAATATCCTCCAGGAAGAAAATATTTTTGTTTCTAGCAGGCATTTAGAACAGTGGTAGATCTTAATGCATTCTAAAACTGAACAGATTCAAAGCTATGTTTCAGTCTTTGTGGAAACTGGTATATTTGTGTTAGCTCTTCTTATGACTAGGGTCACAAATGAAAACCTAAAGAATTTGTTAGGCCCCTCCCCCTTCGATAGATCTGGACTCAGCTTCTGTCTCCCCAGTTCCATGGGACTACTGAAGGTTCTCACGTCCTCTGCCTCTTTGACACCATGTTCTGCTTGCCCTCTTGGGGAATGTTTTGAGGGGGGAAATATATGTTGACTTCTGGTCTCACTCCATGTGCTTCCTCTCTGTCTTTTCAGGACTCTGGCCCTTCAACTCCTCTCCACCTTGGTAGATCTCTGATGCCTTCAGACTGATAATTTTTATGTTTTTTCCTGCTTTTCTAATTGTTTTCAATGACAGGGTCACTCTGATACAAGCTTACCCAGCATAACCAGAAATCTCACAAGGTATTTTAAACATCTTTCTACTTTGGCACATTTCATTCCTCATAATTACTACAATTATTTTCAACCTGCTTGCCAATATATCCCACTGGTCTCTGGGCCCTCCAAGAAAAAAAACATTTTATATTAATTTTTGTGTCCCTGTGGCAAGTACATGCTTAATACCTAATAGATATTTAATACACATCCACTACACGGAACTGAATTAAACGGGAGAAAGACACAGTGAGAATATCACCACGGGAAAAAAAATGTCTTTTCAGCTTTTTAACACTATTTGATGATGAACTGAATTTTTTTCTTATAATGATTTTGTACTTTACCATAGTTTTCAGCCTTTGTTTCAACCCCTCTAAGTACTTGTATGTTAAAAATCCTCCCTCCGTGCTATTATGCTCTATATGAGTTTCTTTCTGTGTCATTATTCCATCTCCTTTCTCAACACTGAATACAAGAAACATTTTTAATAAAAATTCTTATTGCAGTCAAAATATTCATAACATAATAAAAGAATATATATACACACACATAATCTTAGGTCACACACCAGACATTCTTAATGTTTCTCTTCAAGTTAAAAGTAAAAGTCATAGAGGCACTGGGATCCTTCTGTTCAGCTATGGGATCTCATGTCCTTAAAATCCACACTGATTCAAAAGCTGACAGAAACTCGATCTCAAATCTCAACAAGGGGAGGGCTACCTTCTATCTGATCATCGTTTATCTCCAACACTTAGCACAGAACGTGACATAGAGATGCACTTAACACACAGTTATGTGATAAATTAGTTTATTCAAGCCAAATAATCCAATGATCTCAAAGTTTCCCTCCTTGACATCTTTTAGGCTGTCTGTGATGCCACTGTAGCATCAACCTTCAGTTCCCTCTCACAAAGAAAAAAAGCAAAACTGGTACCACTCTCGGTAGAAAAATCTCAATGTATTTATCCTGGAAAATTTAGCAGTTTTCTATACATGGGCACCAATGTGATATTAATTGTGACATTAATTCACCGAACTGAAATTAATTAATTAATTAAGGGCAGGGACTTTGTTTTTTTTGCACAGCTGGGCCTTCAGGCTAAGCTGTATAATCAAGATTTATTTTGTTTATCATATAACAACCAAAGGAAACATTCTGTTTTAGCTATTGTAGAAAATGCAAGGAAAACACTTAAATGAAAGAATCCATACTAATAGTAATGATAGACTAGGTCAACTAAATGGTCCACAAAGACTATAAGACAAAACTTTATGACTTTCCACAAGAGGAATTTTTGGAAACTATATGTCCAACAGATTCAAATGCTAATCACACATTTTAAACTCTAGGAAGAACACAAGGATTTCCTATCTACCCATCAATACCCCAGAAGGGTAAAGCCTAAAGTGGAAAGAGAATCAATATATGAATATATTTGGGGAATAGTGTTTTTTTTTTCCTATGAGAACATTCTTTTATAACAGTTTTGGTAACTTCAGTTTTAATTGCTCAGTAATCATACCTGCTTTGGGGATTTGGTTGTATTTGGCTTTACCTTCTGAATGTGGATATTCAAACTGTGATTTTTCCATATATCCTGACATTTTTGAAAGATATGTAAGAAATTGGGGTTGGGGTAATAAAGTTCTGTAAGGAATAGAAGAACTACAATAGTTTAAAGTGGATGGATTGGAGGAATAAATATTGTGAAGATGTCAGTGCTACCTAGAGCAATCTACACATTTAATGCAATCCCTATCAAAATACCATCAACTTTTTTCAAAGAAATGGAAAAAATAATCCTAAAATTTGTATGGAACCAGAAAAGACCCCAAATAGCCAGAGGAATGTTGAAAAAGAAAAGCAAAGCTGGTGGCATCACAATTCCGGACTTCAAGCTCTATTACAAAGCTGTCATCATCAAGACAGTATGGTACTGGCACAAAAACCAACACATAGATCAATGGAACAGAACAGAGAGCCCAGAAATGGACCCTCAACTCTATGGTCAACTAATCTTCGACAAAGCAGGAAAGAATGTCCAACGGAAAAAAGACAGTCTCTTCAACAAATGGTGTTGGGAAAATTGGACAGCCACATGCAGAAGAATGAAACTGGACCATTTCCTTACACCACACACAAAAATAGACTCAAAATGGATGAAAGACCTAAATGTGAGAAAGGAGTCCATCAAAATCCTAGAGAACACAGGCAGCAACCTCTTTGACCTCAGCCGTAGCAACTTCTTCCTAGAAACATCACCAAAGGCAAGGGAAGCAAGGGCAAAAATGAACTATTGGGACTTCATCAAGATAAAAAGCTGCTGCACAGCAAAGGAAACAGTCAACAAAACCCAAAGACAACTGACAGAATGGGAGAAGATATTTGCAAATGACATATCAGATATAGGGCTGGTATCCAAAATCTATAAAGAACTTATCAAACTCAACACCCAAAGAACAAATAATCCAATCAAGAAATGGACAGAAGACATGAACAGACATTTTTCCAAAGAAGACATCCAAATGGCCAACAGATACATGAAAAAGTGCTCAACATCGCTCGGCATCAGGGAAATCCAAATCAAACCCTCAATGAGATACCACCTCACACCAGTCAGAATGACTAAAATTAACAAGTCAGGAAACAACAGATGTTGGCGAGGATGCGGAAAAAGGGGAACCTTCCTACACTGTTGGTGGGAATGCAAGCTGGTGTAGCCACTCTGGAAAACAGTATGGAGGTTCCTCAAAAACTTGAAAATAGAGTTACTGTACGACCCAGCAATTGCACTACTGGGTATTTACCCCAAAGATACAAATGTAGTGATCCGAAGGGGTATGTGCACCCCAGTGTTTACATCAGCAATGTCCACAATAGCCAAACTACGGAAAGAGCCAAGATGTTTGTCAACAGATGAATGGATAAAGAAGATGTGGTATATATATACATACAATTGAATATTATGCAGCCATCAAAAAACGAAATCTTGCCATTTGCAATGACGTGGATGGAACTATAGGGTATTATGCTAAGCGAAATAAGTCAATCAGAGAAAGACATGTATCATATGATCTCACTGATATGAGGAATTCTTAATCTCAGGAAACAAACTGAGGGTTGCTGGAGTAGTGGGAGGTGGGAGGGATGGGGTGGCTGGGTGATAGACATTGGGGAGGGTATGTGCTATGGTGAGAGCTGTGAATTGTGTAAGACTGTTGAATCACAGACCTGTACCTCTGAAACAAATAATACAGTATATGTTAAAAAAAAAAAGAAGATAGTAGTAAGGGAAAAATAAAGGGGGGGGGAATCGGAGGGGGAGATGAACCATGAGAGACTATGGACTCTGAGAAACAAACTGAGGGTTCTAGAGGGGAGGGGGGTGGAGGGAGGGGTTAGCCTGGTGATGGGTATTAAAGAGGGCACGTACTGAATGGAGCACTGGGTGTTATAAGCAAACAGTGAATCATGGAACACTACATGAAAAACTAATGCTGTAATGTATGGTGATTAACATAACATAGTAAAATTAAAAAATAAATAAATAAAAATAAAGTGGACAGACAGCAAGTGGCTGCTGATAAAGAAGAGACCTGCTCCAAATGGACACCTGAATGGGAGGGCTCTCACTAGGGCTTAGCAGCCTAAGAAGGAAATGAAGTAGGAAACATGCAATTTACATACCCTTGAGGTCTCTAGATTCTCAGTAGGAAAAAGGAACTTGAAATGGGAGAGGATTTAGGCATCTATTTTACAGGGTCAACCTGGTTTATATTCTATTGAGTTGGTTCACACTATATCAACTGATTGACTGGCAATGCCAAATACTGTCATGAATGCAAGGGAACAGGAACATTTACATACCGCTAGTGGGGGTGCAAATTTGTATACCACTCTGGAGAGCAATTTGGCAATACCTAATAGAGTTAAAAAATACACCCACCTTATGACCTAACAGACAGATGTACTTCTCGGTATATGTCCTGGGCAAACTCTGGCACAAATGTGAATAAAAACCATACAGGGGTGTTCACTCTGGCCTTGATATAAATGGAAAACTAGGAAGAACATAAATATCTAACTACATTAGAAGGGGGAAGAGTAAGTAAAACAAAATATATTCCTACAATGGAACACTAAACAGCATTTAAGATGAATAAATGAAGTCTACTTGAATAGAGATAAATCTTGAAAATGTTAGGTTGAATAGAAAAGTAAGTTGTACAAAGATATGTATAGTAAGATACCATTTCTATGAATTTTGAACACCCAAATTATAGGATATATTGCTTAAGGATATAAAGAGCAACTCAAGGATACTGTTTCCAGAATCCTTCGCAACACGACCACTACCCACCTATCTTAGCTGTCATAATAATAAAACCTATTTGTTCAAATAATTTCCCTAGGAATAGCTCAAATCTTCTCTTCTCACCCTATCCTCAAGCTTTGAAACAGGGCTAGAGCAAAATTAACTAATCAATGATCCAGTGGAGCTCCTCTAGAAGAGCTAAAAGCTTTTAGAGGGATAAGCCTTTAATAAATGTAAATAAACTAGGCCAGTAACTCTCCTGGATCTCTGCACATGGCTTTCTTCTTGGGTCTCTCTTTCTTTGATTCTTTTCTGTATAATGGGCTCTCAAGACTCCAGGGTTTCTCTTGGGTCTTTCTTCATATGAGACTTTTAGATTGTTCTCTTCCCTTTATTTCTTCTTTCCCATGCTTTGGATGCTAGAAGATGATCCTGGGCTTATTCTCATTTGGGAGATCTCTCCCACCTCCAATGCTCAGAAGGCCAAATGGTTAAGGTGAGGTTGAAGGAAAAGAAGGCCTCTCATTAGGTCAGTTCACAGATCAAGAAGACCAAATAAAACTTCAAAGCTACATGTGGTCTAACACATCCTACATAATAATAAGTGCTTCTTCTGGGGCGCCTGGGTGGCTCAGTCATTAAGCGTCTGCCTTCAGCTCAGGTCATGATCCCAGGGTCCTGGGATCAAGCCCCATGTCAGGATCCCTGCTCAGGGGGAAGCCTGCTTCTCCCTCTCCCACTCCCCCTGCTTATGTTCCCGCTCTCGCTAACTCTCTGTCAAATAAATAAATAAAATCTTAAATAAATAAATACATACATACATACATACATACATACATACATACTTCTTCTGCCCTTAGCGCCACCTATTTGGCTACCACTATAATTGTTCATCACCCCACACCGAGTGGTTGCTATGTGGACAACACACTGGTACCTCCATGTTCCTTCTTTGCCTTGGTAATTCTTGGAAAACATCTTACTTCTAAAACAGTCTGTACTGTTCTTAAATAGAGAAAGCCTTGTTGCTTTTTTGTAATAGTAAGTTATGAAGATGGAGGGGTGCTTTCTATGGATACTTCCAACCAAGACACTGAATTTAGGATGGGACAGAAAGGATTACTTTTTTCCTGTTCAAAACATTTGAATGTGACCTGGAAGACATAAAAGTCATTGATGTAGAGCTCACAAGCCACCTGCCTCCCCAACCCCCCCTTCCTCTGACAGTCTATAAATATGAGGCTGTTTTTACCCTGGGGACCAATTAAAGAACTTTCTCTCACCACACTCACTGCTAATGGATCAGCACTGAAACCACAACTTATTCTGCCCCAGCCACATAAACACTCACAGTGTGGTAAGAAATGTTGCTCCCCGCCAAAATTATCTGGATACTTGCCCTGGGCATGAAAGACTCTATTTTCCTTTATGAGCACTAATGATTCATTTGAAGAGACAACTGAAGTAATGATTTTCCTATCCTTGAGATGCTGAGAGTCTCTCCTTCTTAACTCTGGATTTCAATGTGCTGGGAGTAGGGTCCATTAGCCAGGGCTCCAGAGCTTCAGAAAGTGCCACCACTATTTGCAGAAAAATCAGTGCCTACAAATTTATTAGAAGTCCCTAAACACCAAACACCAACCTCCTTCTATAAGCAAATAGATTTTAATGAGGCTTTGACCATGTCAGTCCAGTTCTTGTCTTGTTTTAACCTCAAGTCAACAGAGTGGACTGTGAAAGACCGCCGCCCCCCCCCCCACTCTCTCCCCCAAGTTCCCTCCACTCCTGAGTCAGGCCTGACAGGGGCAGGAGGCCCAGTAGCCACCTCTTCCTCAGTTTCTGATAAGAGTGTGGAATTAGGTCTGCAAACCAAGGGGGCATTCTTGAGCTATGGGCTCCCCTGTGGCCACATTCATTTCTGCTCCTCATGTGGTAACATTCATTTCTGCTCTGTCACATGGGCCTTCTACAGGCCTATTTTCTCTTAATAGGCTGCCTTGTGTTCCATTCCCTTGAAACCCCTGAGACAACTGTGAGCCTAGTCTCTTAGATGGGCCTTCCCTGCTTTGCTTCCTAAGCCTTCCTGGTGCTATGGACTGAAAGTTTGTGTCCCCCCCACTCCTAGCCCCACTTCATATGGTAAAGCCCTAATCCTCAGTGTGGTATTCAGAGATGGGGCCTTTGGAAGGTAATTAAGTCATGATGGTGGAGCTTTCATGATAGAATTAGTGCCCTTATAAAAAGAGACACAAGAGAGATGATCTCCCTCTCCACCATCTGTGGACGCAACAAGAAGACAGCCATCTACAAACCAGGAAGTGGGTCCTCACCAGACATCAACTCTGCAAGCACCATAATCTTGTACTTCCCAGCCTCAACTGTGAGAAATAAATGTCTATTGTTTAAGCCACAGAGCCTGTGGTATTTGTTATAGCAGCCTAAGCTGACAAAGACACCGGCGAATCTGAATCTTTATCTTAGGATCCACACCCTTAACTTGACAAGTCTCTTGGAACCAAAGCATAGCTCAACCTGAATCCTACAACCTCCAAATGCCCCATGCCACCTGGTGGATGACACCACTTGGCATCCACACCGGCTTGAACCATTGCTTGGACTGCCTGGCTACCCTGTAAAATGAAACTGAATCAAAATAAAACAAAAACACCCAATAGCCTCTACAGCACAATTAGCTCCATCAGCCTTCGTGAGACATTCCAAAGAGTGAGCACCACCTACCCAAGCTTGATTCATTCAGCCCACTCCTGGGGTCCTTAGTCCCTGCCAACCCCAGCAGGGCTAGTACAAGGGTCTGTTCATTTATGACAGGCAACTTAGATTTCAGGTCACAGGATTTAACCTGCAGTAAATCTAAATTTGCATAAGGATAATGGGCATTCTACTACACTTTATGCCAATAAGCCTAATGTGGTAATTAACCACTGAGCACATTTACTGATAAGCTGTTCATTAGAGAAAAACCTGACAACTAGCAGTGTTATCAGAGTCCACAATTTTCAAATCTCTTTCAGAAATGCTTTTTTGCCTATAGGGACTAAAAGCTAGCAAAAATCACAGAGCAGTCATTTTCAAGGTTATTTTCAATGAAACTAAACCCTTAGAGGTGAGAACCAGTTTTTGTGGATTTCACTTTTTTTTCCATATAAGCTTTATCTTTAAAAACCAATTTCTTTCATAAGAAACTGCTATGGTGGAAGCTTTGGCTACTTCTTTTTTGTTTGTCCACTTTCAGTCAGAATTGGCCCACTCATTCATTCCTTCACACGGGATGCATGTTTTATGAGTCACGACTGCTATAATGGAGGGAAGAGCCCAGTGGCTCTGGCCAACTCCCCACTGACAGTGCAGGCAACATTTAGTCTTCTTTTACAAGGGTGTTTCGCTCCTAGTCCTCCATAGGTGTAGTTCTCACAGCTCATATTCTCTTGGACCCTCCTGCTCTTTGTCATTAGCACCATTATTTGGAAAGTATCCACAAAGCACATGGTCCAGCCTGCCTCAGCTGCACTAATCCAATGGACAGATGCAATCAATTCAGTATTAACTGTGCACTTAATAAATGGCAGCCATGGTGCCTTGGCCCAGAGGGATACAAAGGTAAGTAAGACGAGGTCCGTCCTCCCGGAGCAAATAGTATTTTGATGCTTTGGATCACCCCCGGTCCTTCATCATTTGCATCTGTTCTTCTGTTAAGAGTAATTTAGTCCAGTTCTCTCTAGAAAAGATGACCCTGTAGGCAGAGCCAGTAGACGGAGATGCTCCCAATATTCCAGTACATGCAAGACTCTCCTTTCCTGAAAGTTTTTAGTAACGGGGCGCAGTGTTGATACCACTGATTGTACTATGTGATAACATTTTGTTACATTTCTTCATGATTAGATTCTTCAAGTGCTTTGTTTATGTAAATCTTTTCTCATCAACTACATTCATAGTTGCTACAAATCCTTTGTGCAATAAACATACAAAGTGGTTAGGAGAGCAAGCTGTTTGAGAGCAAAAAAAAAAAAAACCCACAACAAACCAAAACTGTCATGTGACCGTTAATAAAAATTCATGACATCCAATGAATGACTTAAATTGAATTGAATGTAACTGACTTGACATTGTCTTCTTGATATTCTTTGGTGTCTTCAAGTTTCAGATCTATAAGGTTTGTGTCCCATTTGCTAATCATATAAAAGTGTTCCTGAAGTTTTACTATTCTACAAGGATGGCTTTTAAATTTTATGATAACAAATACATGGCAAGCCCCTCAAGGCCATAATTTCAGTAAAATCTAATGATAGAACTGATCAATTGGGGGAAGGAGAATATAAACACAAAACATGAATTATGGAGAGATTACATAAAGAAATGCCTTTTTTAAAAAATTTACAGCAACTCCAAATAAGCCTACAAAATACTTTTTAGTAAGATTTCTTGTACGTACTTTATTTAATGAATACATAAGAAAAGTTTTGCATAATCCCCTGGGATGTTGTTTCAACATTTATGTTTCTTATATATTTAGCTTCTCCATTCTACTGGCTTTTTCATCTCTGAATTTCAAAACGATTAAGTCTCTCTGATTCAAAAGCAAAACAAAACTACCCATGACCTTTGCCTTCTCAGCTATAATGACACTTTCAGTCCTCTACGCCATCTACCTGGAAACTTGCTACTTTCTTGGCTTCTATGATACCACTTTCCTGGTTCTCCTATCACTTCTCTAACTTTTCCTTTTAAATCTACTCTTTTCTTAAATGTTGGTAACTTTCAGGATTTTGGGGGGGGGGGGGCGTTTAATGCATTTTTCTATTTGATATGCTTTCTTACAGGAGTTCATCAACTGTAACTAATTTAACTTTATTCCTTATATTCTGACTACCCTTATAGCTCCAGCCATCTGAACTTGACCCTGACGTCCAGATAACACAGGGACTTCCAACACAACCCATTCAAAAGCAAACAGCACTTTCTCTGTTGAGCCTGCCTCTCCTCCAGTATCTCCATATGCCGTTAATATCATGCCAGCCAGAAAATTGTGACCTCTCTCTGGCTTTACCTCAAACATCCAGTCAAGTTGGTAGTCTTACTGATGTCTTCCATGCTGCTCTTCTCATTCCTAGTTTTACCCTTCTACAGAATAAAGTCCTAGCCCTGGTGCATACACCCATCTCCACACACGCTGATCTCACAGCACCCGAGCCACGCTGAGCTCTGTTTCTAGGAAATGAGTTAGTGCACATGAAATACTTAGACGATTTCTTGGTATACAGTAAGCACTCACTAAATTAGCTACTACTCTTACCGCCGCCGCCGCCACCACCATCACCACGTTCCTACTTTCCTGTATTCTTATTATTAGTTCTGCACACTCACCATGCTATTTCACATTTTTATGTCTCTGGGGATGTTATTCCTTTTCCCTGGAATTGTCCTGTTTGCCTAACTCCTCACTCTTAGGGGAAAAAAAAAAGTTCTGTTTATGTACTTTCTTCTTTTAGGAAACCATCTCTAACATCTGAGGTCCCGCTAACTGCCCATATTGTGAGCTTCACTGTAAACCTGAAGATTTTGATCATATAGCTTATTATGATACATTGTAATTATCTGGTTTTGTTTGTCATTTCAGTCAGAGCAGGGGTCAGCAAAGTATATCCCTGGAACAAAATCCAACCCACTTCCTGCTTATGCAATTAGTTTACTGGACCACAGACACACCCATTTCTTTCCACATTATCTCTGGCTGCTTTCATCCTACAAAGGCAGAGTTTGGTAGTATGATAGAGACTCTATGGCCCACAAAACCGTATCTTTGCTATGGATTTACTATTTACTATCTGGTCCAGAGCTTCTTAGCGTTGGCACTATTCAAGTTTGGGGTCAGATAATTTGTCATAGAGGAGCTGTCCTATGCTTTGTAGGATGAACAGCAACAACCTCAGCTTCTACCCACTAAATGCAGGAGCACTATATGCACTACATGCATTCCTACCCCCTCACCTCGTTACCCCTTTACTCCCCTCCATCCATCCCCTCACTGCAGTTTTAACAACTGAAAGTGTCTCTGGACATTGCAAATGTTCCCTGGGGTCAAAAATTGTCCACAATTAAGAACCATTAGCCTGGTCCCTTACAGAGAAAGCTGCGAACCCCTGAACTATAAGTTCTTCCAAAGGAAGGAACTGTGCCCAGTTCACTTTGTGTTCCAAACACCATGCCTAAAACATAACAGAAGCTCACTAAATCAATCACTTAAAGGTAATTTAGGGACTGTGAGACATTTCAAAGCAATCTGAAATTTATAAGAATTTTAGACTTGAAAGGGACATGGATGGTCATGAAGCCAATACCTGATGTTACAACTAGGTTTCTTTTCCGTCAGCATTTTAAACATCACCTGTCAAAACTGATGCATTAGAAATATCTAGGAAGAAAAGGTATGCTAAGAAAGATAAACTTCATCACAATCCCATTAGATTATGAGGAACTTAAAAAATAGGAAATCGCCGCATTCCTATTTCAAATATGCACATACATTTCATTCACCCATGAATGTGATTTTTTTACCAAGTATAAAGAAGAAATTGTTTTCATTTTGCAGGTGGGATCATTTCAACTAGGGTTAAACTATGATATAGAGAAACACCAACTTCCTTACAGTCAATCAAGAAATTCATTCAAGGGACATAAATTACTTTCAACTCTTTTTAATAAACCTGCAGTGTACACAGCATTGCTCAAACTACAAAAACCTCTCTGCCACAAAGGAATTATATATGCCTGCCAGAAAAGCTAACAAATGAAAGCAGGGCATTTTAAGGACCAAATAAATGACAATAATAGCTAATATTTATTGAGCATTCACCATGTACTGATACTGCATTATCTCATTTGATCCTCATAATAGTAGCTACTTATTAGAGTTTTTAAGATACCCATTTTATAGATGAAGAAACTGAGCGAAGCTAACTAACTTGTCCAAGGGCACACAGATAGTAAACGGCAGAACAAAAATTTAAACCTGGAACTCTGCCTCCAAAGCCTGAGCTCACACACACCACAACATATGAGTATGTGTGGAACTGAGAAGTGAGAAAGACCACCATTGACCAGCATGATCAGTCAAGCAGGTAACCATGAGAAGAGTCCCAGAAAAATGGGTAAAAGGTGGAGAGCAGAGAGATAAGGGTGAAATCCTTAGGTAGGAGACCCAAATAAAGAAGTTTCAGAAGCAGGAACTCAAAATGTATATTCAGAATACAAGGAAATAGACATTCTGGTTAAACAGAGACAGGAAGTATGAAGAAGCAGAGACAAAGGTGAAGCCAAAGGAGAGAAGGCCATGAGTGGGAGGCTGAGGAAGACACGGTCTGAGAGAATACAGGTGGGAAGGCTCCCAATGATGACACACCAACAAGAGAGGTACAGGACAGAGGGAGAGGTGAGAAAGGGCCCAGAAAGAAAAGAAATGAGCAAGAAATAGAATAAGGGAATTGTCAGTGGGGTTTTGTGGCTGATTAGATGAGAGTGAAAAGAAAGACAGCAAGTGGAAAAGAAAGACCAAAGCTCCCTTGAGGCTCCCAACATTAAGTGTGTGGGCAATGACAGCTATGTCCTCTGTTCCAAACTCACGGGGTTACAGATTTTATAACACAGGAGGCTCTCTGTGAATATTCACTACACTCATGAATAAATGAATGAGTGATGTACTGTTGAGAAAATGGATATACACAAAAAATGGAAATTTTAAAAGTATTTTTTTAAAGATTTTATTTATTTATGAGAGAAAGAGAGAGAGCACGAGGGGGGGGTAGGGAGAGAGGGACAAGCAGACTCCCCCCTGTGCAGGGAGCCCAACACAGGGCTTGATCCCAGGACCCTAAGATCATGACCTGAGCCGAAGGCAGATGCTCAACCGACTGAGCCACCCAGGTGCCCCCAGAAATTGGAAATTTAGAGCAATAATTCTATTGCTGATGTTCACAAATATTTACTAACTTATTGAAGAATATTTTCCATATATTTATGTGTCAGGACCTATGTTTACCTCTAAAGTGAGCATTCAATCTATATAAATCCTCATCCCTGCCTTCTAGAAGCCCCATCTACTAAGGAAACATATGAACACAGATCATTAAAATACAGTGTAGTAAGGAATATAATACTAATTATAATACAATGGAGTTAAGAACTAACAGCTGTGAGAACATATAGTAAAGTGCTCCTCACTTAAGCAAGATAAACCAGGAAAACAATTCTACCACAGTGCTGAGGGTAAGTACGCCCCTTCAGATTTCGGCATGCAACTACAAAGGGTAAAGGTGTTGCCGTGAAGTAGACAAGATGGGACAGAAATACAACTCTTCCCAGCAGTTTTTCAATGAAAGTGAGGAATGTACTAAGGTGTAAATTCAGCAGGAGACTGAATCATGGGAAAGATACTCAGCATGTCACTAGCTGAGGGAATAGGAAAGAGATTGACGGGAGATCTAAGATAACTAGAAGAGAAGGACTCCTTAAAGGGGCTCATCTCAAAAGAGCCAAAAGAGACTTGTAGTTACACTCCAAGAGGAGGAGGAGAGCTCATCCTATAAGACAGAAGAAAAGAAGGTAGCAATAAGTATCTTTAAATGTAAATCTGAAAGTGGAGGGAGAGAAGTTTAGCAGGCATTGCCTAAATAGTTTCTATTTTCTCTATGAAATATGAGCTAGACCATACTGGCTGGTGAGAAAGAGGCTGAGGGAGAGGGAAGAAGAATTTTATTGGTTGATAATTGGTGTGCAGTGTTACTGCCCTCTGCTACATGTTTACTGATTTGTGAAGTGAAAAATTTGTCCTTATATCTCTCTTGAAATCTATGCAGAAACTAGTTATGGCACAATGTCCATAGGGGGACAGAACACAAGGTTACAAAAGCATATAACGCTAATGGAATAATCATTTCTGCATTTGCAAAGCAATTAAAAAAAAACATTAGCTAATTAATTAGCTCAATGATTACTTTATCCCTGTAGGTATATGTGTACAAGAACTGTTTTTTTGTTTTTTGTTTTTTGTTTTTTTGTCTCCTTTGAGGCATTCGAAGACACAAGAGATTTTGTCTCAGTGGGAATGTTGTGGTAGATTACATTTGCTGTAAATAAGTGACATTTTTAGAAAGCAATGAGTTCCACTGAATTTATCCTGAAGAGAAAAAAAAAATGCAAAGCTAAATAGGAGACTCTCAGAATCAGACTAAATATTCATAATAAGCCTAAAAAGTAGCTGCTCCTCATTCTGGCTTTCTGAGGGCATTGGCGGCAAATAGCTCCAACTTCACAGAAAATACTAGGCTGGAACAAAAGTCAAGATGTGCCACCCATCTCAAAACAAAGGTATCCAACTGCCTGGTATTTATACCAAGAGGAGCTACTTTCCACTCAGGTCCCATAATGAAAATCATTCCTCCATTAACAGGTTGAGCAATATCAATTTGCCCAGCCGAAGTGGGAAATCAAGCAAAACCCATCTTCTTCTCAGAACACTCAAGGGCAAGGTGAAGGAAATAGGTAATTGTATCCAGTCTCCCAGCAGGACATTTTTTGCCTGATTAAATGACCTGTCCTAGGAAGTGGAGCCTCTAACTGGTAGTGAAAGACCAGTCCCTAGAGTGGGTTGAATCATGAATCACCCACCTTTTCCTGAGGAGCTTATTTCCTTTTCTTCTTCACCAGGTCTTTTGACTAAGTTGGTGAAGGGGGCAGCAGCAGTGTTGCCATTGCAACTCCAGGCCTTGCTGAACTGTGTGACCCTGGACAAGCATCTCATCTCCTTAAATTCAAAGTAGTAATGGTAACAGGATCCTCCTCACCAGTTTGTTGTGAGAATTAAATTAGGAAATATGTACGAAGCACTTAACTGTGTAGACATACACTTTTCATGCATTTACATTGTTAAGTGCTCGATAATTGTTAGTCTTTACTGTTGCTGTTATGATTTTAGTTGCTGTGGTTATAATGGTTTTGGACATGATGCCAGTAGAGGTCTGAGGAAAGAGAAATAATTATAAGTGACTAATAGGTGATGGCAGTGGCCGGGAACCTCGAATCCTACCACAAGGGCAACCCTATGAGTCTCGGTGGGACATGTTTAAGTCAACTGATTTGGAGATTAATCAGGAAAAGTTTTCAACATGATAAATCTGGTCTAATTAATTGGTCTCATTCTTTCTTTTCAGAAGGCTTGTTCACTGAAGAGCTTAGGACCTTATGCTTGGAAAGAACTAAAAAAATCAACAAACACTGTCTACTTATTTGATGCTATAATCTGTTCTACAAATTGAGCAAGATGGTTGTCCAGACCCTACTTGGGTGCCTTGAGTGATAAAGAATGCATTACTTTAAAGGCAGCTTTGAACAGCTCTCACTGAAATGTCTTCTTATTGGATATATTGTGGGCATTGGAGGCAAATAGCTGCCACTCATTTGCCACTAGTTCTTCTTCCTGAGGATATATGAGCCACATTTAATCCCACTTCCATAGGACAGTCCTTCATGTATGAAGCCAACCCCTGGGCTCAGGCATCTTTTCTTCCTCAGGTTAAATACCCCTGGATCAGTCAACCCCTTTTTTTTTAAAGATTTTATTTCTTTATTTGAGAGAGAAAGAGAGAGAATACACAATCAGGGGGAGCAGCAGACTCCCCGCTGAGCAAGGAGCCTGACTCGGGGCTCCATCCCAGGACCCTGGGATCATGACCTGAGCCAAAGTAGACATTTAACCAACTGAGCCACCCAGGGGCCTCTCAGTCAACTACTTTTATGTCAGAGTCCTTCGTCTTTTTCATAGCTCAACTCTAAACATGTTCTAATCTCTCAATTAGATAGCTAACCTTTTAAAAGCTTAATATTCAGAACTGAATGGAAATACTTCCAGTAATCATACTAGCGCATAGTGATGATGATGATGATGACGATGATGATAACAATTTACCAGTCTGCCAAAAAACTACTAGAATTAATAAATGAATTCAGTAAAGTTGCAGGATACAAAATTAATATATAGAAATCTGCTGCATTTCTATACACTAATAACAAAGTAGCAGGAAGACAAATTAACAAAACAATCTCATTTACAATTGCACCAAAAAAGAGTAAAATATCTAGGAATAAACTTAACCAAAGAGGTTAAAGACCTCTACTCTGAAAACTTTTATAATACAATCATGAAAGAAATTGAAGATGACACAAACAAATGAAAAGATATACCATATTCATGGATTGGAAAAATTAATATTGTTAAAATGTCCATACTACCCAAAGCAATACACAGGTTCAATGTCATCCCTATCAAAAAAGCAATAGTATTTTTCATAGGACTAAAACAAATAATCCTAAAATTTGTATAAAACTACAAAAGACCCTGAATACCCAAAGCAATCTTGAGAAAGAAGAACAAAACTGGAGGTATCACAATCCCAGATTTCAAGATATATTACATAGCTGCAGTAATCAAAACACTATGGTACTGACATAAAGAAAGATACAAAGATCAACAGAACAGGATAAAGAACTCAGAAATAAATCCACACCTACACGGTCAATTAATCTATGACAAAAGAAGCAAGAATATACAATGGGTAAAAGAGAGTCTGTTCAATAAATAGTGATGGGAAAACTGAAGAGCTACATGCAAAAGAATGAAACTGGGACACTTTCTTCACCATACACAAAAATAAACTCAAAATGGATTAAAGACCGAAATGTCAGACCTGAAGCCATAAAAGTCCTAGTAGAAAACATAGGAGGTAATCTCTTGGACATCAACCTTAGTTAACATTTTCTAGATATGTCTCCTCAGACAAGGGAAACAAAAGCAAAAATAAACTATTGGGACCACACCAAAATAAAAAGCTTTTGCACAGTAAATGAAACCATCAACAAAATGAAAAGGCAACCTACTGAATAGGAGAAGATATCTGCAAACAATATATCTGATAAGAAGTTAATATAAAGAATATGGAAAGAACTTAACACCAAAAAACCCCACAAAAATCCAATTAAAAAACGGGCTGAGAGGGGCACCTGGGTGGCTCAGTCGTTAAGTGTCTGCCTTCGGCTCAGGTCATGATCCCAGGGTCCTAGGATCGAGCCCCACATCAGGCTCCCCTGCTCTGCGGGAAGCCCTCTTCTATCTCTCCCATTCCCCCTGCTTGTGTTCCCTCTCTTGCTGTGTCTCCCTCTGTCAAATAAATAAATAAAATATTAAAAAAAAAAAATGGGCTGAGAACCTGAATAAACCTTTTTCTCAAAGAAGACATACAGATGGCCAAAGGACACATGAAAGGATGGTCAACATCACTCATCATCAGGTAAATGCAAATCAAAGCCACAATGAGTTACCTTATACGTGTCAGAATGGCTGGTATTAAAACAATAAGAAATAACTGTTGGTGGGAATGCAAGCTGGTGCAGCCACTCTGGAAAACAGTATGGAGGTTCCTCAAAAAGTTGAAAATAGAGCTACCATATGATCCAGCAATTGCACTACTGGGTATTTACCCCAAAGATACAAAAGTAGGGACCCGAAAGGCTACGTGCACCCCGATGTTTATAGCAGCAATGTCCACAATAGCCAAACTGTGGAAAGAGCCAAGATGTCCATCAACAGATGAATGGATAAAGAAGATGTGGTATATATATACAATGGAATATTATGCAGCCATCAAAAGGAATAAGCTCTTGCCATTTGCAACGACGTGGATGGAACTGGAGGGTATTATGCTGAGCGAAATAAGTCAAACAGAGAAAGACATGTATCATATGACCTCACTGATATGAGGAATTCTTAATCTCAGGAAACAAACTGAGGGTTGCTGGAGTGGGGGGTGAGGTGGGAGGGATGGGGTGACTGGGTGATGGACACTGGGGAGGGTATGTGTTCTGGTAAGCGCTGTGAATTGTGCAAGACTGTTGAATCTCAGATCTGTACCTCTGAAACAAATAATGCAATATATGTTAAGAAAGAAAAAAAGAAGAAGAAGAATGTAGCAGGAGGGGAAGAATGAAGGGGGGGAAATCGGAGGGGGAGAAGAACCATGAGAGACAATGGACTCTGAAAAACAAACTGAGGGTTCTAGAGGGGAGGGGCTTGGGAGGATGGGTTAGCCTGGTGATGGGTATTGAGGAGGGCACGTTCTGCATGGAGCACTGGGTGTTATGCACAAACAATGAATCATGGAACACTATATCTAAAACTAATGATGTAATGTATGGGGATTAACATAACAATAAAAAAATTAAAAAAAAAAAAACAATAAGAAATAACAAGTGTTGGCAAGGATTTGAAGAAAAAAGAACCCTCATGCACTGTTGGTGAGGATGTAAATTGGTGTGGCCATTGTGGCAAAAGGGTGAAGGTTCTTCAAAAAATTAAAAAAGAAGTACCATTAGATTCCATAATTCTACTACTGGGTATTTACCCAAAGAAAACAAAAACACTAAATCAAAAAAATATATGCACTCCTATGTTTATTGCAGCATTATTTACAATAGCCAAGATAGGGAAGCAACCTAAGTGTCCATCAATAGATGAATGGATAAAGAAGATGTGGTATATACTTAAAATGGAATATTATTCAGCTATAAAAAAAGAATGAAATCTTGCCAATTGTGACAACATGGATGGACTAGAGGGTACTATGCTGATTGCAGTAAGTCAGAGAAAGATAAATACCATATTATTTTATTTATATGTGGAATCTAAAAAAATAAGAAAAACAATAAAAAATAATACAAACACTGAAACAGATCCATAAATACAGAGAATAAACTGGTGGTTGCTAAAGGGCACAAGCATGGGCAAAATGGGTGAAGAGGCATAGGAGGTACAGGCTTCCAGTTACAGAATGAATAAGTCACAGGGATGAAAGATACAGCATAGGGAATATAGTCAATAGTATTATAATAGCATTGTATGGTGATGGATAGTAGCTACCCTTGCATAACACACAGAGTTATTGAATCACTGTGTTCTATACCTAAAATTAATATAACTATAGTCGTGTGTCAACTACACTTTAATTTAAAAAATCTATCAAAGGTTTTCTATTTATCAAGCATCATTTTAAGGGTTTTACATTTATTATCTCAGTTAATACTCACCACAACCCTATGAAACAGGTATAATTATTCTCCTCATTTAATAAGCAAGCAGAATGAGGCACAGACAGGGTTAAGTAACTTGCCCAGCATTCCACAGCTAGTGTGAGTAGAGCTAGGCTTTGAAGCCAAGAACTCTAGCCCCAGAGCCTGCTCTCTTAGTCAATAAATTATACTATAAAACTATTACCCCCTTTGTTTTATAGATCACACCTCTATTAATTCAGCCTCAAATCATGTAGGCACATATTTTCTATCATTTAAGCTTCCTGCTATTCAAAAAGTTGATGAGCATACTCTCTCACCTTTCCTCAAGTCCCTAATATAAACATTAAGTAAGAAGAAGCACTATGACATCCACCTAAAACTTCTATATAGGTCAAAACAAATCCTTCATCAAGACTCATTGGAAAGTTTAAATAGTTACTCCTTTACTGACTAGTTCCTACATCCAATTCCTTTTCCCCCATCTTGTTGATGAGGATATCACAGAATGTATTGCCAAATACCTTGCTGATATTTGGTTATGCTTTCCTGAGTTGTAAGTATGGTAATAATATAGAATGGAAATGTGAGTTTGGTTCACGTGATATGGCTTATTTTCAGTGTTTCTGATGAACGACTGTGGTTCTGCTGATCACTTTTTTCTCTCCTATGGGCTCATATCTTCTGTTAATAATGCACTCCAAAATCTTTCCCAGATTCCAGTGAAGCTCACAGGCTCATAGTTCGCATTATCTACACTTTTTTCCATCTTTAGTCTTGAGGAATCTTCCCCAATCTCAACCATTTCTCAAAAACCACAACTGGATTTCAAAAAGTCTTATTTACAAACTCTCCCTGTATCCTGAGATATCATTCATCCAAGTCAAGAAATCTGAATGAGTGCAGAGCAATTAGGTGCTTTCTAACAGCCTCTGATATTAAATTTCCTATCTCTGTCTATCTTTTCCTGTCCAAAGACCTATCTTCTTGTCAGAGAAGAAAGGGGTAAAAACAGGAGTAAGAGGAATTCTTTCACATCACTTAGGGCTCCATGTTGCAAATGACAGAAAATCCAGCTCCTGCTGGTTTAGACAAAAGAAGGAATTACTCAGTCTTGGCTGGAAATCAGGGGTACTTTGGTTTGAAGACTGTTTGATCAGGGCCTTAAAAATGTCACCAGGATCTAGCTTCTCCCCAGCTTTTGGCTCTGCTCTTCTCCATTCTGGCTTCATTTTTGGTCTCTATGTGTTGGCAAGATGGCAGCCAGAAACTCAGTTTTATATCATCCCAAGTTCTAACCCAAAGAAAGGAGAACTACGTCCCTACAGCATATAAGCTAAAGTCCTGAGCTTGTATGTCACTGATCCAAATCGGGTTAACCACCCACCTATGAACAAAATAACCATGGCCAAGGGAACGGAAATCTCTGATTGACTAGAACTCACATGCTCACCAAGGCAGCCAGGAGTCGAGTCAGTGCCCCTGAACCACTGGATTGAAAATGAAGGGGAATAAAAGTCTTTATTCAAAAGAAGGAGAAATGGATACCAAGTTTCTAAAAAAAAACGCTCACCATATCTATTTCTCCATCTCCATCTTTCATCCATCAGCATCGACTATGAGCAGCAAACCATATTTCAGTATTTTTATTCTGGCACTAATGGAAGAACCACTTTCCATTTGCCACAGTACTGCAATACTAAATATCCTTGAAGCTTCAGCCCTCTTGATACTATTCCTTAGGTACATACAACTTTCTCACAGTCATCCTGGACTAAGTGCTCATACCTTGCCCCCTCTGTGAAATAAACCTCCTGTTCTTCACAATTCCCAGCAGCTCAGGGTTTTATTCTTCTTCCTCTGTGACACAGAGGGCTTTGCTCTCTCCTACCCATTTCAGTTCCTTATAATCTAGGAGGTAATCTCTTTTCCAGAAGATCCAATTTATTCTCTTTACAAAAACTTTATTCTTAAGCTGATGCATATGGTATTGCCAATTTTTGATCCTTCTTTTACCCCCCAACATGGCAACTTCTATTGTCAGCCCAACAGGCAGCTCCTGAGACACAGTTTCTCTCTTTTCTTCTTCTGCCACAGCTTCCATTTCCTAGTCTCTGAGTCACGTTTCCATTCTTTCTATCTTGTTGAAATCATATCCTTCTTGGTCTCCTGTTTGTATTGGTTTTTCTCTTCTGTCAAAGCATGCTTTCCTCCAAGCCCACACAGTGCTCCTTTGCACAGCTTCCTAAGAGTAGGAAAATAAATCCTACCTTGCTATCCAAAATTTAATAAGCAATAACTTGTACATCTACTTTAGAGGTTCTCCACAGTCGTGTGCATTTGGTTTAGCAGGGATCACTACTCTCTTTACAGAAAAAGACATGGATGTCCAAAGAGACCATATCATTTTCTAATTATCTAATAATCTGGAGGCCAAGTTCCAATTCAGTTGCTCTTCTTGTTAAACCACATTGGACTCTCCTAATTTCTGCAGTTTTTAAATTGCAGAACCAGCAAAGAGCAGTATGTAGTTCCTTGGCCAGATCTAATCAATTTGGTTTCATTTAATAACAAATAATAACATGAACATCTGCGCAGTGCTTTACAGTTTATAAAGTACCTCCATCTTCTTAATCCCATTTGTTCCTGACATAAAAATGCCTGAAGTAGGTATTATTATCTGATGCAGACGGGGGCTACGAGCAGTCAAACGACCTGCTCTTACTACGGCAGCTGGCAATGAATGAATCTAGACAAGATTCAGACCTAGACTTGTGTTTCTCCTCTCATCTTCCATGCTGACTCAAAAACCCTCACTTGGTCTCTGTTCACCCTGGGGCCACACACTATTCTCAATGCTAGGGAAAAGAGGAGTTTTAGTCCCGATGCCATCACCTAATTTACCTGATTATGAACAGAGCGATTTATCATGGACTGAGAAATCAGGAAGGAAACCCCAGCACAAGAGCTAGAGAAGCACAGAGGTAGGGAAAATGAAAACAGGGGAGAAAGAAAAAAGTGTAGTGAGTGAAGAAGCGAGGACAACACAAAAGAAAAACCAGAAGAGAAACTGTGATAGCATAAGAGACAGAAGCAGCAAAACAGTGAGATGGCATAAAATGAATATATTTTTTAAAAAAAAGCAACAACAAACACATTATCCCAAAGCCCGCAGGTGCCAGCAATTCAAATAAACATATAGCAATTAACAGAATTAACACAGACTTAAATAGCTTGGCTCACCAGATGTGGACTCCTATCAGGGTTCTATAAAATGTAAAGTTATTACAGATTAAACCATTAATCATCTGTTCAAAGACTATCTCTGGCTGCAAAACCCCATTCGGTTTTAAATGGCTAATAATCACAAAGGGATGTGGGATGTAATGTTGCACAATGATGTTCTACCCAATCCTTTTTCCTTTAAATATGTGTTCCACGCTCCCGATACTCCTGCTTCTCCCTCCTCCACATCAGAGACTCCATGAGGAAAGAGAGGTGAGAGGGACCAAGCTGTCCCAGACACCTCAGCAGCACTGAGCTTCTCCCTGGACAAATGGGAGATGGAAACGGAAAACCAATATACTGGGGGAGAAGTAACAGACTGAGATGAAAGGAGGATGATGTGCAAAGAACCAAATCAAGCAACAGGGAAGATCCCAACACACAGGAGGATACCGCGATGGGCTTGAGGAAGTTTCCTCTCCCTGGTCCTGAATCTGATAGAAACACTACCGTGCACCTCAGTCCAGACTTGGCTTTCCTCTGCTACCTTGTGCTTCATCCAACAATAACAGCTCAGCAATGCCAAGGACAAAGGAAAGGAGAAAGGCACATCCTGACAGAGACAGTCACTGGAAACTGAAATGGAGTCAGAAAGAAGTGCTTTCCTATAGAAATTTTAAGATTCTGAAAGGCGCTCTCCAGGCCCAAGGCCACAGTCAATGGATCAACCCTCCCAACCCTGCTCTTCAATTTCCTAGGGCAAAAATATACACCAGCTGGAAGTAATAAATGGAGTAACTTCAGTTCTCAAGTAATTTAAAGCCTGATGGATAAGATGCCAACCTGACTGTGTCATTCTACTACTTAAGATCTTTCAATAGCTCCCCATTAACCTAGAAAATAAAGTCCAAAGGTAGAGTATGAGATAAAGTTCTCTATGACCTGGTCCCTACTTAACTTTGCAGCTACATTTTCAAAATTCTTCATCTTATAATTTGTGCCCTGAAATGAGCAAAGTGTAAGTTCCTCACCCAGACACTACTGTGAGTCCGGCGCCCGTGCCTTTGCTCATGCTGCCCCATTGTCCTGGAGCTCCACTCCCTCCATTCTGCCATGTTCACTTCTGTTTGTCTTCGAGACTCACATTAGCTCCTCCACACAGCTTTCCTGAACCCCAGAATATATAAGTCCTTCTCCTCAACAGCCCCACTGCACTTGTGAATGCCTCTTTTTACTAACCATCTTTTATCGAAATTATACCCATGTATCTGTCTCCCCCACTAACTGTGTGGTCCTCTAAGGTGGAAACTGTGTCTGAATCTTTCTTTCTTATTTAGCACAGTCCCTGGTATCCTGTAGGTTTATAGGATTTATCTGTTGATCTAAATTCCACCAAATTGTAGAGCTCCATGAGGTTAGCTCATTCATTCCTTTATTTATTCCAGACATACTTAATGAGTGTTGTTGTTGTTTTTTTAATGCCAGGAACTCTGCTAGGTTCTGGGGAGACACCTGTGAACAGAAGAGGACTTTGTCATCACAGAATTAGCTCACATTTTAATAGATGGAGATTGACAGTTGTCAAATACATGACCGAAGGCAACAAAACAAGGTAATGATTGAGGGCGAGTGGGGTGGGTTTCCCCACTTCAGAAAAAAATGAAAGGACTTTAGCGGGGCAAATCTCAGAAAAGGGCTGGTTTTTCTTCTGATTGTGACTTGCTAATATAGGAGATATGGAGATACTGCCCATGCTAATGTATACAAGTGTATGGTTATATTTGTATTCATAAACTGTTTATAAGGGGTATTACATAATCCTTAATAATAATCATTATAGCAATATACACATGTCTGTATGGTGTTATTTTTATATATAATATTTAAGAACATAGCAAAGGTCCTAGTATATCCATGTTAGGGAGGAAACAGACTCAAATACGATCGGTGGTTTATTCCAGGCCATAGAGCCAGTGACAAAGCTTATATTCCCAGCCAGATTTTTTTACTGTAAACCCAGTGTTCTTTTCTCTATACAATGATACCTCTGTCAAAGCCTTTTCAATCCTGTTCTTCCTAGAGGAAGTTCCAACCCACTCCTCTCAGCCTTGCTGAGCCTTTCTATATAATGCTTCTCTCGAATCAGAAAGCTAGGAACTTCCTGAAAGATTCAACTGTTGCCATGTCAAGATGTTCTTTACTGATTCCAAGAAAATCACATGGTTAATAGTGCCTGGAAGCATTTATCTAAAATATTAATTTTACAAACATGTTCATTTCCAAGATTATTTATTTAAACATAATTAATTTGCAAACATGATTTCACTCAGCAAATGTTTACTGAGAGCCCAGTAGATGCTAAGAACCATTCTAGGAGCTACAAACCCTAAAGATCAAAAATAAGACCCACATGTTAAAACATGGAAACATGGGGCGCCTGGGTGGCTCAGTTGGTTAAGTGTCTGCCTTCGGCTCAGGTCACGATCTCAGGGTCCTGGGATTGAGCCCCATTGTTGGGCTCCCTGCTCAGCAGGGGAGTCTGCTTCTCCCTCTCCCTCTACTACTACCCCCCTGCTTGTGCTCTCTCTCTATCAAATAAATAAGTAAAATCTTAAAAGAAAGAAAAGAAAAGATGGAAACACAACAAGCAACACGATGCTGAGCTGGTAGTTTTTAAGTGTACACAAATCTTGTATTGATAACTAGTTTTTAAGTGTACACAAATCTTGTATTGATAACTAGGGCGTGGGGAGAACCACAACAGTCCGAGGACAATTTGGATAGTCTTTGTCTTGGCTTTTACAGCAGTAGGAAGCTAGGAAGCTAGTACACCCAGGTGAAAACCACAATCATTCTGCTCAACAGTGGAGCCAGAACTTAACTTTTGAGTGTTGAAGTAACTGTAGTTCCAAAGATAAAGCCTATTTTGTACCACACACAAAGTTATCCACGATCTGGAAGAGAAACTGAAGTCCTTTTACCATGTCCCCATTTTGAAGAAAATAATACATGAAAGTACCCAGCTCAGCTTAAGGCAACACAGAGCCACAAAAGGCAAGCAAAGACAGAAAAAGGAAGAAAGAGATAGGGAAGAAGGGCTTGTTAAATAACTAGACACTGTTCTAAGTGTAAATAGTTAAAAGCGGGTAGGTGGGATTTATCAAGGAGAGAAATCCCAACCTAGCTGGAAGCTTCCGCCGTTCACTAAATGTCAAAGACAAATACCAAGAACAAGAGAAGAATTTCCCAGACCTGCCCTACAAAAAAGTGAACAGCAGAAAGAAAGAATATGCCAGGACTACATGAGACTCGAAGTTACCTGTTTAAGACACTCAGACAGAGGAGAAAGCTTCCCAGATCCCTTAGAAACACCACAATACTGTATGTAACAGAGAGATGAGGTTATAAGTTAACGGAGTTCTCATTTTGCCTACCGTTTCCCCCAGCATGGGCTGGACTTTCTTTTTTCTGACTTGATCTGGGTTTAAATGCAGATTTATGCTGCTAGTTATGTATATATTTTTACTACTAAGTACTAATTATTTCTGTTATTGACACCATTTTTCAGAACTGCCTTTAATTTTCAAGCTTATAGTAACACTTTTTATGGGCTTTTGAAGCTTTCTGCTCTCTACACCTGGGCAATATGTGTGCGTGTGTGTGTGTGTGTGTGTGTGTGCATACAGATTTTATTTACTTTAGGTTTTGTGTGGATGGAGCCATCAGAGATACCTTTGTGTTTTTATGAGCTTTGTTTCAAAATGTTCAGGAGCATCCTTCCTGATTGATAATTTGCAGTTGGGAAATTGCCCCTTTGTCTCAAAATACATAATTGAGAGATGGTGCAACATAATTGTGTACAGGGGAAAATTAGTTCTAGAGGCCACCCCTAGATCCTGTCCGGGAGAAATCCTGTCCACGCTCAAGGCTGTTTCACTACCCAAAAATGGATGAGCTCTCCACAGCAATCAATGCCTCATTCATTCCTGAGCCACGTCCGTGGTAGCAGAATGTTCCTATCTAATCCTGACAAGAGTACAATGCCAGTGTGTGTGATTTAACACTGTTTAAGCATCTTTCAGGGTTCATTAGATGCTGAGCAGTTTATACCTTTTTTCTATCCAAATGGGAGTAAATCCCAGAGTGGAAGTGTTCTCTGTCTCCTGCAATTCTGTCAGGAATGACCACTGGTGTCCCTGTAGCCGGCGGAAGGCTAGCTAATGTCCAGCAGAAAGAGGGAACCCTTTCTGGGGTTCTCTTCCATAATTTGTCCTTCAGACCAAGAACAACACAGAGCTATAATTGGATTTTTCCCTCCTTTGTCATGTCTCTCTTTCCTACCCCTTCCTCTCAACTCACACGCGTTTACTGCCTCAAGGCCCAGCTCAAATATCAATTCTTCTCTGAAACGGACTTCCCCCTAAAATGTGTCTGTTTCCTCTAATTCTACTCAATTAGGACATTTGGTCTGTGGCACTGAACACACAGTGTCCTGAGCTGTACTCGCTCACCTCCAGATCTCATCTCCCTTCCTAGATCATAAAGCCCTCAAGCACGGAGACCACGGCTTAGAAAGAGCAGCTAAATTCAGTTACAATACAAACACGGTGCCCAATGATGACTTGATAAATGTATCCACTCCAGAAATACTTATTATGCATCTACTATACACCAGGCATAATGGACCCAACTCCTGTTTTGACATGGCTCACAGTCAAGTGACGTGAATGCACGCATGTACAATGCCATCTCGTATGATAACCGATGTTCAACAAATTTCAAATAACCATAATCAGAATAAAACATGTGCCCTGAGAGGAGTCTCATAACATGTCACAAGGGATCTTTATCTACAAGAAAGAACACTGTTAGCTTCTCAAAGAATTTCCCCAGGGAAGGGGTGTAGATATCTTAGGCAATCAGGCTTAGCTTAGATTAAACAAAAATGTGCAGTTCACAGCTCGGATGACAGAGTATTCTGAAAGAACTCTACCAAATCAAGTCTGATTCTTTTTGCCTCAACAATTGACCTTAGAGAACTTACACTTGACTGAAGCTCCTCTACTCTCAGACAGAGGTCTCAACACATAAGCTACAATAGTAATAAATGAGTAATGGCAAAGCCCCACTGCTTTCTCACAGCTGCTAGCTTTCAGGGGATAAAAAAAAGAAAAAAGAAAAGGAAAAACCAGTCTTCTGGGCCTTAATGTTACATTCTGAAAATTTTCCTTTATCTCAAATAATGAGACTCTTGGGAACACCAAGCTTGGCAAAGGTAAAATAATACATATGTTATGCTTTAGACAAGATACACAACCACAAATTGAGCTACTTTTAGCTAGAGCTTCCCTACTTGACAAGTCGAAGTAGGAAATCAAACTTTACAAGGTGTAGTTCTTGTGACATTGAACTCCTTTCAACTCTGCTATTTCGTTTAATTTATAAAGCACCTCTACCTGTGGGATACAGTATCCCATTAGGCAGATGAGGAAACAGAATCACAAGATATGTAAGTGGCAAACCCAAGGTCATGCAACCAGCTTAAGCAGGAACCAAAACCTAGGACCTTACTTCCAAGCCCAAAGTCTTTTTTGCTACAACCTATGGCCTCAAAGAATGGATTAGAGGACAGAGCCCCTCATTGAACTGGAAATTCATTTGTTCTTGGGACAGTCAACGAATTAAAGAGAGCATGTGACCGTTACCTCTTTAAGGCAGCCCATGAAGTTGTTGCTGACGGGTGAGCCTGGCAAGTCAGCAGTACTTGGGCTTCCTCCCACGTAGAAGAAGTCGTCCGAGCCCAGCATGGTGTAGTCCTCTTGAGTGTAGCCCGTCGTGGTAAGGATGCCATCCACAGAGATTGTCACCTGGTGGAGGGACATAGGGACAAAAAAAAAGTCCCAACAATGACTTTACAGTCCTATCAAAATCCGGTGGCTTCCCCTACCTGTGGCATCACTTTCATTAAGATTTTGGTGAGGTATTCTTTCTAATTTGGTTTGATTTTGGTAGGCGCAGCCAAGTTCCATTTTCTGGTCTGCCTTCCCTGCAACCCAAGCCTCCAGCTTTCCTCTGCAGACTCCCAGGAGACTTTGGGGGAATTGCCAAGATGAGCAACTTGCTCTACCCATTGCACTCTTTACTCAGTCAGGCTAGAAAATGGAACTATCCTCAGACGACATCACTTGTCTCAGTTCATTGGTAAAATGATTGTTTATTTTTTGAATGATTGTTATTTATGGTGGTAGTGAGAAACAGCAAAGGAGACATTTGACAATGGGGTTTGTTAGGGTTGGTCTTTGGTGGTGGATGGTTTTTTTTCCTTTTTTCTTTTCTTTTTTTATTTTCTTTTTTATTCGTTTCTTTGGGGGCTCACACCACGCTGACAAACATGCATTCGGGGAGGGAAGGAGAAGGGTCTCATTTTTGATATGTCATGGATGGTACATGCCATGGACTACCCCCAGGACACCAACCCCTGCCCTCCCTTCACTGCCGTCACCACCACCAAAAGGAGAAATGACCCAAACCAAAAAGGCAACTCTAACAAAAAGAAAGGAATATGAGGCATAATAACCAAAATAAAAATAATAAGAATGCCCACAGGGAAGAAACAGCACCCACACGCCCAAAATCCATGAAAGGAGCAGAGGGCAAAGAGAAAAGATGGGGCCTCAAAGCGTGCACGCACCATACGCTGACACACCCATGCGAAAACCATCAGGAGCCAAGAGAAAAGGCAGAAGAAAAAGGGCAGGGAAGTGGGTAGGGGTGAGGAAAACCAAAGGGAAGAATCAAAATCCACTTCACACTTACATGCACTGAACAAAGTGGAACACAAGATGGAGGTAAAAACAAACAACCAAAAAAAAAAAAAAAACCCAAACCACTCAAAACTAAAGGGTTGTCTTTCCCCTGCCTGCCACCTCCCTCACTAAAAAAAAAAAAAAAAAAGAAAAGAAAAAGTCCAAACCTAACCCCAAAATATATGAAGGATGAGAGGAGAATGAAGAAGAGTGGAGACAAAAATGAAGAGAGAGAAGAGTGTGGAACTGGGCTGATGATTGACAGGTTGTTAGTAATGAGGAGGAAAATGGCGGGACAAACTCTGATGTCCATGGGGAAATCCACGAGACAGGAACATGCCATGCAGAGTCTGTACGGAGAACACACTGGCAGAGCTCCCTTTGGCCACAGTGGGGAATAGGGTGAAAGCCGGGAAAGGAAGAACAGAGGAAATAGAGTACTTTCCTCCCCAGATCACCTGTGGCAGCCCGTGGCCACACCAAAGGGAAAGAAAACTGGGCTTCAGGAGTGGGGAGGAGGGAAGAGAAAGGAGGAACAGTGAGAGGGGACAGGGAGACACAGAGAGAAGAAAGTCCTCAATAGAAAGCCTGTTGTCCCTAGTCTGTAACTTGGAAGTTGCAAAATAAGAAAACAAAACAAAACAAATTTAGCTAAATGGGGAATCTTTCTTTAAAAAAATACTTTTAGGGGAAAAAAAAAATGACAAACTGGAGAAAAGGAAACTGTCCCAGCCAAACTCCTCCAAATACCATTTCTAGGACAGGCACGTCCCCTTCCATTTTTTTTTTTTTTTCTTTTTTTAACAAAAAAGAAAGGCTTGCATTTAATCCAACAAAAGAATTTTAAAAGAAGAAGAAAGGAGTCTAAGGAGGATAAAAGGGGGGTTTGGGAAGGAAAAGGGGGGCAACACACGGCAAACCCAAAAAAAGAGACAATAAGAATGATATCTACCAGACAATGTAGTTTGTTTACCATAGCGTGTCCGATGCCTGAGTGCTTTGCGGAAAAGGGGGAAGAAAGGAAATTAAAAATTGTGAACAGAACGATTGTTAATTAAAAAAACTAAAAACAAAGATGAGTCGTTAGGGTGTTAGTACATTAGTCGGTTAGTAAAATGACACATTGCATGAATGATCTTGTGTTAGTTTTTCAAAAAAAAGGCACCCGACACAGAAAAAGAGAGTGGGGAAGACAATGAGACCAGGACTCTATGGAAAACCTTGGCAGCCAGGGCAGAGCCAGGAAAGGAGCTGCAATCCACCCTGTCATTGAACTCCCCCTTCTTCCAAACACCGCTCAAACCAGACCTCACCCCAGTTAGAATTAGCATCATACTTACTTTCCAAGGGCTCTTCTGAATGAACACCATTTTCCCTTCCCACCCTCTAGCACATACACAGCCCATCTATCCTGAAAAAAAACACCCCTGAAGTTTATCATTTCACATGTAGGTAGATAGATAGGTAGAGCTAAAATACCAATATCCTGGGGACTTTTTTTTTTTTTTAATATATCTGACTCTGACTACATGCATGGATGATTATGACTTTCAATAGAACAACAACAAAAAAAAAACGTAAAGCATCTACAGGTCGCCTCTAGCATAGGAAGGCTACATGATGTAGCTTATTCTGGGTTTCCATAGATGATTAAAGATCCATGACTCCCTTGATTTTGTGTGGATATGTGCAGCTGGAGGGGGACATTCTCCTCTTTGCTTTCCTCTTGGTCGACAATAACTGTGTTGTCGGAGTGCATCAGAATAGTTGGGAGTCTTCTTTATTTCCCAATGTAGTTATTGTTTTGTTTTCTTTGCCAGAATGCTGCCCGTTGGAATCGCTCTCCCCCCATTCCCCTTTAGAAAATGGTTTTCAAGCTTTTAAGCAATTTCTTGTATGGATAACAGAGAGGACTGGCAGGTTAAACATGATTAAAGAAGCCCTACAATTTGTCTCCTCTGACTATTTTCAAATGCTAAGTGGCTAATACACCCTGAGCTGGGAGGCTGGAAGGCTGGAAGATCGGTAACCCCAGTTTTGTGTTTGTGGTTTCACTAAAGCGGCATTAGAGGTAAAACAATTCACATGAGGGCCATGTTCAAGGTCATGGGTTTTAAAACAGACCAAAAACAAACCCAGAGAAACACATCACTACCTTGGTCCCTAATCCCAGTAACAGTCTGGATCAGAGAGTTCACATTCCTTCCTTTAATCAGAAGCCCCAGTAAAGTAGCTGGCCTCAGTCCTGACTTGGCTCAAAGGTTGAACCATGAGTAGATGACCAAGAAGGAAGAAATGGGCAAAGTTCTGCTCCATTTAGTAATGAATACTCCAGGAAACTCCAAGTAAGCATTCCTCGGATGAGTTTTTGCCACAGAAACCATTCGACCTTACCAAAAAAGTAGATGAGACAGTCACAAGCTTGTTATCAAATATTTATGAAGCAATTTACAGTTTAATTGAAATAGACAGGGGCTTCCAACCCCTTCAATTGTCTCCTACAGAACTAAAGAAGATGTTATAAATGTATTTTTAATGGTCAAAATAATAATCTTAGATGATTCAGCACTGAAAGGATTACATTTGCAAAATCAACTCTGCTTTTCGGAGATTTCCCTCTCTTTCAATAAATTGCATTTGGATGCAAAATTCAGTCGGAATTTCATTAAAGACCAATTTTAGGGGCACTTCCTCTATGAGATTCATATTCCCTCTGCCAAGAAATGCCCCCCAACACCCTCAGGCCTCTGTCGCCTTGTCCAGAACTGAGAGCTCTGTTTAGCAGCATCGTTGGTGACAGACAGACACAGTCACCTTCACAACAGAATACTCAGCTTATAAATCGTGGGCATGTCACAGTGAGTCTAGCACCCAGACCATGGAGGAGCTCATAATCCTTCTGGAACATAAGGTGCTTTGCATATTTAGCCACCACACATGGCTGGGGACGATTGTAATCACCATTTCACACAAATGGAAACTGTGGTGTGGCAAGGTTAAATGGTTTGTCCAAGGGCACTGAGGGAGCTGGGTCTTAGAACTTGGAAGAGAAACCCTCCAGGATTGCTCTCCTCTGCTTGCTTTGACTAAAACAGCACAACCAATGTTTGAAGAACAGCTTGGTTTATCCCCCACTCGGTTTAAAGGCTGGAACTGGGGGCCAATTCTATTTTAGAAAAGTGTTTTTAGTGGAAATAAAAGTGAGCCTTTCTCCAGCTAATTGGAATCGTTCTAGAATGGCAAGGAAGTACAGGGAGAGGGAGAGAACCAGAGAAACAGACTGGTTGGTGAGAATCACAACCTGACCCTGCTCCCCCGTCATGTATGAAAATTCTCCCCTCCCCTACAGCCTAAAGGGTATTACTGTGTACCTGCCAGCCAAAACTGGTCATATTTTACTTTTTGGACTAGTCTCTGCAACTCAAACACATCACGCCTTTATATGTTAGCAAATGGAAATTCGACTGGGGCCCTCTTGACAGCTGAGCTGAGCTGAGCTGAGCTAAGTATGGATGGAGGATTATTAAAGAAAACATTAGCAATTGGATCCTTTGGCTTTGGTGGAAAAACAGAACAGTGATTCAAAAATGTCCAGTCCAGGGGTATTAAGAGGCCTGGGGGCTCTAAGACTTGTGTGATTTGGTAACATCACCACAGATAGAAGAGCATCTCCCAACCGGGTGGCTTCCTCAACATACTTAAGCATTACAATGGGTGTTTTGAATATTGTGAGTTCCCAGCGCCTGTGAACCTTCTCTGTTCACTTAGCAATACTAAGGAGTCGCCTTTTTATCAAACAGAAAACATATGCAAACACTTGTCCGTTCTTACGCTTTCATATTTACATTAGAAGGCATTAAATCAATCACATTGCAGAAGAAAATCTAATAAGCACTCTCTGGAAATTTGCATAATGTTTTCTGATTAATAAAGGATTAACCCTGTCTAACTGGGTTTAATGACAAAATCACAAGGAGAAAAACCAAGTGCAAATAGCAACCCGGAAAGAGGCATCAGCACAGACCTTGACTTTTATAGGAAATGCTTTTCTTCTTCACTGATGTGGGCTGGTGAGGTGTTACTATTATTACTGTTGTGACTGTTATTATTCATTGTGAGACTGGAAACAAGTTCACTTGGCTAAGGCTTTCTGAGAGCGTTGTCACCTCACGGAGTTGCCTGCTTAGAATCGGCAAGCGATGGGAGTTCTCAAGCACGAACAGAACCAGGAAGGGCTGCTCCAAAGTTGACTTTTTTATTTGGATCCTTCCACTTTCCAGGCCTCCCAGTCAACTGAAGAGCCTCCGAGGTAGAGATGGGGGCAATAAAGTAGGACCACCGCACCAAGGAACAGAGAAACAGAGGAATTCAGAAAGATTCCAGCTAATGCATTCTAAGGCTATAGGTTAACATAACAACAGAAAAAAAAAAAAAAAAAAAAAATGAAAGCAGAGGAGGGGCGTTAAATTAAAAGGACGAGAAAAAGGAAGACTTTTTTCTGGAAAGAATTAAAATCATGGCATCATGGCAATGGCTAACTTAACTAAAAAGAAAAACATATATTCAGAAAATGAGGAAAATCTAGCAAGCTGCAGAAACAAAAAACTGTCCCTAATTGAATTTGACAATAATACAAGATTCAAACGTAATTAAGAAAATGATAAAAGGGAAAGCAGAATAAAAGGAAAGTATTTATTACTTTTATTATCTACACAACTGAATTTTTTTCTGAAAAAAAAAAACAAGCATAAGTGGAGAACTGAAGTAGGAGGAGAAACATATTTTCATAATTTTTCCTTGTGAAACTGCAAAGACTGGGGAGAACATTAAGCTTCGACAAATCCAAAGCTGTATCTATACCCTTCTCCAGTTCGTCCAGCACCTGCTTCACTAACCTCCTCCCCCGCTACCCAAGAGGAGCCTCCGGGCACTCTTTCCCCTCCGCCATTACCTGCCGGAGGTTACGCGTGACTTTGACATCATGCCAGGCGTTGTCGTTGAATTTTCCATTCACTGGCTCCACGATGGCCTCAAAGGCCCCGGACCCCAGGTTAATGACCAAGGAGACCGCGCCATCCTTCAGAGCCAGGTTGACATAGTCAGCCGACTTGCCCGTGTGCAGGATGAGCCCGTTCCGCTGCCAGGTCTTAAAGGAGAGGGTGATTTCATCACTGCTGCTCTGGATCGGGTTCTGAGACAGGTCGTAGCACAGGTACTCGGAGCCTCGGAAAGTGGCCACATTCTCCTCTCGGGCTGCATGAAAAGGAAAGAGGCGAGCAGTCACCACCTGACTGGCATGAGTCAGGAGTACGCAAATACCAAAGAGAACATGGCCCCCCAGGGCAGTGCCCCTGCCAGGGAGCTGCTATCCGCATGAGCTCCCTCCAACGCTTCCACCAGACCTGTGTCTAAGTACTAGGGAAACCGCGAGAGACAGTAACTGCCGAGGAGCTATCTAACCTCACAAGGGTAGAAGACCAACGTGATGGCGTAGGAGAGCTTGCTGCCTTTCCTTCCCATTTTCCCAGAGAAAAACCTAGAGGGGAATTTTATGCAAAATGGTAGAGCAAGGTTTACATTGCTTTTGCTTCAATGATGGCTTTTAAATGCTTGTCCGAGAGCTCGTGTAGAATGGAAAATTAACTCTTCTCACAAAGGGTTCTTTAGTTCCAGGTACCTTTTATTGACCAATAACTAAAAATCAGTTACCCTGAAAGATCTGGCTCTAATTTCCATCCATCAATAACCCAGCTAACTTTGGTTTCCATGGTAGAGTCCTGAGCCCAGTGGAATGTGACAGGGTTATTAAATAGGAGGTTGGACCTGAGAAGGTGATCAAGCAGATGAGGGAAAGGGGACAGAATGGAATTTGGTGATACACTTTGACAAGACAGCAATAGCTCCCTTTCGATCCAAAGGGATCTCTGCTCTAGGGTCTCCCAATTTAGATGGCCCTGGTCGGACCATCCTATAGAACATCCAGGGTCAAGACAGCATTCCACTGGAGTGTATACTCTCCTTCAAGGCCACACCATGGGATCCTCTAATTCCCTACCCAAGGAGCCCCAGGCCTGTTTCCAGGGCTTCTGCAAGGCTCTGCCCTGGACTCATTTTCCAACAGCAAATCATGCCATCAGTGTGCATACCTCAAGGTCTGAGAACTAGCAATGGGGGACCATTTGCAGAGAGTTAGACAGAGCTTGGCCACGTGGGCGTCCACGTGCATTTATACCAGAGCCCTTGTGGATACAGTATGGAGCCAAAGGTGGAAAGAGGAAGGGGACAGGCCACAGGTTGACAACCAGAGGGGCTGGTTCTCCCTGCGCTAGCATATCCCAGGATAGAACTCTGAGGAATCCAACAATTCTAAGTGTGCACCTGGCTTACTAGGTAGTTTCAAAGGTGTATTTATCAAGGTAATGACATGTTTTATTTAATCATTTGTTGATGTAATTTATAATTTCAAAACCCACTTGTCCCCCTACCAGGCAGTCTGACTGAGAGTGGCCTACTGCATATCAGGGTTGGCCAAAAGCTAGCAAAAGCACCTCATCATGAAAGAAAATGGGCAACAATACAAGGTTGGATAGGCAGTTTCCCATTACAGAGGGGGGGTTACAAAATAAGGTTGGGCAAGTTCTATTTTCTCTTCTAGAACTACACTTCAGCCTTCGTAACCAAAGTCAATTCCACCTCAACTTAGAACCTTATCAACCATCACAGCCCTTGGTAAGTCACTTACATAAAATAAATATATTCTCATGATTACGTAAGAACTGTAGAGGAAGCACTCATCATATGGGAGTGATGACCACCCACTACAGTCTATATTAAACTAATTATAGAATCATGACAGCCTTAAAACATGAACCTCAACTTTGTACTCCAGAGAGTTAAAGAAGAGATCAGGCTTGTCCTGTGTATTTCAGAGGGTCTCAATGATGTATCTACCTGCATATCTCTGTTTGTGTGCACGCACATGCATGCACGCACACGCACACACACACGCACACACACTGGTATAAGCAAAAGGGACCTGTCCACCTATAAATGACCACAGTGTCTCAGTAAGCACTACTTGGCACATAACCCATGTCTGATGTTTTTACCAAAACAGCTAAAAAAATAAAATCATGGAGCAGCAATTTGATACCATCTATATGTTTGAAACAGATGTATCCAACCCCCTAGTGCCCTGTCTATTGTCATGATTTCTTCTCTCATTTCTGAAGAAATGACTGTGTTAAAATGCATTTGGATGAGCCTGTTTAGGAGACCAGGAGGTGAACCTGACCTAGAGTAAAGGATGGCAAATCAAATTCAGTTTTCACCAATAAACTCTTTTCCTATGGATACATATGCGCACAGAGCCAACTGCTATGCCTGTCCTTGGCGCCACATGTGGTATAATAATGGGTGTCTTCTATAAACATTTAAGTTAGACCTTATGTGCCCACCGAACTGAGAAAAATGAACAAGGAAATGAGTGCCTCTAAAAAGATGCTTAAATTAATCACTGAGTACCCTTCAAGGGGGAAAGGTTTGATACAGAACAGTAAGGTGCCAGGATGTTATTTGATGTGCTATATGGGGCTTAATATTCGTCATGTAATTGAACCAAGGAGTATGCAAAAATAATAAGTTTTAGAGCTTATAAGGGATTTTAGAGCTTACCTGATTTAATGACCCACTTTTTTTTAACAAGGAAGAAACTGACAACTAAGAGTAAGTGTTGCCCAAGACCACACAGTTGGTGTTACTCTGGACTTCTAGTGCCTATCTGGACTTTTCTCTAAATATCCTTTTACCCATCACTTTGGATGTAGCACGTTGTTCCTATTCTATTAAACAGCACGAATGATTCCACAGAGCCATGCATTAACTTACCAACCATCCCAAACCTTGGATAAATTGAGCCAGAAATGTATTTCCCCCCCTACCCTACGTAAATCACACTTACTCACCAAAATTAATGTTCCCCTTTCCCCCTGGATTCTGGGTGTGTTTAAAGCAATAGAACTTGTTTTATGTGGAGGCCAGAGAAGAAAAATGACATTATTGTAGAGAAGAGAATATCAATAAATAAACAAGAAATAAAACCAACCATGAGAAATCATCTATGTAAATCACATGCATATTTATGCTAATCTCCATGCAAATTCACCAACAAAGACTTTATGTAGCTGAGTGCATCCCTTTGCAAGTAATCTAAGGAAAATGCTGTAACCGTTCACAACCTTCCCAATCTCTTCATTCAATGATGAATTTTCCCGGTTTGCCTCTTCCCTGGGCTGGAGGAGGCTACCAAGAGCAGCATCACCCCAGATGCTGCTATCTCCTCCACATGTCAACACACGAGACACCTGAAAGCTACTCTCTGAGTCATATTCTAGATAAGCCAAATTGTAACATTTTTAATGCATGGGATACCTTCCTCCTGACTGTGGGGAGGAGAGGCATTGACAGTGCTTGACCTGGTCTTTAAAAGAGCAAATGAGGGGCATGGAAGAAAAAAGAGTGAGAACGTTGAAGAAAGTGTTCCTTTGCATAATCTCACAACTGATTTCTCCTAAGATCCCAATCTTTCTTAATTTCCTTCCAGTAGCCAAAGCTTAAGCACTGTCTTATCACCTTGAAAGCCATATTAAATTGACAATGAACATAAATAAAAGGCGCAAAACTAAATAGTGACAAACACATTTCTAAGCCTATTCAATTCTCCAAACTCTCCATTAGAAAAATGTAATATTGCCCCAAATTTGTTTTCTATATTTACTGTTTACACTGAGAAGGAGGTTGAAGAGACAATGCAGTCACCGTGTATGTATTCAAGCAAAATAGGTAGAGATAATGGATGCAGAGGATTATGTAACAGAGTACACAACAGCTTAGCATAAAGCTCCAACTTGGCAAGAGAGCACGCACTGACATGGCTAATGGACTGTTTAGATCCACTTAAATTATATCACCCCGAAGTTTACAATCAATTGCATAAGTATTAAAATAAAAATGTTAGTCTCACTGCATGGAAAGCAGAGCTCAACTGTATGACAACAAATCATTTCCCCATTATTTGTAAGTGTCCAATTGATTAAACACTAGATGCAATCTAGATATGTATAACCCAAGATTTTAAATCAGTTTGTGTAAGATATGTAAAGTACTGGATCTTTCAAAGGCTTGTTAATCCAAGGACTATATATAAATAGCATTAACAAGCATTTATTCAATTCTATTTTCCACTCTCTCCCCCCCAAAAAATCCAACTAGTGATTTATTTAATAATATCTCCATTTCTCTGAGAAATTGCAAAGCAGATTAAAATATTCAGTGTAATATGTTTTTACCATGCAATCTAAGAAGTGTGGAGAAATGCATATCACTGTTTAATTGGGCCTGTGGTTTCTGAGAGCTTGATGTCTCAGGCTTTGAGATCAAGAAATTCAGGCTTTATTCTGAAGGTTATGAGGAGCCACGGCACAATTTTACTGAAAGGATGGAGGGTCTGATTTGTATTTTTAAAAGATCACATAATCTTTTAAAAAGATTTAAAACTCAACTTATGTTGGGTTGAGAGTGGACTGAAAAGAAGAGTGAACTGAAGGCAGAAAGCCCCGTTAAAAGATGAGAACACTGGGGCACCTGAGTGGCTCAGCCAGTTAAGCATCCTACTCTTGATTTTATTTCAGGTCATGAGCTCAGGTTCATGAGATAGAGCCCCACATCAGGCTCCGTGCTCAGCGCTGAGTCTGCTTGTCCCTCTCCCTCTGCTCTTCCCCCTGCTTGTGCTCGCTCTCTCGCTCTCTCACTGTCAAATAAATTAATAAATAAAATCTAAAAAAAAAAAAAAAAAGGTTGAGAACACATTTGAACTACTTTTCTGGGGGAACTGATTCAACCTGGATGTTGATACCCTTCCCAAATAAGGTTTGCCTTTTGCTGGGCAGTAGTGGAAGCAAACGGTTCTTAGGAGAGACAACCCAGGAAACTGAGAGGCAGAGGTACTAGCAAACCAAAAACCATAGGAGGAAGCCAGAGTCTGCACACTTACAATCCAAATGCAGCCATGGAAAACCAAGGACCAGCGGTAAAAACTGAGGGACAATGCTAGAACTTTAGACATGAAAGGCCTCAAGGGAGACAATGTCAGGCATGGGTAAAGGATTCTAGGTCCATTTGCAAATACATGTGCACAGTTTCTTGAATGTCATATATCTCCAAATGCTTTCTTAGTCACATTTGTAGTCTCTCAACATCCCACGAGGTCACTTTGCTGGGATGATGCCAATGGAGGATCTGGAGGCATGTAGTTTAGATGGGTTATCCAAGACACTGAAAAGCATTCAGGCCAGTTCCAAAACCTTAGTACCTTGATTCCCATTGCATTGCTTTTGCTATGACGTCATACCACTACCTTGCCAGGATCTCAAACTCTCAAGAGGAAGAGGGGCCTAGGAGCCTCCATCTGTTCCTACAACTGCAAGAAGTTCAATGTGTCAAAAGGAGAAACCACTGACAATGACAGGAAGAATCCACTCAGGCAGCAGGAGCCCAAGCAGAGGAACGGAGAGTGGGGCTGGCTCTAGCCCCAAATTCTCCAGCAGCAGACTAGAGAAAGCCAAACTGAGAAGATCACACTCTTCACCTCCAACAAAGGACCTTGGAAATGGAATTTTTAGACACCACTTAGAAGAGCCGATTAAAATGCTAACCCCTCTGGAGTGGCTGTAACCAATGGCCCTGAGCAGAACACCTGCTGTGTTCCAGAAAGGGAGTGTGGAAGCCAGCTTCCTGAGGATGCACCTCAGAGACACCAGCAAAACTGCTCTTATCTCTGAATCCTTTGTCCTTCAACTGGCCTCCAAGCAGCAGTGTGGCGCCAATGCTGATAACCCCGTTGGTTACCCTGGCCTGGCCCACCCTGGAGCTCAGGAGGCACCAGAAGACAAGGGCTGCTGCCCTCCCTGCCAGACAAAGGGATGGCCTGTAGTCCTGGGGCCGGCCTGCTGATGCCTTTCCCCGGATGCACAGATGCAGCAGGGACGGACAGCACTGTCCGTCCTCCAGTGGGGCAGCCGCAGTGAGAAGCTTCAGGTTCTCCAACTGTAAACTGACACATCACCCACTTCTTCCGTCCACTCCTCCCCAGGCCAAAAAAAAAAAAAGTCCTGATGGTGATAAAAGCAGCCCTGAGCAGGGGGTACACAAAGCAGAAATGAACTCAGAGAAGCCCGCAATTCCACAATTGCTCTGCCCATTCCTAGGGACACTGCATATCCACTCAGTTCGGAAAGGTGCCTTGAGCTGACACAGCCATTGGGGTAATTTGCTGGCAAAGGAACAAGTTATAAGGCAAAAGTGAGTTTGTTTTTGCACAATCCCGTTCCCTTTCCATGCGACCTGCTAAGAATGCAACATCCAGAGTAAGAACTCCCACCTCTAAGGGATCTGTGGGTAGACCTCCAAGTTAGTGGTTGGGCTGTGAGATCACCATATTTGCAAAAATGAGGGAGAAGCAGAAATCCTTTTACTAGAGTGAATTCTATTATACATCACCTAACGGGACTTCCTGCTAGAATCAGAGGAGGAACACGCAGAGTAAGAAAGGCAAAAAACTATACAAGTAAGTGCCCTCCTGGTTCTTGCTGTCCCCTTTCCCTTATAATGTATTTTAGGGGCAAACAAAGCATTCAGATAGATCAAACTGCAGAGCCATCCCCCAAGGGGAAACGATGAATCCTTTACCTGCCACATCCCATCATACAGGTATTTCAAAAGCAGAGTGTACCAGCAGACAGCAAATTGTGTCGCCATGAGCAATCCTGCACTACAAAAGAAAACACATAGGAAATCTGACCTCCTGGAGCCATTTCCAACCCTTATCCTCAGACTCTCTGTAGGAAAGATGCAACAGAGAAATAAATGGACTTTTCCACGCTGCCTGGGTCACTCACTAGCCTGCAGATGCTTCTTGAAAGTGATGAGAAGGAAAATAGTAAATCAAGTTGTCACTTGGAAAATAAACAGCTAGCATCCTGGCGAGGGAAGCTGCCTCAGTCCACAAAAGAATGGCCTGGAAAATCACGCTTCGCTGAAATCACTAGAAAGCTAATGGCATCCTGAAGACAGGCATTTCTCTCGATTGCATTACAGTAAAAGTTGAATTTCCTGTTCATTCATTTAAGGAATAGGGATTTACAGGTGGCTACTATGTGCCACGTGATGTGCCCAGTGCTGAATGCACTTAAGCCGCACAGCAACCCTGTGAATATGAGTAATTAGCTGATACTTTACTGAAGAAGAGAAACTGTAAAGCTAAAACAACTCAAATGCCTGCTAAGTGCCAGGCCCTGACCTAGACTCATGCTAAACAGGGTACCCTCCTGTAGCCCAGAGTGTAGTGGGACTGTGGACTTAATGATTTGGAGGGTAATGATGAAGACTTTGAATTGGATAGACCTGGGTTGGACAGCCAGCTCTGGCACTTACCTAATTCTATGAAGCCTTAGCTCATTACTGAACCCTTAGTCTCTATCCCTGCGTTTCCTAATCTATAAAATGGGAATAACCAGAGTATATATTTCATAGAGTTGCTGTGAAACATCAATCAGATAAAGTCCATGACCCAGTTCCCAGACACAGACTTGTTAGCTGTTGGCGGCGGCGGCGGCGGCGGGGCTAAGAACACAAACAAGTAATTACAATTCAGCACAGTAAATGTTTCATAGTTGATATCGGCATGCAGAAGAAGGAATCAATGACCCTGAGTGTTAGGGAAGACTCCACACAGGAGGTCAAACTTAAGCTGTGTCTTGAAATATGAGTAAGAGTTCACCATACAAAAAAGGGATGAAATTCTAGTTAGAAGAAAGAGCATATTCACTGGTGTAGTCACTAGAAAAGTGCAGGGTGTTCATGGAATGGTGAGAAGTTCAATGCATAATGGGCAGAGTAATGGGCACATAAGCACAGGCTCAGGATGAGGCCAGAGCCTTATCTGCCATATCTTGAGGCACTGGGGATGGAGGAAAAACAGAGGAGAAGAAAACTGACACTTGGGAGTGGCACAATTATACCCACCTTGTATTGGAGGTTCCATGGGTGGACAAATTACTGAAGTGATAAAGAGGGATCCAGGAGACATTTCCAAGGTAGAATGGACATTGCTAAGAAACCATGGCCTGAGGTAGTTGTGTTGCATATGGCTGCCTACCCACTTAAAATAACTGATGTAAGTGCTGTACATTTTATTTTCACTTAACTACCTCATCCATAGGAGTCAAACTATAATTATGTTTCTTCCATTACAGGCTTCTCATTTTTTTTTGACAGGACTCATTTTAATTGTGGGTCAATCAAACATGCAGTGAACACAAACAGTACACTCTCTTGTAGAGGGAACTCCATTTCCCTGTCCCTACAACTCCACAAGAATATTTCCTCCCCATTCTCCAGGACAGAATGGTTTTGGAGTAACACTTGGGCCCTCTCTCCTTTACTCATTCACTTCCTCCAATGAGAAGTGGTTCATCTGCTTGGTGACAGAGTAAGGGTCTGACACCCATAGAGGTCCACGTTTCTTAATTAGGTGGTCACAATTCCCATGTGTCCCGTCTTTCTCTCTCCTGCAGATCCGTCTTTCCTCCAAGAACTGAGTTCTCCTCTAGGTTCTCCCATGCAGCAAACCTATCAGAGTAGAGTCTTCTCCTGCAGAAGAAGGCCTGTGGTTTTCTAGTTCTTCTCCCTAAGGCTAAGTGGTTGAGTTTAACTCAAGGGAAAAACCATAAGGAAGCCCAATTTGGCTGCAGATCAAAGCCACATTCTCTAAAACAACTCTACCAGCAAGAAAACTGGTGTCTGGATCCTTGACCTGACCACCAACTTGACTCTTGCGTCTGTTCCTTGATGGATTCAGACTTTTATGGTTGTCACCTCAGACAACCAGTCCTTGGATTGCTTTCACTCTGGGAAGATAACAGACACATTTGGAAGAACATGAGGTCAATGACAAGTAAATATATCAATTATAGCAATGACTTTAAAGCCAGCTCTATGCCACAGTGTTTACTAAGATACATTTCTTAAAGTTACATGGAGGATACAGGTGATTATAATGGAGAAGAATTTAACCCTGGTTGCTCTCCTGGAGATAAGTGTTAGATTGAGATTTGAAGTATTGGGATAAAAAAAAAAATTACAGAAAATACACACACACTCACAAATCTACATACCCCCTTCGACCAGTCCAAAAAGAATAATCTAAATGTTTATGTTTTCTTTTCAACCTGCTTCTTTTTCAAAGTTACACAGTAACTAAGGCAATTGTACTAGAGTACCAAATGTCTCTTTGTAAGACTATAGTCCATGGACTTGATGAGGACAAAAAAAAAAAAAATTAGTAGGGATAGAGGTGCCTGGGTGGCTCAGTACATTAAGCATCTGCCTTCAGCTCTGGTCATGATCCCAGGGTCCTGGGATCAAGCCCCGCATCAGGCTCCCTGCTCAGCGGGGAGTCTGCCTCTCCCTCTCCATCTGCCTCTCCCCCGACTTATGCTCACTCTCTCCCCCCACTTATGCTCTCTCTCGCTCTCTCTCTCTCTCAAATAAATAAAATCTTTAAAAAAAAATTAGTAAGGACAAAAGCTGGAGAAGAGAGGATGAAAGACTGTAGTTCTGATACAAACAGAATTCATAACAATGAGAAATATCCACTGTGATTCTAGAGCAGGAAGCAGATCATCTGAAATGATTTTTCTTTTTACACTGGCACATATACTGACCCTAACTGTTACCTAAATTAGATACTCACTGTATCCACACATATTGTTCAGAAAGGAATATAAAAGTCATGAAAGGTTCAAAGAATTTGGGAAAACTCACACAGATATTAAGATATTTAGAAGCTGAGCACCTGGGTGGCTCAGTTAAGTGTCTGACTCTTGATTTTGTCTCAGGTCATGATCTCAGGGTCGTGAGATCAAGCCCCATGTCAGGCTCCATGCTCAGCAGGGAGTCTGCTGAAGATTCTCTTTCTCCCTCTCCTCTGCACCCCCCTCCTGCTCTCAGGCTCTAAAAAAAAAAAAAAAAAAGATATTTAGAAGCAATCAATAAGGGTTTTAAAACCCATATGGACTTTTAAAATATTTATTTCTGCCAAATCTCTTTCACCCAAGATGAAAACAAGAATCCTCCATAACCAATCATCTTGCTGGCATCAGAAGATGCTCTAACTGACCTCTGGCCTCAGTAAGTCTGTATCTAAATCATCATGTTGGTGAAACTATCCACCTTTAAGTATCCAGAGAAAATAAGACAATTTTGTATTATGTGAAACCTCCTACAGATATTTCAGGAGCTCAGATGGTTCCTGTTTCTAGAATAGGAAAGGTGATCTAGAGACTGCCAAGCTTCATCTGGGTGATAAACAGGGAAGTATAAGGTGTTAAAGATTTTTATCTAATATTTCCTTCACTCTGCCCAGAATATATATAGAGGATGGCCAATAAACTTTGCCTCCACTAATTCGCGCGCACACACACACACACACACACGCACACACACACACAATGATCACTAACCATTACATATCACAGCTCTGTACATCTGTAACAAGAAAGGAAAAACACAGAAGCAATCTACACATCCATTTCCAGTAGTGTTTACTTCTGGAGAGAGAGAGAGAAGAAATGGAACCAGAGATGCACTCAAATAAGACTAAGCCTTTATAAAAAGGGTATAAAGCAAAAATGGCAAAACATTAAGATTTCTTCAAGCTGTGGAATAGCTAAACCAATGTTTATAATATCCTCTACTACAGGGACTATATGCTTGAAATATTTCATGCTTTTTATTACAAGAAGTGAAATCTCTGCAGATGATTCTGATGAAATACCTAATGGCCTAATAAATCCTGAATGATTCTTTGTTTATTTTACATGTTGATGTCAACTCTTCAGTCATCTCTTGTGAGCACCCATTTTTCATGTTTTCCAAATCTCCCACATACTCCTGAACATGTTAAATAAAGACAGGTGGAACTGAATTGAAATGCAGTTGAAATGATCACAGTGACTTGAACGTTACCAGCTCTTCCTCCTGCCCCCTCACCGCCTTCCCCATTCCTGGAGACCCACTGCTCAGAGGGTTCAGTCTGGCTTCCTCAGGACAAAGGGAGGAAATGCTCATGGGAGCCAAGGAACAGAGAACACCTGAATTTGCTACTGAGGGAGCTCTCAACATCAAGTGCTGAGAGGTGACCCAGGGGAGTCCAGGGTATGTCACAAGTGTATCTACGCAAGCCTTCCAACCCTTTTTCCCCCCACAGCAGAATACAACCATCCTAGTTCTTTAAGAAAATCCCCACTGAGAAACCTGAATCTGTGCCCATGCCTTTGGCCTCCCCTTGCAGCTGTCAGCCCGGTTCCTCCTTTGTTAGCACTGTGGCTCTAGCCTACAAGTCTAGACAGAGGGGCTTGTTAAAAGGCCTTGGAGTCAATGCCTGGACAAGATCAATAAGGCTTTTTATGACACAATGAAAACTTTCTATTTTGTTAAATGCGGCTAATCTACCATTTCTGCAGTACTTCTTAAAGCTCTCAGTGCTGAGCACTACAGGCCAGGTGATTAAAACCCTGTTCAGAGACACAAACTGGGGAACTTTGCCAATGCACACATACAAATCCTAGAAACCTGTGCCATGTCTTCTTATTTATAGCTAGGCATGCATCTCCTTTTCCTCCCAAGAAAATGACCATGTCAAAGGAGGAGATGGGGGCGGATACTGATAAAAATTAAAACTTCCCCATTCCAGGGCTCCCAGGAAGAGAGGGACTATGCCCCGGGTCTAAAGTAATTAAAATGAAAGAATCTGAACCCAGGGGTGGATGAAGATGGGATATGTTGAAACGGGGGTGGGGGGGAGGGTAAGTTCTCTAAAATGTAGGCAGACTTAAAAATCAAGTGACCTGATTTAAGAAGCCTAGTGACTGCAAATTCAATTCTAGTACCAAGAGTATGCATAAAGCTATAAGAAAATGTTCACTTCACTATCATCATTTCTTCATCTCAGACATCTAGAGTCTTTTTTAGAGGTAGAAGATTTTTTTTGCCATAGTATAAAAAGGGCAGGAAATTAACATTTATTAAACCTATATTATGTTCCAGGCTTTTATAGAAAGAGAGGCCCAATAATATACTATTTATACAGGGTTTGACAAAAATTAACCAAGACCTGTTTTGATGATTTAAGATACAAGAGTTTAAAACACTTACCATAAGAACCAATGTATTATTAATAGAGATAACATATCTGTGCTCATGTGTCACCTGAAAGAGGAGCTTTTCCACTGGGATAACTTGGTATATTTCTTTTTCAACTCTCACAAAAGTCCTGTGAAATAAAGTTTGACCAGCCCCACATTACAGATGATAAAACAGAGGTTCACAAGGGGTGAAATAACTATATGCTACCACAGCTAATAAGAAGCAGATCCAAAATACAAACTAAGGTCAACTTCCAAACACTATATGCTGTCCACCAGGTCATGCTGCCTCCTATTGAGGGCTGGGTATCTTTGCAAAGACCTCTGTCAATAGTATTCCTGTGGGAGATAGGCTATTCATTTCTTTAAAAAACACACACACATTTGCATAGCATGCATGTCACATTTTTCAAACCACTTCCATGTACGTGATCTAATTTTGTAAAGTACCCTCCTACAGCTTCTATAGGAACCTCTATCTGCCCAACGAAGCTAGGTTTTCAGCAAACATGGAGATGTACTAAGCACACACTTTGGGTTATGAATACAGATCATAAGAACACTAAGAAACATTGTAGGAATTCTATACATTTGCAACACTGGAAATATATAAATGCTAAAACAAAAACCACTGAATTATGAGAGCATAAATAAGGAAATCCACTTTTGATGCACTGAATCTAAAATGGAAACCCTCCTTCTGAGTCAGAATGATTCACAAACCATTTACAGATGCTGCATCACCCCCAACAAGCTCACTGAAGCTCCAGGGCCAGACAGCTGGACTCCAGGTTAAGACAGCAGAGGCTATAGTCAGAAATATGTTCAGGGCTTGCAGAAGAGAAAAATGTTAGCTGACTTATGATCAAAAAGAACACAAAAAACTGAGATTATAAGACTCTGAAATAGACACTCAAGTAGTTTTATAGCTTGAATAGCCATTTTTACAATGGATATTTACAGCTCTGATGTCAATAAAACCAAAATCCTAAACTTCTCCAGCAATACTAGTTAAGATTTATCAGTGATAATTTTTTAACCATGGGTTATGATAAAATAATGAATGATCTGGATATCCCAACTATGGTATGAAGATACTGCATAGAAGATCCCAGACTTACAGAAGTTAGGATGTATGTACCTAACACCAGCTGGTCAAGGTTTCTGACCACACTCTGTAAGTGAATGAATCAAAACAAAGTAAGTAAGGAGACTTAGGGTACACTATAACACTGTCTAAGACTTAAAAATACAAAGAAGACTGGTAGCTCATTCCTGCCAGATGTGGTAAAATCCCCATGTAGATATCAGCAAAGATGCATTTCAATATGGCGGCATTTAAGTCTAAGAATAAGTTGGCTGAATCTCATTCTCTGATTTAAAGGACCAGAAACTGTCCTATCTCTTTTCAGGAGTCACCATATCATGGGAGATTAACTATACCAACTAATGAATATGTGACTGAGACAGATATCAAAATGCCATTACCATAATTCACAATGAAAAGTTACCATCAAAAAATCCTACAGTCCACAGACTTGGATCCAAACATTGGTTACCAAACAATGGTCTCAGGTAAAGTTTTCACCAATCATGGTACAATCAGGAAAATACGGACACTGTAGTACATTTTTTTTAATAAAAACTAAATATATGCACTATTCATTCATGCAACAAATATTTATGTAGGACCTACTCTATGCTGTGCTAGGCACTGAGAACACAGAACTTTCATTCTACTTCTTTCTACTTTTTTTGGTTTTGGAATTTCCTGTCTTTTATAAAATGATGGTGATGACAGATGAAATTTGTTAATGTCATTAACTGGCAAAATAAAAAGTAGTCAACACTATTTTGCTCCTTCCCTTTTCTATAAAATTTTACTTGTCAACAAAATCCAAAAGTTTGAAGAACCACTGAACCAGAGAATCTTTTCTTTGTGTGTTCTCAGTCAGGTGTTCACCAAAACATGGCGCTCTCTGAAAAAGGCGTTTACCAGATGCTTCAAATAGAATAACCAACCGTCCCAATATTCCTGGGGCCGAGAAGTTTCCCAGGACATGGGACTTCCTGTGGTAAAACGGGAACAACCCTTGGAAAACCAGAATGGTTTTCTCTACATGGGTCACATGTCAGAAGGTCAAAAAAAATTAAGCAGATCAAATAAAAAGATCATTGACAAAGAAAGGGGCTTGAATTAATTGGATGCTTTTGTTGTGAATTTCTGACCATTTCAAACTTGACATTCTGGTTTTTAAAGAACAAATAATCACATTGACAATATAAGTAGTATTCATTGCTATGGCTTATTACTCTTTATGAACTTTAAAGTCGGTCTAAGAATAACCTAACCCCCCTTTGGGGATTCAGAAGGCTCTTCAAGATTTCATGCTACCTCAGAGTCATCTAGCTCGTCATCAATTATCACTGTATAACACCACGAATAAACAGCTTTTGCTTTCCAATTGTTTGAATTTGGGATTACAAGTGTCCTCTGTATTATAAGTAACTAATAAGGCTGTATGGAATGATTTATGCAAAGAGTGGTGTTCCTTGAAAATTGTTAGGATAACTTTCAGGAATGGGCAAAAACTTGAAAAAGCTTCAGAATCGCAGCCTCTGGTGCACATACCTTTGACATAATAAGGTCTGTCATCTTTGAGTGCTACTCATTCTTTTTTTCCCCTCCCTGCTACCCACTATACACACCCCAACCACCTAAGACTACCCACCTGCTGGGGCCTTTGAAGCACCACTTTACAGAAGGGCAACAGTGCCCTGCTGCCCTCAACTGAAGGAGAAAGGTAAGAAAACATCATAGAAGAAAGGAGAAGGAGAGAAGCTAATACTTACTGTTCCTCCACTATATGCCTAGCACAGAGACAGGCCCTTTACAAATATACTGTGTTTTCCATCCTACGATGACCTTATGGAGTAGACATTATCACCACCATTGATGCCCACAGTCCCTGAGATGGGGGTGATGGTAATGCCACCAGCTACCATTTTTGAAGCTTACTGTTTGTTGGGGGCTTTAGTTCTGGTTTAGTATTATGCAGATAATATTTCATATAATCTTCAGGACAACCTACTTAGGTACCATTACCTGCAGTTTTCAAAGAAGGAAGTTGAGCTTCAGGAGTTCAAGCCTACCCAGTTAGAATATTGATAATTGACAATGAGGGAATTTAGAACAAGGCTAGAGTTGGGTCTAACTTCAGTCTCATCGCTCCTCCCAAAGCAGTAAGATTAGGTTTTGTATAAAAGGCCCTGCCTTGGGATCAGGAGCTGAGCAACCACTGTGTGATCTTCCAGGTGTTCTGTGGTGGCTGGTCTGGACAGGAACCCTCTTCAGTGACTCTCTCAAGCTGGCTACACTCTAGTCATTATCCTTTTGGTTCCCTTTTCGATGGCAAGACAGTAGAACTACCAGTATCCCCTGATGAAACACCCTCCATGGCCAACAATATCTACCCAAACTTGTCCTTCTATGCAACCATTACTGTGCTTAGCACCTGTGAGAGCAAAGAAACACAGCTGACTTACCTTGCATTGTTTGAAGCCTTTAAGTTACTCACTCATTCATTCATTTATTCATTCATTTAGCAAACATGTATTGAGAGCACTCATCATGTAATAGGTTGACAGTGAAAACAGAAGAGTTCCATCAGATTTTAGCATGTCACATTTCTAAAGTACACTAAGGTAAAGAGTATCCTTAAACCAGCTCATTATGAAGTGTGAACAGGCTTTGATAACACAAAAAGGATTATGCAACTCGACGGTATTATTATCCTCTAATTTTTTTCTTTTCTTTTTCCCATTCCCGAAGACGTCCACCATTTCTCTTAAAGCTCTGCAGTATTACATCATGAATTTCCTGACAGACAGGCAATATGGATGAGTTTGAAGAACTTTGACTTTGGGTTTACCTCAAAGCACTTAGGGAAAAAAAAGGAATTAACTGGTTTTCACATCTGTGTCCAAGGAGAGATATATGCTCCTCACTTCTATTTTTCAAGTAGAGAAAGGTAAAACCCAGCTAGTGATGGAAGGTACTTTTAAAATCATATTTTCTACTTCTTTTTACAAGCCTCACATCGTTTTTCTAAAGGAGTGATCAACAGAGCCAAGACCAGAACCCAGGTTTTCTGATTTTTATATAAGTGAGTTAGTTGCAAAATAACCATGGGGCAGACACAGAAATCCAATAACTTCAGGACAACTTCAGAAGTGTGGCCTCCAGGATGCTGGATGCCTAATTCCCAGGTGAGAGTCCATTCCCCAAGGCCTGCATGTGTGTCTCATCCAGATGCACATTTACAGCCATGTCCCAGGGTCGCCGGAGCTGGCACTGGACAGCATCCACCCCTGGAGAAGGGCTCTGGGTAAGAAGTGTGCTGCTCAGTGCTCGCACGGCTAAGCCACTCACTTGAGATGGGTTGCCTTTTCTACTCTTTGAGCTGCTTTTTCTCTTCCCCCTGAAGCAGTGGAGACTGACTTCAGGGAGGGAACGCTGCTTAATGACTCCAGTGCAATCTCCTGAAGGCTCTATCAGCAGTGTACAGCCCTCCTCTGACAGCTGACCTTTCTCACTGTGCTCAAGTCAAGGGAAAAACAAAAGCACCAAAACAATTAAAAGCAGTAAAAGGGGAGGGAGGAGGGAAAAAGAAACACGGGCCTCATGCAGAGCAGCAACACAGAAATTTTTAAAAAGAAAAGAGAAAGGAAAAAGGAGGAGAAACAAAAGACAAACCAAGACAGTGAAGAGGGACAAGCATAAGAAGATGGGATTCTCCCAGTCCTCTTTATTCCTCTGCCTGATGGCTGCAGAAGGCACGGGAAGGCTGTTAATATATCTGAGAACCACGTCGGGGAGGGAAAATAAGAGGACAAGAAAAAGAGAAGCTACAGCATGCAGTAGGGTCTGATCTATAAAATGTCTCTCCACTCTCCATGAGCCCTAACAGGCATTCCAAGCGGTACAGATGCTCTCGACCCCAGGTGCTCTCTGAAAGAGAAGCTCCTTGTCTCTGACACAGATGAGCCAACCACCTGGCAATGGCCTCCTACCTCCTCCTCTGCGCCCTCCGTGAGTGGGCCCTGCCCTCTGAAGACCCCATAAACACATTCCTTTATGTCATCCCCACTTGGCAAACCATATCCCTTTCTCATCTCCTCTGAAATACATGGATAACTTTTTTACCTGATATTGACATAAACCATATTTGGTGAGATGTATATACATCCATCCATCCACAGAGAGGTCAGAGCATTCTCAGTAGTTTGCTCTCAAATTATAAACAAATAGACACGTCTAAAGGCAAAAAGGAAATTTTTTAAATAAGTTTTGATATTTGTTTTGAGGGGAAAAAATCATGACCTGGACAGTCTAAGAAGTGCCCATGATGACTGTTGACTGCAGATCTGTGAAAGACATGTTTCATGTTCCTCTACAGACACAGGTGCGTTATCAGACACAGTTGGGGTTCAGTGGTTAGAGAGGTGAAGGAGACCTACACACCCTGGTTAGAACTCATGATTATTTAACAGGCTTCATAAAGGGATGTGAATGTGAGAAGAGTTGTGTAATGCTGCAGGTCAAGTTCCTTCTCCCAGAGATCCCAGTGGTCTGTTCCCTTATAGGCTGCTTTTCACATGCCATAGGGCTGCACTGTTTAGTAATAACGGCAGCAACCCATTCTGGAGGGTTGGCCCCATGGCACACACCATGCTCACCTCCTTGCTTGGACATCTCATGGAACTATCACAGCTCTGAGAGAAGCGCTCTGTAGCAGTCTCTGTTCTACAGATGTGAGGGTTGAGGCTTTCTTACCTGTCCATGGTGGCTCGGCTGGTAAGAACCAGCATTAGGGCTCACAACCAGGTTTGGATGACCTTTACCACTGTCCCGCATTGCCTCACCAGGTAACCCTGAGCCTCACGTACACATGGAGCATGATCGAGCTCCTGAGGCCTCATCTGAAGCCTCAAAACCCACTTCAGCCTCCCAGGGATTCAGGCCTGGGGAAGTTATAAAGCTGTGGTCGACTGTCAAGCATCATTTCTCCTTCACTTCCTGTGGAAGAATTAACCTGTGTCCTGACAGTCCAGAAGTAAGAAAGGCTCCCTTTCAGTGCCTGTGTGTAGGGCCTACTTTGTCTAAGTCCTTCCTAGATGCAGCAATTCAGACTAAATCCAAGAGGTGCTTGCCTCCCTGGAGCGGGCAAGAATGTTGCCAGTGAACTTCCTTTAGCACAGGCTATTAGCATCCCTGGTCTTGTATCAACACAAAGTAAATTTTAAAAAGAAAAAGAACACAACCCCTACCTCCCTTAACAAAGCAGAGCGCTGAGTGACATCTTACTCAGATCAATACCTTTTGGAAGTGGTAAGGCAGGAAAGAGGCAAGTCCTTTGAATCACATGACTGATATTCCATCATTGATGGAGCTTGAGTAAGAAAAAAAATAATCTCTCACGCTTTGCTGAAATACATGTACAACATTTTTCTTATAGTCCTCATAACCAGAAGAAACTTTTGGGTCTCCTTAGTCAAATGCCTTCATGTTACAGATAAAGAACAAGAAGCTGAAGAGGTCCTGAGATTTTGCACTAAGTTACAAAGCTCGTTAGATGCAGAGCCAGGACTCCAACACCATCATGTGATTCCCAGGCAAGGGATCTCTCCCCAGGTTGTCAGCTTGCTGCTCTCCAATTCTGCCCTCCTAGACTTCCTCTCTGTCCTCTGAGGATGGCGTGTGTAAACAGAGACAGCCCCTGCTGACATTGAGACCTTGCTATGAAATCCCACCTCCTGTGCTTCTCACACTCCTCCAGGCATTGGAGCTGTGGCTGCCAAGGGCTGGTTAACCCCTTCCCTGCTGCCCTATAGGAAGCGCACCAGCCCCTGGATGCCCAGTGCCCCTTCCTCAATCTCTCAATTCTCTTCTGGAAAGGCTGTTTCAGGCTCCTCCCGGAAACAGATGGCAGGTGGAAGCATGTCCCCGCCGTGTGCAGCGTTCAGCACTCAGGCCCTGTCTCTGTGCAGTAGATCTGCCTCTCACCAGGTCAGCTCTAAGCAAAACTGTTCAATGGACAACCTCTTCCATCTCCTCCTCCACCCACACCCTTTATTCTACCTCAAGTGTTTAATAAGCAGCAAAGATCATTTTATTATGTTAGGGACATAATAGTTACCTCCCCATGTGAGAAGAATTTGCACTTCTTTAAGGAGGGGGCATTGCTCAGCCCAATGGAATCAAGACATAGGAGTGAAAGTTCAAGCATCGGAAGGACTATTTTTTTGCAGGGGGGAGTTGGGGGTACTCCACGGAGTCCCTCAAATTACATCTCCTAGCAACTGCCAATTCTGATTCTGCACAATGCTTGCCCTGCCTCCACTTGAGGTAGAGAAAGCATTTTGACTATTCAGCTACATATGAGAACAAACAAAATCTGCAGGTGTCAGCTTTCAAACCACAGCCCAGAGAAAATCCTATGTTGGGCTGCAAGCCAAGGAGAGGGCACAATAATCAAGGATTCATTATGTGTCCACTGGGTGCCTGGCCCTATCACCACAAACCTCCTTTCCAATCATATCCTTATTATTTCCCTAGTTGTGTGGCGAGGGACATTTGTGCTAGTGTAGAAAATGGTATCTACTCCAGCCAGTTCTTCATGCTCTCTGCGTAAAGACAGGGAGTCGGAAACATGTCAGCAAACAAGTCAACTGACAATTTGGGAGTCATCACATGTTGGTGGACAAAAAAGATATTTTACACTTTGGAGACACCACAGGCCTTTCTTAAGAAAAAGCTACCCACGTTTGAAAAAACCCTTCCCCTGTCCTGGAAAGAGGGAAGGGTTAATAATCAAGGCTACTAAAGAATTCTAATGAGCAGAACCATAAATTCCCATGAAATCTGAATTCTGTAGCCCAGGAGTAAGGAAAGCATGGAATTAACATACGGAATATATAAAGAATGGCAGTGCTAAGACATTGTTCAAGCTTTGCAGTGTAGACAGAATCCTGTCTTTCCTTAGAAGTCATCTGATTTTTTAGCAAATCACTTAACTTCTTTAAGCTTCAGTTTACTCATCTACAAATTAAAAATAGTAATAATTTGTAAGTCCTAGATTTATTGTGGAAACTAAATGACATAATATATGGAAAGCCTTTAGCCCTATGCCAGGATCATTAGTAAGTAATCAATAAGTGGTTACACTTATTATTAGCAGCTTATAAAAAAATTACACTTTAAATCTTAAAATAAGCCATATCAGTTACTTCAAATGAGTTTAGTGCAAAAAAGCACAACAATTTCTAAGACAAAGCTTCTGCCTTGCAAAGTTTACAAAATGAAAACATGGAAAGGTAGAGAACTACAAGGACCAGAACCTTTCTCCCATAAATCTTGCCATCTCTTGGCCATGCCAGGGGAGAAGCGCTTGTTAAACCCCCCAAGTGTGCCTCCCCTGTTCTGTGCCCAAACCAGCCTGCACTCACAGGGTGCCCTCTGTGCACCACCAGAAGAAGCAGTGTTGGTTATAAGCTATGAGAGAGCAGAAAAGTCAGTGGAACACCATTAGTCTTCCGAGGACTCCTTTCCAAAGCTCAAGATTGCTTTGCGGGGCCAAAAGGATAAGAGGTTAAGTCCCCTTGGGGATTTCTATGTCTCTAAAGCTTCTGGCCATAGTGAAAGGATCACAAGACAAATTGGCTGAATTTTACATAATAAAGTGCTTCCACTCCAGAAACGGTCACAGAAGGTGTGAGATGCACAAACACATCCATTCAATACTTCTGCCATCACCATTTTGAAACATGTTTGTTTATTACCCTAAGTCATGCATGGGTTTGTCCTGGGTGAGCATTGAGAGAGGTGGATGCTATATGAGAGGTGGTTCAACCTGAGATCTACAGGCCGTCCAACATTTGCAACTAATCACTCACTCAGCGGACCACAGGACACTGACCTAGCTCCAACCGGTTCTGCCCCTTCACTTTAAATTACGAAAATAACTCCTTTTATTGCCAACCACAAAGGTCTCATATCAAAGAAGCAATGTTTTAGAACTAAGAAGTTGCAAGCATACAGCCTCTTACACGTGCAAGAGTCCACCATCTTCATCGTGCCAATCCCGCTGTCACAAGCGTCCAAATGTCCAAATTCATTTTAGGTACATCAGTCCATCTTGCTCAAAAGTGGCAGCTTTCTAAAAACTTCTACCAAATAATAGACATGAGTGAGCAAATGCACCAACCAAAACAAAGGGCACTGAGGTGAAAACTAATTATCCAAGGGGGGGACAACAGTGCTTACATATAATTTAGTAGAATACAATCACACTCATTCCTAATTGGAAGAAAGATCAGTGTGATTGATTAAAAAAAACTTAACAAATGCTTTTTGAGGGAAATGCCGATTTATTATCTCCAAGGATATAAGGGGGAAAAGACCTCTGCTACATGTGTGTGGGAATCTTGTAAGCAATTCAAAAATGGATATTCTTTTGTAATTACTGCATTCGTTATTCAAATACAAATAATTGTCCTGAAGTCCTGGGGATTGGTACTAATTTCCTGACTTGACCCCACAAAACACAGTAACCATTGTCTCTTTTTGTTTTATAAATCCTGCACCCAACCTACACTGTGCAAAGGTAAATTTTAGCCTAAAATGACTAAATTAGGAAAATATGTAATTAGTGAAGTCAACACCAAAGAGATTTTTATTGAGGAAAGGAAAATGCTAATTGTCTTATGTCTTCATGCTTCTCATCTGGAAATCAGAAATTTCTCCAGGTGCTTCCTAGAACTAGGGGACCATACAAGAGCCACAGGGCTCCAAAATACATCCCTCCGTGCTCTAAATGTAGCTGGTTCTCTGGCTTCCTAGGTCTGGAACTAGACTGAACAGGACTCAGAGTCAATTTTCACTCGAGCCCATGGTCTTTCTTACCCCCACAGCTTATAACTCAAAGGAATTAAACATTCCTTACAAACATTGGTGGAACCTTCCGAAGTTGAGAGAAAGACTGGGCCTTCTAGAATCACAATCCCTCCCAAACTGATGGAGACTCAATTAATTTGTTACCTCTTGGGGTAGCTGGGGAGAGCTCTTGTCCTGACGCTAATAGTTAAACCTATGTGAACTTGGGAAGTTATTTAAACTCTCTAAACCTCGGGGGTTTTTTTAACCTATAAAATGGACATAATAACATAATAACAGTAGGTGTCACCTGGGATTGCCGTGAGGTTTAAATAATACAAGTAAAATGTTTAGAGAACAACCTGGCATAGAGGATACACTTGAAAAACCCTCCTCCTCCTCCTCTGCTTCCTCACCAACAGTTTACTTGGCCTTCAATGTAGTTTCCATCACCATAACCTAAGACAGTCCTTTCATCGTCCTCCACATTCTGTTTCCCAGACACCAAAAAAACACCATCACCATCCAGTCCTGGACAGGATGTGCCTGCTGGATCAGTGATTCCCCCTTCTGCCACATCTACCATCCAGAGATGTGGTAGCATCCACCAGCACCCACGTGTAGCTCTGATAAAAAGTGGTCATTTGCTGGCTGCTCTATGTGGATGTGTTTATTGTGAACAAAGACATGAGAGAAAGGGGGAATAACTCAGAAGCAGTTCAAGCAGGTTATTTTTCTAGCTGCCTAACACACTGTCTGCATGCAGCTAAGGATGGTGCTATCCAACTATGACGTCACGGGCCAGGGCAACACCTCAGGAAACATTCTCTCTGTATTTGTCTGGAATGATTAAATGTCTCAAAGTTGAAATTGTTTCAAATGCGGTTGGTGTTTTTCTCCTCTCTTCAGGCTCTCCCATCAGGAGACCCACCAGCTGGTTGATTACCAAAGGAATAAAAGTAAGTAACCCCACATCTGTGAAGATAGCTCCTAGCCTGGTTTCACCTCCCAGTTACCATCACGTTGGGGATTGGGGCTTCAACATATGCATTTGATGGGGAAGGCGGACACAAACATTCAGTCCACAGCGGCAAAGATAAATGGAAGACTTTAAACAGAATTCTAGAAGCCGGGTCATCCATATGAAAAGGTAAGGATGACAACGTGGTAGGGCCCCCCAACCTTTCCCTGATGTTAATGGCTTTGGATCTCTCTAACATCTCGTGACTCTTCACTGAGGTGAAGAAGGAGCTCTACAGAAAATGCAAGCAGCAGGTAAAGACTTCTGGCTTCTGGGTAATGCTTCACCCTCCCTGATGGAATTCCTCCAGGAGACGATCTTGGTTGCAAGAGTAAAGGTCAACTGTGTAAGGTTCCAAAACTGACTGGTAGAACACAGCCGTCACATTAGGGAGTCATACGTAAAGTTACGGGAATCATCAGAGGTCAGAGAGAGAAGCAATAGCTAATGCTATTTTTCTCTTTTAATCCCTACAGAAGTCCCCTTCTATTTGGAGAAAGAAATTGCTTTTCTTCTTTGGCACCAAAGCACTGCAAAATGTTACAACTGATACCCACAACTAAAAGGGTAACCTTGAATAAAAGCAGTCAACTTCCCTGATCCTCAGTTTTCTTATTCAAAAACAGAAGAGAGCATTACTTCTTGAATTAAGGATAAAATGAGATGATGAAACAAGGCAGGGCACATGGAGGAAGCTCGCTGAGGTTGGTTCTTCTGGGAGAACATTCTCTCCCGGCTATTTTCCAGGCCCTGATGTTCACAGCATGCACTTCCAGAGTCAGTATTTGTAGAGTGCACAGTTTTCCAGAGGGACGGTGATTGCGGTGCATTTAATTCCAAAGCTGGTGTGCTGACACTGTCCTTCAGCTGACTTCATGCTCACAGTCTCAGTAAGAATGGTCTAGGTGTGCTGGGTGAATGTGTCACGTGGCAAAATTCTCCCCACTGAAGATTCAGAGGAAGGAGCTTTGCCAGATATCACAGCACACCTCAGCCCACAGCTTTGCTCTCACTTCAGCTTCTGAGATGTTTTGGTTTTGCCAAACAAAATCACAGCAAAAATATATGCACAACGCTGGTGTGGTGACCTGAAGAAGCTTGTGTGCGCAGAATGTATTGGGCTTTGGGTTTCTTGTCTTCGGATTTGTGTGTTGATAAAATCCTGCCCCTGAACAGGTAGTAGTTTAGCCAGACACATAGTAACACTGACACAAAGGCCATATAACTTTTTGGGTGCTAACTGGAAAACAGTGGGCTGAGAAGAAGGGGAGTGGGAGACAAACATCTAGATAGATAAACAAATGTACCATTATATATGTGTGTAATCTGCACCTGTACTTTTTTGTTTCCCAACACAAACTCTTAGAGCTGAGAAGACAGCAATCTTCTGGTCTGATATCCCACATTACAGACTGAGTGGACTGAGACCCAGGAAGGGAAAGGGTCTGTTCAGGATCACAAGGCAGACCCAGGGCAAGAATCCGTATCTTCTTCCTCCCCACCACACTCCCCGTTCCATGGGCACAAGATGAATGAACAGGAAAAGGATGGAAAAAGAAATCTGATACAGGCCAAGAAGTGCCCTGTCTCCTTATAAGGATATTCAACCTGGGGTTTGCAGTAATATTGTCCGGGACATCAAGATTCTAAAAGCCAATCCTATAGGACAGAGCTTCATGACAAGCCAACCCGACACAGAAAGCCCAGCTCTAGGGGCGCCTGGGTGGCTCAGTTGGTTAGGCGACTGCCTTCGGCTCAGGTCATGATCCTGGAGTCCCGGGATCGAGTCCCGCATCGGGCTCCCTGCTCGGCAGGGAGTCTGCTTCTCCCTCTGACCCTCCCCCTCTCATGTACTCTCTCTCTCTCATTCTCGCTCTCAAATAAATAAATAAATAAATCTTTAAAAAAAAAAAAAAAAAAAGAAAGCCCAGCTCTAAGCCCCAGCCCTAAAAACTGATGACACTACAATTTTATGGTAAAGTTCACATATGAGACAGAGCCCACAGGGCATCTCTGGCCCAAACCACAGCCCTGGAGTGATGTGGGATGGTGATGTGTATTCTCTCCTGCTCCTACTAGCTCCTCTCTTTTGCTATACATTCAATGGGGACCGGCTGTCAGCAATTTCCTTCCTCCAACAGCTGGGAGATGGTTTTCTGCAGTTAGCTGCCATTTGTTTCAATTATGTGTATTAATCATAGCCTTCGTCCTGATGGTATTCTTCAGGAAAAAAAAAAAAATCAGGGCTTTTGTTCTTTAACCAAGCTGCTTCCTCACTCAGAACAGACTTTGGCAGTGACAAGAGAAAGGGGAAATGATAGGTCAGAGGCTATCTGGGTTCAAGTGCAGCAGTGGGGGGGGGGGGGGTATGGACATCTAGCCACAGAAAGGGAGGACGACAGTGCAACCTGGGGACAGTGACATCACATCATACCATGTGCTCTAACACCATAAACACACAGAGAGCACAGCAGCAGAATCTGTAATACAAATTGTTCTATAAATGTCATTCATTCTTCCATTACACATTAAGTAATTTCTTCAGACATGTATTAAGCTCCTACTATGTGCCAGGCCACATGCTCTTCCAGGAACCCCCAGCTGCATTTTAAGTAAGAACAAAACCAAAGGGAATTGGGAGTGATTTCAGAGGCAGAGTGGCATTGTGTCACATCACCCTTGCCCATCTGTGCCTTCTTGGGCTATCATCCCCTCATTTTTTATTTAACTAATATTTATAGCAGTCCAGCTCTGAGGCAGGCAGTGAGCTATGTGCTGAATATTTGCTGGTAAACAAAACTGCCATGGATCTAGTTCTCATCAATCTTGTGGTCCAGTGCAAGCGACAGCCCTCAACCAAAGAGGCCCACAGGTGGATATAACTCTGAATTTTGTTAAGCTCTGTGAAGACAAGATCAGGGTGGTGTGAGAGAAAGGAAAATGCAGGAGGGGCTAATTTAATGAAAGGATCAGGGATGTCCTCAGAAGAAGCAGAATCAAAACTGAAGCTTGCAAATGAGCTTAGGTAACCATTGGGAGAATGGGGAAAGCGATTTGCGAGGGCAGAAAAGAGCTTGGTGAGTCTGAAAGCTAACAGGGCCAATGGATGGGGAGCAAGGGGAGAAAGGCACAAGATGAAGTCGCAGGTGGTCAGGTGCTCGATCACGCTGGGTTTTGCAAACCTTGTCACGGAGTGTGGACTTTATTTTTAAAAAAGGGGAAACCATGAAAGGGTTTTAAGCTTACAATGACATGGCATGACTTATACTTTAAAAAGAGCACTCTGGTTGCTATGTAAACAATCGATTAGAGGAGCTAAAAGTGAAGCAGGGAGACTGTTGCTAGGTTTCTACAATCGTCCAGGTGACAGAGGACGGTGGTGCAGAACTGGATAACGACAATGGAGATGGACACATGTGGGTGGATTGGAGTTTTAATTTAGGAATAAATCTTGCTGAGCCCTTTATTCTCCTCCCATATAACAAAGGATCTAGTAGGAGTTGCCTTGCCAATGCTAGAGGATTATGTTGAGGACCCAATGAGATAAAAGTATAATGTAATACAAGGGAGATACCGTTATTATTATGGTATTGTGACCACTATGATACTCTCCACTTCCAGTTGATTCAAAACCTCAACCCATGAGAGATAACCAATCTAACCTAAGCAGGGCAATGGGAGAAGTGTCCAAACATTTGTTCAGTTTTATCTGCCATGCTCCTGATGGAAGTGGGTGCAAGGGTGCCACAAGGGCATACCTAGATTCTGATATGCCTGGGCCACACACCACTCCACAGTAGAGAGGTAGACACTGAAGGAGACTTAGTCATGCTCTGAGGCCCCTAGAGTTCCACTAGCTGCTGAGCCTCAACTAGTCTATTACCAGGATAGATGCCCTAAATTGCATCATCAGGGCCCACGAGAGTTCTTTCATTACCTAATTCACTATTAGAGAGTGCCTCGGGCAAACTTGACCCAGAAAAGGGCCATCTAACATGACCCTATAATCTTTAAGAATTCCCAGAAACAAAATAATGACTCAAGAGATTAACAAACTTAAAGTGCAAAATATGTTCTCTTTGGGGCGACAAAGTTGTGTGTGTGTGTGTATATAGCAAAACCTCATTTGAAATGTGGAGTCTTTGGGAGAATGATTAAATTTTTAAGAGCCCAAAGAAAGATTCCAAATGTTTAATATTCTTAAGGAAATATTTCTAAAACGTATGGCATGCTTTTCCCATCTTAGGAAACAGAGTATGTTGTGTATAACTTATGTACTTCAAAAAAAATTTTTGTGCATGAAATATCATTCTGGTTCTGCCACTATCCTTCTAGATTTGCTTGGATGAATCATCTATTTTTGCAGATGTAAACTGAAGCTCTTTCACTAGATCAGGCCTTTGCAAAGTTTTTGTGGTAAAGAATCAGTTTTGTTTACTTCATTTTGCTTTTTAAATTTCCAACCAATCAGGACAATATGTGGTCCTAAGGTGCAGAACTAGCAGCTCAAGCCCTGTGTGACTCACCAGGTGAATTGGAAAACACTGAACTGGTTGACACCCTGTTCAATGACAGTAGGCCATGATCTGGATGTCCCCATATATGGAACTGCTATCAAAGTGTTTAAATGGTTACTCTCAGTCTCAATATTTAAATTCTCATGGATAGGTAAGTGGTCTTAGCCAGCACTGACCTACAGGAAACACTTTGAGTAATCCAGAGCTAGATGATGTGTAAGATCCATCCAACCCAAAGAGTCTAGGGTTTTAAAATCTTGATGAACATCAGTTATTTCACTGGTGTTTTAATAAAGCTACGAAGAAATGCTGGTCTCTGCAAGGCCCATTCCTTGAATCCTCTATGGTTTAAGATTACACTCACTTCTCTTGAGTTCTCTTGAGGCTATTGCTTGTGCCCAAAAGATTCTATTAGAATTTCCTTCTGTGGCCCCCCTTGGGGCACTTCTGTCCCTGCTGCTGTCCTCCCTGCTCATAGACTTGACTACTTCCAACATTCTCCATCAATTCTACTTGCTGTCTGTAGCCCAGTTCTTGGTTCTCCTGTGTGATATTAAAACTAAGTCTAAGGCCTCTGTCTAACCCCATTCCATTCCTATGGGAGAAAGTGCATGGGCTACGCGATAAGTTTTTCCTCGGTTTAAGGGCTGTGCCCCCTTATCTCTGGCTAGCTTTAGATTCACAATTGCCTTAGAAGTTCCAAAATTCCAACAGCTAGATAAAGGGCTCATTATTCTTACATTTCCTTGAATAATGAATAAAAATCAGATAATGGGGCAATTTCTGAACACTCTTCCAAATGCTAAAATCTAATTTTAAAATTTATTAAGATGATAAAACATTTAAAAATATTTCTCAGTCCTCAAAGCGCTCATTCTCACAAACCAGCCACTTTTGCTTTTTAAGAATTAAATAGAACTACTAAAATAATGCAAATACTGAATAAACATGTTTTCTATTTTTATATTTTCCACCCTTAGATGAGGAATGGCAGTAAACCCACATAAGAACTTGAAGCAATCAAACAAATTAAAGGGGGCAGAGAGACAAGATAGCAAGGGGGTTGGTGAACAAAACAGGCTTTTGGTCAAGGGGTTGCTTTTCATGGAGCAAGGATTTGGACCAACAGACTACAGAAGTGGGATGATCGCTGGATCTTGGCCGTTCAAACGTTCTGTGATTGTGGGATATGACATGAAGGTTCTTTTCACTCTGAGGAGCCATCATAGGCAATAAACACACGGGGACTAAAACCAAGCATGCAGCAACCAGAGACTGCCCATAATTTTAGCAGCCTGGTTTCCTCAGCTTCCTCACCACCAGGACAGCATTTTGCCAAAGGCCTCTTGAGTTTCTGCAACTAAAAAGGAGCCTACCAGAGAAAAGAACCCGTGGGAAGAGCTTCAAGGTGCAGGAATTGGAAAAAAAGGAAACATCATGGACAGAAGAGGAACAAGATGGAATACCAATTCTGGTTTGAGTCACAGATGAGTTCAAAAGTCCAAAACCTAAGGAGCGTAACTTTTCCAAAGCTACAGACCTGGCGAGTGGCAGGGCAAAAACCCTGGTCAGTATGGCTAAAGTCAGTGGGCTGAACCACTATTCTGTACTGCTGTGTCCCTATAAAATTTTGCAAAGATTTCAAGTAGCTGAGAGATCCTAGGTTAAAAACCCCTGCTGTGAAATACAGGCACTGCTCTCTGTATCAGCACAAATCATTCTTTCTTAGGATTAAAAAAAAGCCACTGTATTTGTTACTCATACTGGGCCTCCTCTAGATGTCTGCATACATTTCATGTGATGCAGCTCTTTCTTCAGCAGCCATCAACGGAAATGAAAACATAATTGGAATATCCATTCTTACTCCATTTGTAAACCTCCCAAGACCAAAGGAATTCAGGAACTTGACCCTAGAAAGCTCTAGACTTTAGAACGTCCTGCAAATAATATTTCAAGACAAGCTGGGAACTGTCTGGAAATACAACTAAGAAGATCTAAGAAAGAAACCCTAAACCATAGCCACAGGGTAGAGAAGGACTCCAGGTCCATCAACAACGCCCCCTGATTCTCAATGTACCATGGAGTCTTTTGTCAAAAAGGAAAGCTGACATCCACCAAAATACCTCACTTTCAAGTCCAAGAGTACATTGTGTCCCTTCTGTGTACCAAGGGCACATGATTACATAACAGTACAATGAGAGGTAATGAGCAGACAGAGATGTATTGAGTTTAAAAAAAATAAAAACAAAAACAAAAATAATCCAATCTTACCGACAAGCCAAGGCCAAGTTGGCAGGCAGGATGTGCAAGACGCTGTTGTTGATACAAGTAAAGATCTACAGACATTCCTTCTGGGGGACTTGTTCTGGGCTGAAGGGTATTGCCTCAGAAACAGTGAGTAGGAACTGGGGACTCTGAAGTATCCATATCATGGAGAGGAAAGAATCCTCTTTAGGGGCCCAGAAATCCAGGCTGGAAAAAAGGTTGACGCCTACTGGTTTACCCGACCTTGGGTCAACTGTTCAACTTCTCTGAGCCCTTTTTAAAATCTGTGAAATAAATAACAGCACTCAGGCCCCACTCATTTCACACGGTTGTCTCACCATCCAAATAGAAAAAGAAAATGTATTTGAAAATGCTTTGTAACTGGTAAGTCATTATGCAAATAATTGCTATTATTACATATGTGTGCTTTCCTATATACCCGTAAGTGATTCGGAAGGGGAAGAAAAGGGGGAGGGAAAATGGAAAGAAGTACAGAAAGAGAAACTACAGAAGGGAGGATGGGAAAGATAGGAGGGAGGGAGACAGCAAATCTCTGCCCCGGAAAAGAAGGAACAAAAAGAAAGGAAGGGAAGGGAAATTGGTGCTGGTACAGTAACAAATAAATCCCCCCAGCATGACAGCCTTCTGCTGAAGCATTTCATTTTCCCACAACATAATGGTGTGTTATTGCCCATTATCTGTTCTGTCAGTGCCAGAGTCGATATTAAATGAGGGGCAGCTGCATTTAGCTGCCATTTTTCAGCTGTCTTCACGTTGCCATGGAGACCTGGTTGTTTCTGGGTGAACCTGCCAGGAAAGAAAGGGGGGAGTCAAGTGCAGGGGGAGCAAATGCTACAAGGGGTTGTGGTGTCAGGGTGGGGAGGAAGGGAAGGGCCAGAGGCAGGGGAATGTGACAAGAAAGAACAGCACAGAGCTGTTTTGTCATGCTCTGCTTGCACCTGATAAATCAGCCATTTCGAAAATACAATCTATATTCCAGTGGCCCTACACAGCAGATTCTCCTTCACACTGCCTCTCCACTCAAATTCCACAGGAGCTTAAATTTGGGGTTCTGAAATAATCACAGATTCCTTCTTTCTACCCCATCCACTTCCCCACCTACTCTTCACCTCCACCCTGGTGCCGGGGACTGGTTTTGGATTTCTCAATGTTCAGCACTGAGAATAGAATTTTACAAAGGACATCCATACCTAGACTCTGCCCAACCCATTTTTTTTCTAGAACATATTTATTTTTTCACAAAATTAGAGATTTTTAAATCTACATAGGATCCAGAAACCACTGAGTCCATTGGGTTACATAGAAGAGAAGTGGAGCTGGCCAGGGGGTGACTGGCATTGACCTCGCGGTGTTGGGCTCGAGAGAACTGAAAACTGATTGTGCACCCAAGAGGGCCAGCAGTCCTTGTGCCCTTGGAGGAGCAGGAGCCTGGTCGCCCAGATCTTCTGGCTTTTTAAAACAGAATCCAGAAATCTCTATTTTTGAGTAACATCTTCAATTTTTAAACGTTGGCTCAACTTTAAAAAAATATATATTTCTGCACGCTACTTACATGGGCTGCCATTTTGCAATTGGACTTAGTCCAACATCATTTCAATTGAGGCTTAGAAATGCTAAGAAATTTGACCAATCTCATTACCTTCCCAAATATAACTTTCCCTTCCATAATCTAATCTAGTCTGTGTGTCTGTCTCTGTCTCTCTCTCCCTCCCTCTCCCTCCCTATTCTTCCACCTTCTCTCTCTCTCTCTCTCTCTCTCTCCCCTCCTCTCTCCATCTCTCCCCCACACACCCTTACTTCCTTCCTCCCAGTGGGAGGTAAAGAGGGCTGTAAAATCACTTTTCCTGGTATCCTGCATGAATTTGCTCATGGGACAAATGTTTTCCAACAGCCCCAAATATCGAATATCATGTACTAGCTGTTAGAAGGAGACAACAGGTTGATTTCCTACGGGCAAAGCTCCATTAACACCCATGCCATGCCTTTTCACTACAATCTCCCTTTTTTTGTTTTTTTAATTACAAATTACAAAAATAAGAAGAGTGGACATTTACCGAGTACTCACAAAGTGCTAAAAAGTGCTTAACATATACTTTCTTATCGAATTCTCACAAGAACCGTTGGAATCATATATTATTACCCCATTCCACAGGTGAGAAAACTGAGGGTCAATATGCCCAAGGTCATATGACTAGTAAAAGGCCAGGCCAGGAATCAAAGCCAAGTATGTCAGACTCTGAAGCTCAAGTGCTTAACCACTAGGTTGTACTGTCGCCCTACAAAATACAGTAACATTCCAGAACTTAGTTTTATGATATCCTACTCATTTCCTTTTTTAACCCAAACTTTAAAATAGTCTGACTGCTCTTCCCAGGGCCTGGCTTACTGCACCATCCTCATAAAAAGTAAGTTTAATTAATGACATCTTTCATTAGAACCCTGACTTAGGAGTTTACTTCTGTGTGTGCCATCTCACCCCTTCTCACCGACATTGTCTCCTGACCTCTCCCTGCTCCCATCCTGTCTTTAACCACTTCCTCCTCCAAATCACAACCAGAGTGATCGTTCCCCGTGTAGATATGAGCATGTCATTCTCCTCCCTTAAGTCAACTAGTGTCTTCAGTTATGGGTTTCAGGATGAATCTCCACTGCTCACTGAGCCATCCAAAGCCTTCATGATATGACTTCCTTGTGATCTGGCCCATGCTGTCCCCTGTATTTTCCCCAAAGCAGCCTTAGTGCCAAGCAGTACTCTTTTTACCCTTGGCTTCCCAAACACCACAGATTGCTACAAGCCTCCAACATGCCTAGCCCATTTCCGGGAATGTCTCTGTGTCTCCCCTTTGTCTATCCGTACTCTGTTCATCCTTCACAACACAGTTCAAGCCTCATCTCCCCCAGGCAGTCTTTGGGATCCCCCCATGTCTAAGCCGGATGCTTCTTCTCCTTCTCCAGGTGTCCTTGGCCTCTAGGTACCACTATGGTAATAATTATCATACCACACTATAATCTTGGAGGACAAGCACCCAGCTAGGGTCCTGGCAGACCATTGGTTGTCATTAAATGATTATCAAATGAACTACCCATCTCAGTTGACAAAGAATTAAGGTTATTTTCTAAATCTATACAGACATCCCTCCCTGACATTAAATACAACTGATCAAGTGACAAGGGAATCAATAATAGTTTCCTTGCCCACACTATACCACGCACCAGACTTCCTAAACAGTGCTTTCCTGTCAATCATCATGCCCCAACTGGTAAGAACTTACGTACATAAGTATGCACATAACTACAGGCATACATAAATGAGTAGATCAATTTATTTAAAAACAGGAAAGAGGAATGTTCTAATACACAGTGACATCTAGGATATATTGGTTCTACACAGTGGCCATGGATAACAACAATGGTAACAGGTCTCTTTTGGCTGAAGGCCTATTCTAGGTCAGAACACACTGGATGGGAAGTTGTGGCATTTCAGACCCACATCAAGGACTCCACTGTGACCTCTGATACCAGTAAACAGTGACTCCTATCCCAGACACACACAGAACTACTACTATCTCCACCAACGTCCTAGTGGTCAACTTCTGTTTCATGTTTCTGGCTCTTTATGCCTCAACATTCTTCTCTTAACATAGGTCCATTTCCCTCCTGTCTCTATTTTTCATTCCAAAAGCTTAGAAACAGAGTGTTTCCACATCAATTAAATATCACCAAACTTCTCACATTTCCCCTCAGAGCCCTAGCACCTTCTTGATTCATGGTACCCGGAAAAGTACCTGGGACTGTAGTAACAACCAGCTCTTTTACTTTAGCATCTTAAAAATGCTAGGGAAAAAATGTCTCCTAGTGGCAGAGGGGCTCTGTGAATATTTGAGGACTTGTAAGTAAAGAGGACAGACTGCCATTTCCTTAAATAAACATACACACTTACAAAAACCTTTACACAATCCATAGCTTTGAGAATAGCAGCATATCATGCCTGGTTCTACCATTACTTATCAGAATGGAACTATCCAATTGCACTCAAATAATACATTTGATAGGAATATATCTGATAAGAAAGCTTTCCATGATAAGATCACTAAGCAAGTGCTCTGTCATCTACATACTTGGATCCTCAGCCTCTGGTACAATGCCAAGCACATAGCAGGTGCACAACAACAGAACTGACCTAGACACGGGATTAGGAGGACTTCCAGACACCTCAAGGCTGGGCCAATGATGATACAGGGGGCTGAGCTGAAGGAAGCAAGATCATTATCTCAGGACAGTAGGCCAGAGCCCAGGTTTGCCTAAGAAGGCAGCTGTCCTGCCTGAGTTCTTAGACTTGGTCCTCTGGGATTAACAAAGGAGTCAATTCAAAAGAGGTGGGTAAAGAGGATGGAATGCTTCCCATAGAAGCTTAGCAGGAAAGGAGTCCAGTATACTCCCTGGGTCGAGGTGGAGCTCTCCCCTGCACCTCTAAAACCTATCAAAATCCCCTCACAAAAGCTCATGACAGCCAGAGATCCAACAGACCATATGGCTATGATCATAAAAATTCTCAGCATGCCAACCAGAATCTCAGGGAATTTATCCTCAGAGAATGAGGAGCAGGAAAATGGTAACAGCCACCTAAAACCATGAAAGGTTAAGGAAAATGCTTCTTGCTCAATAAATAAGGGACAATGATTTCTGTTTAGACACTTAGGTATACACATTACTAGAAAATAATCATTGTATTTTTTATTCCCCAATAAGAGCTGAATCCATTTGTGAAAAAGGACTTTGCAATAGAGAGCATTCAATGTTGGTCAACACACTGTCGGGTGCTAAACAAATGTCCCCCCAGCGGATGATCTCCTCTGAAAGAAAGCCTTGGCTTCACTGAGGATTGAACATTAAAACGGTAGTACATTTGAGTTCAAAGAATATTTATTGAGCACCTAGAACTCCGTGTTAGGCTCTGGGAATACAAATGGGGATAAGACATGGCCATACCCTTCAGAAGTTAGCAGCCCAGTGGCAGAGGCAGTGTTCACTGAAATATAACATGAGCTCAGAGTTCAGAGAGGGAAAATTCAGCAAGACTAAGGAAGAGGGCAAAGACAGCTGGGGAAGGCTCTCTGGGTGGTGAAGCAGCTGAGCTAGTCTAGAAGAGGAGTAAAACTTGGCTAGGTGAAAAAGATGGAAAGAGTTTTTGGGCAAAGGAAGCAGCATGATCAAAGAAAACTCTCGGTTGGTATTTCTTAATGAAAAATGTCAGATGAGAGCATGGCCTTGTCATCAGACCACAAGAGAATCATAAGGAAAAATAATTCCAGAGATATGCATTGAAGACAGCTTGTATTTATGGTGCAAATCTATTTTTAGGTGTAAATAGCTCTAGAAAAAAGCAGTTATTGCCGTAAGGGGAAAACACATTCCTTTGATTTTTCTAGTTTAAAGAAATTCATCTTTTCTTCTAGTTCTATACCCATGTCCCTCTTCCTGCTGGATCTTTTTTTCATTCTCCACCTCCCCCTCACATTCTTGTGTGGCTTAAAATAGCCATCATCTATCTCCCTTCACATATTTTGTCATTCCGCTAATCCTAAGGAATTAAAACCATGTAGATGCACATGCATACACACTCACACACCTACTGTCACCTGCTAACTCCTCATGTTGAACTGCATGATTATTATTTTAAAAACTCATTTGAAAAGTGGTTCCAATATTTACATGTAGACATTTTGTACATGGATGAAAACTGAAGCCTTTCCCAACTTGTTAAATATGGTTTACTATTACACCACTTAACACGTGTGAAATGGGATTCTTCTGTTTATTTTTTTAAAGAAATCCCAACAAATGTAGATGTTTAAATATAGCACTTCTGGCTTGTGTTTGTAAAGGGTGTGAAACTGAGTAAAGATTTGATAGAAAAAAATCTAGAGATGGCGCCTCCCATATTTTTCATGACCACGTATAATAAAGCTCCTTGCCTGGTAGCATTTTTATATGACATTAAATTCCAAGATCTCCCAGAGTTACTTCTGACCTGAACTGAATGTCAAATTAGAGGCCAGAGACCCAATACATATTATTCACTTGGATTTTTTTCCCCTCCAGATTTCTTTTAATATTCCAATGGCATCACTCAAATAGAATTTCTTTCTCCTCCTTTTTTAGGGCACAGTAATTTACTTCCAGCAGAATCTGTGTTAGAGTTCAGCTTTTACCTCTGAGCTCCAAGGAAGTGCTTTAACTTATACAATCAGGTGTCAAAATACTAATGACTCCTTGTTCAAGGAGAGTAAGGACGGTGACATCAAAGGACAGGGACATCTCATCAAAATACAGCAGACGTTTTCTTGCGCCTGAGGGAAGATTATGACTAAAACTCAAAAGAAGCAAAGACAACTCCAAGTCAACCTGTGGGATAGAATGTTGGGAGGTAGTGGAAAGAAAATCAAAATCCTTTGCCTTATGCTATATTTCTTTAGAACCATGCCTCTAGGAAGATGCTCTGAGAACAATCTTTGAATGTGAATCTCCAAGGCTCATGACCATGTATTTTCTGAATCTGGTCTTGAGTATCCTCTGAGACTGTCCTGAGAGGTAGGACTCATAACACCCACAGTGATGGAGGTGATGGAAGCCAGTGCTGACTTTCAACATGAATCTATTGTTATTCAAAACCAAATACTCGGGGTGCCTGGGTGGCTCAGTCGGTTAAGTGTCTGCCTTCAGCTCAGGTCATGATCCCAGGGTCCTGGGATCGAGCCCCACATCGGGATCCCTGCTTGGCGGGGAGCCTGCTTCTCCTCCTCCCTCTGCTTCCCCCCGCCACCCCGCTTGTGCTCTCTCGCTCTGTCAAATAAATACATAAAATCTTAAAACACACACACACACACACAAATACTCACGGGGTTCTTACAAGTGTCAGAGGCTGAACAGAGGGTAAAGGGGTTTCTTTTGATACTCCATGTGAAGACCACCTATGGTGGGTCTTAGTGAGACTGGCTACGCCTCTTTGCCCAGTTAATGCATTAAACCCTCTAGACCCAGATTCTTCTCCAACAAAATACACAGACTGAAGAGGATCTCTAAAATCCTTTTCAGGGCCAACAAGCAGCTATGTTAGAAGTAAGCTGTTCTCACTTTTCCCCATTCACAATCAAAGGGAAAATGGATCTCAGAAATGTTAGAGAGGACTCTGCCTTAACCTAACAGTAAAATCTCTATGTAGTAGTTGGTATTCAGTTGAGACCCTTGATTAGGGGGTTCCTTTTCCACACCCTCCTTGAAGTTATTCCTCCATACTATCATATCATAAACATATAGGAACAGCCCAGTAATCCTCCTTCTTCTCTACACAAAAATAAACAAATGAATGGTGTTTGCAAGTTGATCAAAAAAAAGTTTTTTTTAATAAAAGGCAGACAGACCATATAGAAATTCTGGGGACCAGATCTTTATTTTCACGGGCCATCACTGACACTGCCAACAACTTCATTTCCTATAACTCCACTTAGTCTGGGAAGGTCACTCTTTTTAGCTCACAGGGCTAGTCCAGGTGCCCCGACCCTTGAAGCTGGCCATCCAAAGTCACAAAGGTCCCAGCAGGCAGGGAGAAGTCTTGTCCTAATGATGCTGGTTGGTATTAATCACAACCCACAGTCACAAAGAGGCAAGCAATAAAACGAACACGTGTAAGGCAACAGCGGCTATTATCATAATTCCTAATTATGACTGTTTAGAGGTCTCTCAAGGAATATAATTAAGTTGAACATGCCAAATAATAAAGAAAAAAATATTAATCCATCTTCTGTCCTCCCCTACCACCCACCAATAAGGCCTCTCTCTTCCTGAATTATCTGTAAGATCCTCTACACTTGCTCTGTTTTTTCACAAGTGGTACTGTTAAAGGGAATTTACTCTTCAGAAGACAAGGCAGTTGGCTGGGAACCCCCACAGCTGCTGCAGGCAGCCCAGGATTTCAGTTAAAGGGCTCTTGATTGCAAACCTCAAGACTGAACCAAAAAAAAAAAAAATGAAAATGTAATGGATAAAGAAATGAGTGTCCTGGTGAAGTAAGCAGGCAGGCTCTTTGATGCCATAAAAACAAGCCAGGCAGAAGGGAGAGCAATAGGGGGCAATGGAGAAAACCTCTGGGCATCCTGACGAAAGGCAAAGGATAGGAAGAAATTTCAAGGCCCGGGCAGGGAGCATGCTGCTTTCTAACAGTTTGGTTTGGAAATTCTTCTTTTATGGTTTTGTTTTGTTGTTTTAATTCTACTGTCCACTACCTCTCCAAAAAAAAAAAAAAAAAAAAGTCCCCCAAAACTGTGAACAAATGGTTGAGTTTGGAATTGGAAGACCCCTGGGTGCCAACTTGCCACCTTGTCATCCCATGCTGAGTATAGATCAGGCCTGTGGGTTCCTGATGTTCCCCTGACCCTAACTCCCAGACTGAAGGGCCATAGAGGAAGAGAAGCTAAGATCCTTCCCTAGTTGAAGTCATTCTAAATGAATTTCTCCGATGCCATACCAAAATGGGTTTAAGAGACGTGACTTGCCCCAAGTTATCCTTAATCAAGGACTCTAAAGATACCAGGCTGGTTTGGGGGCACCTGGATGGCTCAGTCGGTTGAGCATCCAATCTTGATTTCAGCTCAGGTCGTGATCTCAGGGTTGTGCAATCGAGCCCCGCATCAGGCTCTGTGCTGGGTGCAGAGCCTGCTCAAGATTCTCTCTCCCTCTCCCTCTGCCCCTCCCCACATACTCGCTGGCACTCTCTCCAAAAATAAAATAAAATAAAATAAAATAATAAAATAAATAAAATAAAATAAAATAAAAAATAAAAAAAGATACTGGGCTGCTTTGAAATGCCAAACACTACTCCTAGCCTTCACCAGGGGCTCAGGGTCATAAGGAATCGGAGTACGGTTTTGATGGTCTGGGTGTAAACCCCCTAGAAATGGGACCATTACTCCCAGAGCAGAAACTGATGTCCCTGAGGTATCTTAGAGTCATCTGAAGACCCTATGGTTGCTCCTCAATCCACTGCTCTTTCCACTAAAGCTGCACTGATCCAGAGTGATAGATCAGATGTGAAGAGTTAAAACAATGACTCAGTTCACTTTCTTCTCTGTGTCACCCCTGCTCATTCAGGGCATCAGTCCCTAGTGACCATCATAACAATGAAGGAAGCAAGTGGCCAGGACAGAAGGCCAAGAAAAGAGGAGAGAAGAATTGATGAAACAGTAAGTCAGGTTCTAAAATCTGAGGCATGGGTCACTTGGGAGAAGGAAGTTCGCTTGCTTTGGGAGTATATTTCCTTGGAATTAAAAAAACAGCTAATATGAAAAGCCAACCAAACTTTCTTGCAGGGAGAAGTCCCTACATCCTCTAGGGATTCAAAAAGAAAATTTCTTTCTGGAGCACCTGGGTGGCTCAGTCAGTTAAGCATCTGCCTTCAGCTCAGGTCATGATCTCGGGGTCCTGGGATCGAGCCCTGCATTCACACTGGGCTCTCTGCTCAGCAGGGAGTCTGCTTCTCCCTCTCCCTCTGCCCGCCACTCTGCCTACTTGTGTTCTCTCTCTCTCTCTCTGTCAAATAAATTAATAAAATCTAAAAAAGAAAGAAAGGAAGAAAAAAATGAAGGAAGGAAGAAAGATTGCTTTCTGAAGGTGATAGCACCAGGAGTGATTTCTATAGAATTAGTCCCTGGGAGTGTTTGAAAGGAGGATGACAGAAGACCTTGAGCCTCCGCATGAGCTGCAGGTCAGCAGCACATCTCAGATGACTTCATCGTGATTCATCCAGAACAGCAAATCTGACACCTGTGTCCATCCGAGAATGCCCCCTCAAGGTAGGCAGAGGTAGCTCCAAAGTAACGGTTAGCATTTTCCCAACCTTTCTGTATGACCTCATTTTCTGAGGCAGGATCTTAATCTTCAAGGAGAAATTCAAGGAGGGGAGAATTTAACTGAGCATGTTAGGAACCCAGATGTGAAGGAGAACAAACAGAATAAACCTTTTTACCACCTGTATCTATACCAACTGGTAGAATGAATCGAGATGGAAGAAGATGGGTGCCAAAAGGAGTCTACTTTCAAAACATCAATATTCTTCAGGCTACAGAAAGACAAACTTCCATGAAGGACTACCCTCATTCGTTAGCCATAACGGAAAATGGATTGTCATTAAGAAGCTCTGTATTTCACTCCAGAGTTGCTGCATGACCAAAAAGAATGGTTCTGGGCATTGTTAGAGAACTTCAGGAAGAGAGGCTGTCTCGCAAACAGATTTCTCTTAACCTAGAAAGTTTGTTGGCCTCTTTTATACTCATTGACATTACTGCAATAATGTGTTTGAAAACTTTCCAGAAGAACGCAGATATTCCATTAAAATAAAATTTGGGTTAAAAACCATATCCAGATTCTCTGTTAGAGATTACCATTATGCAGCTCCTGGACCCGTGGAGGCAAATGTCAGAGGCCAAATAAAGCTGATGAAACCCTAACTAGGGCAGTGTAGTAGACATAACGAGTCTGCTTAAGAAAATGTTTGAAAAGCAGAATTGCAAGACCTGGTGACAAATTAGAGGTGAAAGGTAGAAGGGCAGGTGGGATGAGCAAGAGAAAGAGGTATAGGTAATTACCAAGAGATGGAGTAAATGGAAATCTTTTATTCTCTCCACTCATGTCTACTCTTCTAATGAGAAATAGAAGAGTAACCTTTGTGGGGCAGAGAGTGAATTCCGATTTCGATGTGTTATTTGAGGTACTTGTGAGACAAATAGGTGGAGATGCCTAAGAGGAAGCTGGAAACACAGGTCCAGACCCCAGAGGAGTGATCCAGGCTAGCAATTAGAACTTGAGACTCATTAACATTGAAGTGACGATTGAGATTGTTCAGAAAGAAGGGGTTAGGAGAAGAAAAAGGGGAGCAAGGACAGAATTTTTAGGAACATGAGCACTTCATAAGCAACAAAAGGAAGTAAAACTCCAAAGGTGAAAGGAAGAGGGTACCCACATGTCACAGATGCCAAAGTTAAAGAAAGTAATCCACCTAGAAGGGGATGTGGTTCTAAGGCTTCTCAACTCTGTAACCAGGTATGAACAGAGGGGCCAGTCTCAAAAGGAAGAGGGAAAGGGAGTCCCAAAAGGACAAGTAGCATACATTTCTGACTTTATTACAGTATGTGTGACAGCAAAGATTGTTGTGAGTGAAATATAAATATCTGTAAGTTGGGGCATTTTTAGCAAGCGCTGGTAGGAGCCACCTGCTCTCCCATAAGTCCCAGCCATACCTCCCTATTTGTGCTGTGTTAACAACCAGACTGGGAATGAGAAAGCTGGGCAAGAGAAAGTGGGTCAAATACTGGTGGTTCTACTGTTGGGCACCCAAGACCAGTGTCAATATAGGAAAAAAACTGGGTAATAAATGAATTTGTTCTTCGGGCCCCCTGTATATCCCTCCTTCCTATGTGACCCTTCCTCTCTTATCCCTAAAGTACATGCCTGAATCTGGTTTCCCAGCCATCTGTGAGCTGGGAAAGAATGGAAGGACCTGCAGTGTAATAAAGTGCTTCCAGAAATTTCTAAGTCCCCTCATACTATTCAGGGTCTGGCCCAGCCTGTAATAGGTGGCAGCACACTATATTCCCACCACCACCCAACATGCCTCTCCTCCTGGGGCCTCCTTCCCTCCTGCTGATTTTTCTTCTCTTCCCTATCCATTTTACCCTGTCCCAGCACAGGGTAAAATTGAGTGTCAATATTGAGTGTCAGTCTGGTTAAAAACTGACCTCAGGCTATAGAGACAAAAAGTCAGCAGGACTGGGTGAATAACTGAAACAGAGGTTGGCCATGTTAGGGTAGGGCTGGGGGCTGGAGAGAGAATAAAAGAGTGATTCGGAATAAAATGGTGATTCTGAAACTTAGGAGGCAAGAAGTTTGTGGGCAAGGAGCATGGGCTTTAGTGTTATAGAATCATCGATAAAATGTTTACTTTTAGGTAAACTAGAAGAGACCAGATTGTTGTATGTTGACTACATACTGGGATGAGTAGGGAGTGAGAAATAAGATTAAATTCTATTGTGAACCAAGAAAGGTAATTCAAACTCTTCATTTTCAAACAGAGAAATGCAGCAGGCCCTAAAGAAGGACCATTTAAACCCTCAATAGTGTCACCACCATAAGGTACATTCCAAATGTCCATGGATAGAAAAACACTGTGTTTTCAAAGGATCGTTATTCAATGATATGAAATGTCTTATTTCTCCCCATTTCCTTTCATGATCTAAACTGTCGGAAGGGGAAGTAGAAGGAAGGGAGTTTGGGTGGTGTAAATTGGGCATTCCTGCCCAAAGGATAAGGGAGCTGGCATACCAAATTTAGCCTTGCCCATGCCTCATCAACTTTTGGAATACCTCCTGGCATTCAAGGTCATGCTGCATATCTACTCGTCCCACTGCACTCTTTGGCCTCTCCACACATGAATCCTCTTGTTTAAGTGCCTGTTACAAAGGGCAAAAGTCAGAGTAAGGGAACCCTACTGAGCGCTCTCTGCCTGAGCCCAATATCAACAGCATGCATGAAATCTCCAGAAACCCATCTCTCTTTTTGTAATTAGAGTCTAGGATTCTAGCCTTCTTGGAATAATCCCCACCAGGACCCACCTTCAATTCTACTTGAAAAATCATCTGAAGTCTGAACCGTGATAATATATTCTGCAAAGAACGTGAGTCCCAGGGATGGCAAGTACCCCAGACTGCCTTGCTCCTCTGCAAACCTTAGCCAATTACTAAGATGTTGGCTCCTTCTGCTACAACTGCATATAACCCTCTCTTCAAAGCCAAATGTTAAAGCGCCTCATCCATATTAACCAGCTCCCCTTGGGAAGTGTTAATTGGAAAACCATGTAACGATATCTGTTTGCTAGAGACAACATCTAACTGAGGTGGAAGCTGACTGTGACAAATGTGGGACTGTGACAGCAGATTCCAGGTGCCTTAGCTGCCCCAGAACACAGACACCTGACCTCAGAAGCAACATGCACATCCCAGCTCTGCAGCTGGGTATTGTAGAACTCCAGGCAAAACACAACCTCTCTGTGGTACAGATCTGACCCCCAGAAATAGAAGGGAGGATGCACCCTCTGCATGCTCTCAAGTCAGGAGGTGTGCTGAAAGGAGCCCCTGAGCCCCTTTCATGCTCTGTGTCCCGGGAGTAGTCTGTGAACTCTGGCTCTGCTCTCAGCTGTAATTCCAAGCCCACACAAGTCAAACTGTGGGGGAGTTGCTGTGCAGTCGGCTCCACTCTGGCCACTAGAGGGCAACAGAGTCACATGCACGCCGTGGGCTCTGGCTCCATCACCTGCAAGAGGAGTAAATTGTACACAGACATACTGCCATGTTTCTAAAATTGAAGGCTACGGTAATTATCCATGAAAATGAGGAATTCAGGATCTGCTACTTTGTAAGGTTGTCCAGGCTCTGCTTTATCTTGTCAACTTGTCTCTTCACGTTGGCCCACAGCTGTGAGCCAGTGACCTTTTGAGTTCTGCATCTTAAAGAGGGAGTCTTAAAGTCCCTCTGCTTCTAATTCCACTGATGCCAGCATTAGTAACCCACCACCTATGTCTTTCTAGATGGCAACAGCCTGCCAAGGTACAACCGACTGCTGCTTGCACCCACTTGACTCATGGACAGTTTGCATCCCCTTGAACTATGGCCATTCCTTGCAACCCCTTACATTAGGGACACCCTTAAATGCCCCTGAACCATGGCCACCCCCCTATATCCCCCTGACCATGAGTATCCCTCATGTCTCCCTTGACCATAGCTGTTCCTTGCATCTCCCTGAACCATGGCCACCTCTTATATTCTCTTGAAAGGATTCAGATTGAGGAGAAAATACTGAGTTGGGTTGGGGGATGGTGGTGATAAAAGAGAGGACACACAGAAAGAAGAAAATCCATCTTTCAATCCATAATCTTACAGTTAGAAAGTTCCTTGGAAATGTCTAATCCAATTCTCCTACTTCAGAGGCCAAGGAGCGAAGGCCCAAAGAGTTTTCGAACTATGTAATGACAAAGCCAGGTCTAGCCCTGAGATCTTTTAGGTCCCTGGGATCTTCTTTCCTCTACCTAATGGATCCTCAGTGGGGCTCTTTGTGAGATACAAGATAGGGATGTAGGTAGAAAGTTGAGGGGGGGTGGGCAGGGCGGTGGGTGAGAAGGGTTTCAATGTGTCCTGAACAAGCAGATTCAGATGCCCAGAAAGAAATAGCAAAGGGCTTTCGGATCATGAGAAATGTATTAACCAGTGACATCCCAGGAAAGGTTTGTGGTTACTCGATAAATACAGATACGGAGACAAGCAAGACAGCCTTTATTTAGAGCCCATTCTCAAACTGTGGAGTTAGAAAAGGATTTCTTCAGTTTTTGTAATCACATGATAGTACTTTAGGTTAAATTTAAGACTATTTACTTCTCTCTCCTTGGAAGAATAGATTCTTATCTTTAATTATAGAAAGGAAAGATTTGTTTCTTCTGAAAGAAATTTCAGACACCAGTGAAGTTTGGAGGGACATTTTAGTAGAGAGCATTTCTGAAGTCAGATCATTCAGCAACCTTTTCCTCAGCCCTTCCTATAAGGCTGATCCTGCATCCAAGATCCTGATCCTGCCTTTATTATGCTGATCCAGCATGCAAGACCGCCTCACTCCCCCCAAAATCTTCTCCAGCAATGAGCTGGGTTGTATTTCAGATGCTGGTCAAGCTATGGTCCTCAGTATCTTCTATACCATTCAGGGCAGAAAAAACAGTAAGAGGGTATTCCCAAATATTCTGCCTGTGGAGCTGGAATCCCGGGACTTCCCCAGCCTCCTCTGTGCTGCCCAAGGTCAAACAACAGCGAAAATCTTTGCAGGTCCCTTCTTGCTATTTGATCTTCTGTAGCCACTGCTTGAGTTTCTTCCTCTTCATTTCTGTTAATTAATTATTCTGTTTAGACTGCACCCTCAGAGCCCTGACAGGGGTGGGAGAAGGGTAATGAAGTTATTATATTGATTCTAAAGTGTAATGATGCCAAGAAGTGAACAAAGGACATTTGAGTAACTGAATAAGAACCGACGTGTCTCCCCACCTCACTTTAATAATCCCAAGGTGCATCCCTGGCTGTTTGCTTATGCAACCTTGAGGTCCCTTACAGATCTCTCCAGGGCTCTTTAAGACTACCACGTACAAAACTCTCACAGTTCTGCAAACTGGTGTTGTCAGGGGCAAAATAATGATGGTTTAGTTTTATTAGTGGTGTAAGGATTAGAAATAATGCATTTATGTAGTATTTTTATGAAACCGCTTTCACATCTATTATCTTATGGAATTCTGACAAGGAACCTGAGAGGTGTCTGGAGGGGGTCTGATGACCTCCACTTTACAGATGGGGAGCCACAGCACAGAGTTCACTAATGCCTCCCTCGGCCACAGGGCTGATGCAATACCGCAGCAGGGCCCACTCGCCCAAGATCAAGCACTCCATCTCCCTTCACTAACATAAGCTAAAATGGCCGAGAGAGCTGGGGAAGGGCACCATCCCAATGGAATCTCAAATTTCCATTTCCATTTCAGTTCTGGATCTGAAGGCACGGTGTGGCAGTAACCCCCAGGGCAGAGACAGAAGAGAGAAGGAAGCAGAGAATAGTTTGCACTGGAACACTTTAACCCAGGCTTCTTAACCTTGCACACTGACATTTGGGGCCAGAGAATTACTTGCCGTGGGGGCTGTCCTGTGCCCTGTACCATGGTTAGCAGCATCCCAGGTCACTACCCACTAGATGTCAACAGCACTCCTACCTGCCTCCCAGTGTGACAAGCAGGAGGGTCCCCAGATATCACCAACTGCCCCCTTGGGGTGCAAAATTGCCCTTGGATTAACACATGTTATTATGATATGCAGCCGGTCTCTGAACATTTCTCTCCTTCCCTTCCCACCTCTACCTCTACCCCAGGAGGCATTTCCTGAGCTATTCATCCACAACCAAAACTGCCAAAAGTCCATGTCTCTTATGAGTTTGAAGCTCATTTCCATTTCTTCCTAGACAAGTCATCTTGGAGGATTATCTTTTCTGTTGGGGCCTCAGTTTCCTCACTTGTCAAATAATTATACCACCCACCTTCTGGATTATGAGGATTAAATGAGGATTAAATGAGATGATGTCGAGAGCCTGTGCACAGGGTCCAGACCACAATAAGCATCCAATAACATAGAGCCTGTATGACTCTGGAGGAAAGAAAAGGCTCTGGGGTAATGGTAATGATTTCCCTTCCGGGAGAGACTGCTCCAGCCACCCGCTCAATCCACCTGCCTACAAGGCCCTGCCACTCAGCATCCCAGCAGAACTATTGTGTGCTTGGGGGAAAGGAGTAGCCTCACTCTGAATATGCAGGACTGTGGCAGACCACTAACAAGTTCTGCTTCTCCTTGGGTGAGTGTTTATCCTTGGATATTCAATTCGGTGACCTTCCCTAAAGCTTAACTTCCTAATTGCTTTCTGCCGTCTACAAGGCCCTACAAGATCTGGTTACTGTCTTTTCTACTACCCCTTAGGACATGCCACTTCTCCCCTGTTTGCTCCTCTTTCCCTTCCTGACTCAGGACCTTGCCCCTACAGTTCTCTCTGCTTGGAACAAATGTCCCCTAAAATATCTCATGGCTACTTCTCTTGCTAGAATGAGCTCTTGGCTTAAATGTCACCTCTCTATAAAGGTCTTCCCTGACCTCCAAATCCAAGCAGCCTCAACCTCTGCTTTCCTTCTCTCCCACTATCCTCCCTCATTTTCATCTTAGCCCTCTTGTTTTGTCTCTATCTCCTTTTACAGTATTATCTTCATGAAACCAAGGGCATTGTTGTGTCCACCATGGTAGCCTAAATGCTTAGAACAGTGTCAGGCCTGTAGTAAATAGTCCAGAATGTTGGCTGAATAAATGATGAAATGATGTCCTCAAGGGCAAGTCCCATGTCCTTATCACTACCATGGCCTCAGACATCAGTTGACAGCAGATACTCAATTATTTGTTGAGCACCAACTATGATCCCTGGAAGCTGCTAAGTCTCAGAAGAATCTTCCTAAAGGGGCCAGCTCTTGTCCTTGAAGAGGTGTCTTTTTTTTCCTTTGTTCCAGTTTTACTGAGACATTACTGGCATACATACTGGCATACACGTGGAAGGTGTACAGTTTACATATATTATGAAATGACTGCCACGACAGGTTCAGCTACCAGCCATCCATCTTCTCAAATCATTACCAAAAGAGAAGAAAGAAGGATCAAAGAAAAAGGATTTCTCCTTGTGGGGAGAACTCACCGTATTCACTCTCTTAACACCCCCATATACCACACAGCAGGGGTAGCTGTCCTCATCAGGCTGTACATCACATTCCTGGTACTTATTTTTCTTACAACTGGAAGTCTGTACCTTTTGATCACATTCTTCCAATTCCCACTCTCTCCACCTCCCCCCACCTCAAGTTTGATCTGTTTTTCTAGGGGTTTGGTTTTTGTTTTTAGGTTCCACATGTAAGCGAGATCATACAGTATTTGTCTTTCTCTGACCTATTTCACTTAAATGCCTTCAAGGTCCAACCATGTTGTTGCAAATGGTGAGATTTCCTCATTTTTTAATTTATATACATACACGCACACACACACACGCACACATATATAATGGGGTATTATTTATATATCACAACTTCTTTATCCACTCACCACTGATGGACACTTAGGTTGTTTTCAAGTCTTGGCTACTGTAAACAATGCTGTGGTGAACACAGGGGTGTGGATATCTTTTCAAGTTCGTGTTTTCATTTCCTTGGGATATATTCCCAGAAGTAGAATTGCTGGATTATGTGGTAGTTCTATTTTTAATTTTGTGAGGATCCTCCATACTGCTTTCCGTAGTGGCTGCACCAATTGCAATCCCACCATCAGTGCACAAGGGTTCCCTCTGTTCCACGTCTATGCCAGCACTTGTAATCTCTTGTCTTTCTGATGATGGCCATTCTAACAGGTGTGAGGTGGTATCTCGCTGTGGTTTTAATTTGCATTTCCCTAATGACTACTGATGTTGAGCATTCTTGCATGTACCTGATGGCCTTTATACAAAAGGCCTTTATCTTCCTTGAAGAAATGTCTGTTCAGGGTCCTTTGCCCATTTTTTAATTGGGGTTTGGGGGTTTTTTGGCTTTGCGGGGGTTTGTTTGCTATTGAGTTGTATGAGTTATGTTTTTTGGATATTTATTAACCCCTTATCACATACGTGGTTTGCAAATTCCTTTTCCCATTCCATAGGTTGTCTTTTCACTTTTTGATGGTTTCTTTTGCTATGCAAAGCTTTTTAGTTTGATGTAGTCTCACTTTTCCATTTTTTAATTTGTTGCTTATGCTTTAGGTGTCATATCCAAAAATTCATTACAAAGACCCATGTCAAGGAGATTTGTTCTTATATTTTCTTCTAGGAGCTTCATGGTTTCAAGTCTGACATTTAAATATTTAATCCATTTTGAGTTAATTTTTGTGAGTGGTATACGATATTGGTCCAGTTTCATCCTTTGACATGTGAATATCCAATTATCCCAGCACAACTTATTGAACAGACCATGTTTTCACCACTGAATATTCTTGGCTCCCTTGTCAAATATTAGTTGACTGTGTATGCTTAGGTTTATTTCTGGGCTCTCAATTCCATTCTATTGGGCAATTTGTCTGTTTTTATGCCAGTACCATATTGTTTTGTACCTCTTGCTTTATTCTTCTTTCACTTCTTCTTGCTAGTTGGGATCATTTGGAGTTCCATATAAATGTTAGGAGTGTTTTTTCTACTTCCATAAAAAATGCCACTGTAATCCTGATAGGGATTACACTGAATCTGTAAGATGGCTTTCAGTAGTATTAACATTTTAACAATATTAATTCTTCCAATCCATGAATGTAGGATATCTTTCCATTTATTTGTGTCTTCAATTTTTTTCATCAATGTCTTATAGTTTTCAGCTTAGAGATCTTTCACGTCCTTAAATTTATTCCTAAGTATTTTATTGTTTCTGATGCTATTGTAAATGGGATCAATTTATTTCTTTTTCAGAAATTTCACTGTTAGTGCACATAATTGGGCTACTGATTTTGGTTAATTTTATATCCCACAAATTTACTGAATTCATTGATTAGATCTAAGTTTTTTGATTGAGGCTTTAGGGTTTTCTGTACATAAAACCATGTCATATGCAAATAGACAATTTTACTTCTTCCTTTGCAATGCAGATATCTTTTATTTCTTTTTCTTGTCTAATTCCTCTAGCTAGGACTTTTAGTACTATGTTGAATAGGAGTGGTGAGAGTGGGCCCCTTGGTCTTGTTTCTGATCATAAGTGAAAAACTTTGTTCTTTTACAATTGAGTAGGATATTATCTGTGGGCTTGTCGTATATGGCCTTTATTATGTTGAGATATGTTCCTTCCATCCCTAATTTGTTGAGTTTTTATCATGAAAGAATGTATTTTGTTCAATGTCTTTTCTGCATCTATTGAAATAATCATATGGTTTTCTTTCATTCTACTAATGTGATATATCACATTGATTGATTTGCATATGTTGAACCACACGTGTATCGCATGGATAAATCTTGCTTGATTGTGGAGAAAGATCCCCTCAATGTACTACTGAATTTGGTTTTCTACTATTTTATTGAGAATTTTTGCATCTATATTCATCAAGTATATTAGCATGTAGTTTTCATTTCTAGTAATGTCCTTTTCTGGTTTTGGTATCAGGATAATGCTAGCCTCATACAATAAGCTTGGGAGTGTTCTCTCCTCTTTGACTTTTTAGAAGAATTTGAGAAGGACTGGTGTTAATTCTTCTTTAAATGTTTAGTAAAATTCACCAGTGAAGCCATCTGGTCCTAGGCTTTTCTTCATGAGGAGATTTTTGATTACTGATTCCATCTTTTTACTAGTAGGTGTTTATTACTATGAACTTCCATCTTAGAACTGCTTTTGCTGCATCCCATAAGTTTTGGTACGCTGTGCTTCCATTTTCATTTGTCTCAAGAAACAATTTTTTTAAAGATTTTATTTACTTGAGAGAGAGAGAGAACAAGTGGGGGGAGGATCAGAGGGAAAAGCAGACTCCCCACTGAGAAGGGAGCCCAATGCGGGTCTTGATCCCAGGACCCTGGGATCATGACCTGAGCTGAAGACAGACGCTTAACTGACTGAGCCACCCAGGTGCTCTAAGAAACATTTTTATTTCCCCTTCAATTTATTATGTGATCCATTCTTTGCTCAGCAGTGTTGTTTAATTTCCATGTGTTCATGAATTTTCCAGTTTCCTTGTGTTATTGACTTCTAGTTTCATGTCATTGTGGTCAGAGAAGACACTTGGTATGATTTCAAAATTATTGAATTTGATAAGGACCTGTTTTGTGACCTAACATACGGTCTAGCCTAGAAAATGTTCCATGTGTTCTTGAGAATGTGCATTCTGCTGTTGCTGGATAGAATGTTATGCATATGTCTGCCAAGCCCATTCAGTCTAGAGTGTTGTTCAAATCTGCCATTTCCTTATTGATTATCTGTCTAGATGATCTGTCCATCATTGAGAGTGGGGTATTAAAGTCCCCAATTATTGTACTACTGTTTATTTCTCCTTTTAGCTCTGTTAGTTTTTGCTATTTTTAGGTGCTCTGATGCTGGGTGCATATATATTTACAAGTGTTATATCTTCTTGGTGTGTTGACCCCTTTGTCATTATATGAAAATCTTCTTTGTCCCTTTTTACTATTTTTAATTTAAATTTTATTTTGTCTAAGTATAGCTACCCCCCTTTTTTTTTCCTTTGGTTATCATTTGCTTGGAATGTCTTTTTCCACTCCTTTACTCTTTAAGGCTAAAGTGAGTCTCTTTTAGGCAGCATAGTGTTGGATCTTTTTTTTTTTTCCATTCAGCCATTCTATGTCTGTTAATTGGAGAATTTAATCTGTTTACATTTAAAGTAATTACTGATAGGTAAGTATTTAATATTGCCATTTTGTTAATTGTTTAATGGTTGTTTTGTAGATCCATTGCTCATTATTTCTTATCCTGCTGTCTTTTTTGTTTTGATGTCTTTTGGTATTAGCATGCTTTGACTTACCATGTTTCTTTGTGTAATTACTACGAGTTTCCCTTGTGGTTGCCATGTGGCTTACATAAAATATCTTAAACTTATAACACCCTATTTTAAACTGACAACATAATTTCAATAGAATTCATATACTTTACATTTGTACTTCTCTTCACATTTTAGGTTATTGCTATTACAGTTTACATGATTTTTATATTGTGTAATAACAAATTATTGCATTTATAACTATTCTTGCAACTTTTTAAACTGTAAACTAGAGTTATGAGTCATGCCCCACTATTACCATATTGCAGAAATTAACTATGATTATATACTTCCCATTACCAGTGCGATTTATGCTACCTTTTTGTGTTTTTATAATATTAGTGTTCTTTTATTTCTTCTCAAAGATCTCCCTTTAGCATTTCTTATGAGGCAGGTTAGATGGTAATAAACTCCTTCGGCTTTTGTTTGTTCAGGTAAGTATCCCTCCTCCGTTCCTGAAGGACGGCTTTGGCAGGTATAGAATTCTTGGTTGGCAGTTATTTTCTTTCAATATTTTGAATAGGTCATCCCATTCTCTCCTGGCCTGAAAAGTTTCTGTTAAGAAATCCACCAGTAGTCTTATGGGGTTTCCCCTGTATGTAACTTCTCTCTTTTCTCTTACTGCTCTTAAAATTCTTTCTGTCTTAAAATAACTTTTAATGGTTATAATGTGTCTTGGTATAGCCCTATTTGGGTTCAACCTAGTAGGGTTCAACCAGATCTCATTGTCCATTTCTCTCCCCAGGTTTAGGAAGTTTTCAGCCATTATTATTTTAAATATACTTTCTGTCCCTTTCTCTTTTCCTTCTGGAATTTCCATAATGGAAATATTGTTTCTTTTTATTATGTCCCATAATCCCATAGGCTTTCTTCACTCTTTTTAATTTTTTTTTTTTCTTTTTCTCCTCTTACTGGGTAATTTTCAATGTCCTATCCTCCAGGTTGCTGATTCTTTCTGTGTGGTCAAGTCTACTTTTGAAACTTTCTACTGAATTCTTCAGCTTAGTTATTGTATTTTTCAACTCTTTAAGATTTCTGTTTAAGATTTATTCATTTATTTTAGAGAGAGAGAGAGACAGAGCATGAGCCGGGGGGGGGGGGGGGGAGGGCATGGTCAGAGGGAAAGAGAGAATCTCAACCCCACTGAACAAAGAGGCTGCCTCAGGACTCAATCCCAGCACACTGAGATCATGACCTGAGTCAAAACCAAGAGTAGGCCACCAAACTGACTGAGCCACCCAGGCACTCCTAGTTTTATTTTTGATGGCTTCTATTTCCTTGCCAATTTTCTTGTTTTGTTTTCCTCCATTATCTTCCTAATTTAGTGATCTGTGTTTTCTTATAGTTCACTAAACTTCCATAAAAAGATTACTTTGAATTCTTTGACAGTTCACAGATCTCCATTTCTGTAGGGTCAGTTATTGGAGCCTTATTAGTTTCCTTTGATGGTGAAACTATCACCTCATATTTCCCTGATTTTTCATAACCCTTGATTCCTTACATTGGTATCTACAAATTTACTGGAGCTCCTCTTCCAGGCTTTATAGGTTCGTTTTGGTAGAGATAGTTCCTCATCAGTCAGCTCAGTTTGGGTTTCCAGGTGTCTGCTGGTAATGCCTTTGGGCAGGTGGGGCCTGCTCTTATATTCTAATTTGGGGCAAGGCAACTGTTCAAGCTCTGAGGACAGGGATGGGGTGGGAGGGGGAGGTTACTGGCTAAAAATAGGTAAGACTGCTGGCTTGGTCCCCTACCCAAGTGAGGTTGTAGGATGGGCTCCACAGTTGCCTAGATTCTCTGGTCAAGCTCACTAGATAGTCAGGACTGACTACTATATTACATAGCGGACATAGAAAACATAGCTAATAAATTAGCTTCCCTGCTCTGGCAGGGCAGCAGGCCCAGGGCCTGTCCAGCTCATCTGGAGAGCCGAATCAGGCCTGAATGTGCAATGAATTCCCTGATCACATGGTGCCACTGGTTTTGCTCTACAGATGGGGGACACCATGGGCTGTGCTCTCTATTCAAGTGCCACTGTACCTAGGGCTGCTGAATGGGCTCTGCAGCTTCCTGTGTGCTCTGGTTAAGTTACCTTGGTAGACAGGCTGAAGGCTGTATTCAGCAATGAGCAAAGCTATGAATTAGATTCCCTACCTGGGTGCAGCAGGAGAAGCAGTTCTGAAACTGGTAAAGCTGTTTGTTGTCTTAAACTGAAGCCAACCTGCACTCCCAAGTTCCCTGAATGACCAGGCCCACTGTCTTTGCTCTGCAAACTATTGGCTCTGTCTGCCCTTCTCTCAGCTTGAATGCCACTGAGCCGTATAGCTTCCAGGAGACGTCGCCAGCCTTTCTGGTGAAATGGGGCTGGAAGACACTCTCCACAGTAGATGAGGCTATATCTCACAGCCCCCTTTCCTGGGCAGGAGGGAGAGAGGCTGCTCCAATCTACTCTCTTGTTTAAGGAACCACATCAGGTGGCTCTGCACCCTGAGTTCCCTGGACAGAGTGTGCCCCCCACTTGGTTCTGCAGATTAGCAAAGCCAATGGTTGGATTACCGCTTGGGTTGCTGCAGGTACAGACTCAGTCTGCCAAGACCCTTGGCGCCAGTTGTTGTAATCCTCTCTCCTCTTTCTCCATCACAGTCAGATTACCAGTGGTCAGGCCCTACAGATTTCCCTACAATCCCCATGGTGCGAGATTGGGGTAGGATCTCCCACAAAGTGACCCATGATGCTGGAGGAGGCTGGTTCTCTTTCCCGCTGGAGGAACTGGAGGCTCAGTGGGGGACCTCTATGCATGGCGCTGCACTGTTCTGGGGGAGGGGTGATATGGTCAACATGCAGCCACTTTTTTTTTACCCTTCTAATGCAGTCCGTCTTGGCCTCTATGATGGAGATGGTTGCTTCAGCCTTACTGCCATGTTCTAGGATTCTCTCAGTGGATCTCATTCTTGAACAGATGTTAGTTACTCTTATAAGGGAGAGTGAAGTAGGGAACAACCTGTATCAGCATTTTGGTGGCATCACTCTCTATGGTGTCTTATTAAAGAGAAGTATAGCCTGAGGTGTCCTCCCGAATCCTCAGCTCTTCATGGCTAAAAATGCCACCGGCACTAAGTAGTAGAAATTAGTAGTAGAAAGGAATGAGGAGTTTGGGTAAAGACTCTGGCCCATTCGTGGACCCGGAATTTTACACAGGAAGGAGGACCCTGAGGTGGTCCACATCACTAAAGGGGTTAAACCAATGGAAACCATCCCAATCTTCAACTGCCATTCATCATTACCTGGGAAGTCCAGACCCTCATTTTCAAGCTCCTCTACCCTCCATCTAAGAGATTCCTATTTAAAAGTACAGGTCAGAACAGCAGTGGGTTTAGGGGTAGGGAACACTAATGACAACACAGAGCCTGCCATCTGGTCTCCACCACACAGACCCTGCCCTGTGAGCCAGCCAGCCACACAAGGTCAGCAGAAGCCCTCAGAGACCTTGTCCTTCAGATGGCTGGCAGGCGACTCAGCTTGCTGAGGAGACACGCCCTCAGTACTGGTCCTGCTGCTTCCACATTTAGACTGCACTGCATTACCTCACTGCCAGCCAATCGGCGCCTCCCAAGGCTCAGCACACATTTTCCCCTTTGCCACAGACATTGCCTCATGTCGCTCTCTGCTCTTAGAGCATGCTGCGCATTGTGTGCCCAGGGCCTACGGGGAAGGGGGGAGGGCGGTCCAGGGGAGGTGGCAGAAGGAGAGAGGTGGCCACTGGGGTCACAGGCACTAGCAGCCTTTCCCCTCCAGGCCCTCCTGTATCGTGCCCATGAGGTTAGCAACACAGGAATGCAATATTCTGCACGCCTCGGCCCTCGCAGTTGGGATGGGGGTGGGACAAGAGTATTGGGCAGAGGTGGTGAGAGCCAGCTCAGCAAGCACAGAGGAAGCAAAGCTCTCTGGTGAAATCAGTGGTCTGTGAAATCCCTGGAAACTGAGGCCCTGCCACCTCTGTATTGGGGAGGATGACTATTTTCCCACCTCCTGCCTCAAACCCTGACTCAGAGAACCCAGGACCAAACTACAGCCGACGGCACCTCTGTCGACAGAACGGAAGAGCAGAAACAAATACTTTAGGAAATCAGGGCATCCCTTAGAACCAAGACACACCCAAGTTGCTAAAGTGGGGGACAGATCTTGAGAAAGGCATGAGCAAAGTATCATAAGCACTGGAGAAGTATGTGCCCGTAAGTCTAAGCCTGTAGTAGGGAGACCAGACGCACAGTGGGGACGGAGCCCAGAGAGATACTGAGCCCCACCAACCTCCAGGGAAGCTATGTATGCTACCCCCATGCCTCAGTCAACCCTCCTGCTTCTTAGAAGGCCTCCAAGCTCACTCCAGTGGGGAACCTTCAGACATAGGCATTTTTATCTTCATGCAGTCTCACTTGAAAGGTTTTTTTCCTCCAGATACAACCAGGAATGTTAATATATCTTTAAATAGAGAAAAGGGAAGGGGGGGAAGTCGAGGGGGCAGGGCGGGAAAGCATTATAAATCTTCACAGGGTGTTCAAGATTTTGCACAAACACAGCCATCCAGCAGCAGTAATGGCTGCACAGATGAGCCACGTGTGTGTGTACTGGTAATAGCTTTCCACACACCGGGGGGGAAAGTGTGGTCAGGGTACACAGAGGAGAAATATAATGAGTGAAATCAGATGATTCAAGACACTCTCCATTCAACGTCTATGTGCACAAAGAAAGGCGGGGGCCGCTTCCCACCAACGTCAGACCTCCACCTCCCACGGTGGTTTCCCTTTTCACTTTGCAAGCCAAGAAAGCTTCTCCAGCAGCAGAGCACATGGGTCCTCCTATAGATTAACTGTTGTGATTTCATTGGTCCCTCCCTGGGTAGAGGGATTCTGAGTTCGGATGCCATTTTGTCCAGTTATCGAATCCCCAGTTATCATACACTCTGTCCAGAAGGGGGGTATTGTAAACACATCCATCAGAAAAAACAGTTCAATTATAGTAGAGCAGTAGGCCTGTTGCAAGTCAATCTGCTTGCTATATTTAAAGTGCCAATGAAATTTTACGGAGGCAGGGAAGGAGGAGCCAAAGAGGGTCAAAAGGAAATTGATCCTGGTGTTGTGCTCCCAACAATCGGATATTCTGCCACCTTTCAGCTCTCAGGTGACCTATCCAGCCAGGAAGACATGTTTTTCCTCACTACAACCACTGTGACAGTGATTCTATGTGGAGGAAGCAAGGCAGGGAAGGAGCCTCGGGAAACAGAAGCTACCTCACGTCGAAAGACACTTAACGATGTTGTTTGGAATCACCCTTCACCCCATTCTCACAACTGTCTGGGGGCCTCTTCTGCATCAGGCCAAGGTCTCAATAGCCAATAGTGAAAGATGAGTTGGGCCCTTAAAAAGGGTTAAAAAGAAATCACTTGCCATCAGTTCCTTAAAAAGCAACAACCTAAATAAATAAATAAATAAATAAATAAGAAAGAAAGAAAGAAAGAAAAAGAAAGAAGAGAGAAAGAGAGAAAAGGTGCAGTTAGTAGAAAAGCTTCAGCCCCACTCTGCAAAGCCGATTTATTTTCAGCCTTTTTTATTTCATTTACTACCTAAAGGATAATGCACACATTTTCAAAACCTGGTTAAAAAAAGAAACCTATTACATAACTGTAATGGGCCTGGCAGCTATTGTTGTAGTAAACACGCTGGACATCTCGTTTCAGAAAAACAGATTTCGAGGTCTGAGGCCTGAGCATTCTTTTAGGGTGGCCCACTGAGCCAGCTTCCTAGACAGAAAGGACAGAATATGAATCTAACCATATCACAGGGGGAGAGGAGAAAGCCACTTGTGAACAATTAAAGGAATGGAGATGGGGCAGGTGGTCATTGAACTGTTTTTTTCTTTTTCTTTCAAATAATGGACAATAGAATCTGGTATCTCCCTTAAATGCAGTGGGCAGAGGCTGGTCATCTATACATAGTGAATGAAGCGAGCAAATCCCCATGTTGCAGGACCACTGGGCACAACCTCCAGGGCCAACAAGCCCCTCTGAGGAAGAACAAGGTAGAGGTGTAAGTCTCCCTGGAACGCCCATCATAGAACTGGACAGACTCTAGCCCATCTCCCTTGTTTGCTGCCATAGAGGAAACTGTGGGTCTCAGAGAGTCAGTGACTTGCCCAGGGCCATACACGGCTGGAATTCAGGTCTCCTACTTCTTCCTCCAGTGCCCACTACCATCTTGCTACCCAAAACATGATCCACAGATCAGGAGCATCAACAGTGCCTGGAAGCTGGTGAGAAACACAGCCTTGGGCTCACCCAGACCTACTAACTCAGAATTTACGGATCCCCAGGTGATCAAAATGCACATTACAGCATCAGCCCTTCCAGAGGCTTCCTTCAGGAAAGCAGAAGTGCATGAAAATCTTCTCACATGTCCTTCAGGAGCAGTAAGCATGCTCTCTGGGGAGAAGGCATGTAGATACTCCCAAATGCAGGGAGTAGACTGCTTAGGAGAGTGGATGCCCCTTTGGATCTCAGTGGTGGTGGGCTTCTCGGGGCCTCCTTGATCTTGTTCTCACCAAGGTCCAGAATGGCCTTCACCAGTGGGAGATATGCCCCTGCCTAACTGAGGATCCTGGCAGCAAGCCTCTATCCAGAGACCCCGATCCTTTCGGGAATCTACAGGTGCCAAGCAGGCACCTTGTCTAAATACTTGGCCGGGTACCCCACAGTTCAGAATGCACTGGATTCCTACGCAGTGAGAACAGCCAAAACAGCACATTACACACACTATTGTACCTTCCACAGCCAGAAGAAGGGTTATCTGAGGAGTTGTCTTTAAGTATCTTTGCCTTTTCCCACCAACATTTTCCACGGTGAGTATCAGCTCTCTCTTATGGCTTCATGTTATGTTTGTGTTGACTGAGCACGCTCTGAAGCATGACAGAAAATACACCATAGTGTCGAAGTCTCTGAGCCAAGGCAGCTGGAGAGGGGGCAGAGGGAGACTGAAGAAGCAACCTTGAGCCCTACAGGAAGCCAAAAAGCCTTGAATACCCCTTCTCGGTGATGCCTCCCAAGTGAAGATGGTGCTGTGTTTCCACTTGCAGGCCGGGAGAAGCCAAGTGATTTGCTTAATCCCACCCAGGCACTTAAAGGCAGAACTCCACCTAGAATGCAGGAGTTTTCACATGCCCGTGCATACTCTCCCCCAGGCTGCATGAGGGAGCAGTGGAAATATCACAACAAGAAAAAGGGGAGTGAAAGAGGGGGCACCTCACTTTTAGCCATTATCTTTTTGTCCCAAGTGCAGTCCTTTACATGAGAATGTGCGATAGGTTATGAGGACGTCTGGAAAATAACGTGTCAATAACAAAGGGAGTAAGATAGGCAGAAGATAGAAAAGTGTAACATGACGAGGGGAAACATTCACAGGTATTGACTGATGAGTACTGCACAACAATTTTTCAGTTATTCAAAAGAACAACTATTGAGAATACAATCAGAAGTAAACACACACAAGCATCCAAATTTTATCCTATAAAATTCAGGTACAGAAGTTTATACTTAAAAAAATTCAGCTTGAGTTACCTACTCTCAGGTTTTCATTTACTTACTCTTGCTTTGTGCACATATTAACCATCTTGGTTATTTCAGTCCCTGTACAAAATCAATTTCAAAATAAAAAATTAGAAAGTGATGAGGCTTATACAAGGAGTACCTATTGAAATAACAGCTGACATCCAGAAATGAAGAAGAAACTGACAACCAAAAAAAAAATTTTTAATGCTAAAAAACTGGTAAAGAATACAAAAATACAGAAGTAGGATGCCAAAAGCCCTATACCCAACATAGCAATAATTGTATATGTGGATTATGACCCGACTCTTTAAGGAAAGGCTAAACTATGACTGATACCTTACAAAATGTTTAAGAAAATGAGGATGCTTTTATTTTGGAAAGGTGACTGGCAGATTAGCTCAAATTTAAAATAATTTGAGATGCATAAAGGGATAAAATCCAAAAAAAATTCTCTCAGCAGGAACTTCTCTCATTGGCCAAAAATGGGGATCTTTTACAAGAATCTTTACAGGAGTAGTTCTCAAACTTCAGCATGATCCGCATCACCTGGAAGACCTGTTAAACTCAGTGGATTGCTCATCCCCTTTAATCTTTGCAAAAATCCTGTGCTAGCATTATTCCAATATTCCATAGAGGGAAACGGCATTTTAGAGAAGTTAGCTCACTTGCCCTAGGTCACACATCAAAAGATGCTGACTCCATGGGCTGGGGATGGTGCCTCTAACAAACTTCCAGGTGATGCTGTTGGTCCACAGATCACACTTTGGGAACCACTGCTGTAGAGACTAACCAGGGGCATTAGCAGTAATAGAAAGAAGGGGACCAATAATAGAAGAACGAATGGAAAAGGCCAAATTCTCCTTCAGGACGTTCCCAAAGGGACGAACACGCCTACGGGCTCGGGCTCCTGTGACTCTTCATCCAGAGGAGCCAGGGGAGAGTCTGGTATGCCGGATGCCAAAACAGTACATGGACACAAGGCGTTTCTTTCCCTTTCCAAGCCTGGGAGCCAGGATCTTTAGTGGAGCCCTGGTGGACTTCACCCCCTCTTCAAGCTGCCCATCCAGGGCTCTTCCTGAGAGAAAATGTCCCGGGCCTAGGTGGGATATCAAGACCCTTCTCCCGCCTAAAGGGCAGGATGCAGAATTCCCCAGGGAGCCGTGCCGGCCAGTGTTGTTAAAGGCACAGTCCCACAGGAGCCTATCAAACTCTGATACAAGGAACATGTTGACACTGGTGATCTCCTAGAATGGATTTTTCCATTTGCTCAAAAGCTTTCAGTAAAGACTACCGAAAATAGAAGGTAAAGCAGATGCTGGAGGATCAGAGTACCTCTTCAAGGTCCCTTGGGGGGCAGGGTATACAGGGTCAGGGCAGGGGGCCCTAGCTCACCTTCCTCCTGCTTCCTTGGGGCCCTAGGCAAGGGTGGCAGGGGCTGTCATCAAACACCCTGAGGCTAGTCTAGCACAGAGCCCAGGCTGAGGACCGCAGGCTAAGCATGTAGAAGTGGGTGCTATAGGAACATTTCCTGGCACTTGCTATACACCAGCCCAGCTGTATTTTACCTACATCATTTTGTCTTCATAATCCTGAGCTACTAGGGTCAGAGCCCAAGTAACCTGTCCAGCGTCCCACATTCTAGGGCTGTTACTGAAATTCTCACCCCGCCTGGCCTATAGAGGAGAACGCTTGGAGTGCCTCCCTCCTCTCTGGCTGTTCCTCCTTAGTCACCTTGACTGGACACCCCCTCATCTCCATGATCTCTAATCCAGGTCAACAAACTTTGTAAAAAGCCAGAGAGTAAGTTTTGTTGGTTTGGCAGGCCGTGAGTCTTTGTCACAACGACTCAACTCTGCTGTTGTAGCTCCAAAGCAACCAAAGACAATAGATAAAGGAGTGCAAATGGCTGCATCCCAATAAAACCTTATACACAGAAGAGGTAACAAGCCAGCTGCTGTCTGCCAACCCCTACTCTAAACAATAGGTGCCCCCACCCTTCCCCTGGATCAGCCCTTCAATCTTTTCACTAGCTACACTCACGTCTCTGTGTTGCCCTCCAGCCTCAGGCCTCTGACCAACGTGAGCATGTTAACGACTCCCAAACTCTTAACTCCAACTCTGAGCTTCCCCTTAGACTCAACCCCCTCTTTCATGTCTCCACTCAGGTATCCCATAGACACCGGAACTCAACACGTCCAAAGCTGAAGCCCCACTTTCAACACTCCTCCCAAACCTGCTTCTTCTCTCTCAGCTTTTTCCCATTTCAGGAAATAATGCATCACTCCAGGTGGTCAGGCCAAAAACCTTGACAACATGTTTGGTGTCAACTTTGCCCCCTCTCTCAACAAATCCTTTCAGGCTTCTCTTCAAAACAAACCTAAAATCAGACCTCTGCCCCCACCTCTTCCAACAGTCATGATCCTAGTCACCATCATCACTAACCTGGATTATGACAAAAGTATCCTAATCCATCTTCTTCCTCTCTCCCCACTCCTTGTCCCCTAAGTGTCTATTCTCCACACACAGCAAGAATGATCAACCTTTTATGGTAGAAATTGCAGCACAAATATTGCTCTGTGAAATCCATCTGTGGCTCCAGCTCACTCCCAGACCCACCCTCTGCTATCCAGCCCCGTTAGAGCTCTAACCTTCTCTGCTCTCAGCCTCCCTCCCTCCCTCTGCCCCAGTCACACAGGCCCCTTCCTATACTCCAACTCACCAGACACATCCCCTCCTCAGGGCCTTTGCACTGGCTGACACCACCTCCCTGGCTAGCTTTCTGGCTCATTCTCTGACATCCTCATGAATGAGCTCACATACAGCTTCAACATTAAGTCCTTTCCTGAACTGCTACACAAATTTATCATCCCGCTCCCTATTTCCTTTTCCTTTCTTATTTTTCTCCATAGCACTTATCACTACCTGATAATATTTTTATTTCCTTTTTGTCTGTCTTCCCCAAACAGAATGTCAACCCCATGAGGAGTGGGGCTTGGTCTGTTCTGCTCACTGCTGGAATCCCTGAACTTAGAGCAGTGTCTGTTATGGATTAGACATTCAATATTCTTTAAAATAAATACATGAATATACTACAGAAAATACAAAGAACTGTCATCTCACTTAACTCTGCTACCACTCTCCTAAACAGACAAGGCATTTTCCTGCTGAATAAGCTGAGGCACAGAAGCAGAATGAAAGTAACACAGATCATAGCTGAGTGGATGCTAGAACATGGTCCTGCTGATGGAAGGGCTAGTAGGCCTCTCACGCAGAATATAAAATACATACATTTCCTCCGATGAATGCCTCCAGGAGGAGGTTATGTTGTGAAATTACTTTTGGATCTTACCAGATGACTCCCAAAGCAGGGCTTATCAAATTATTTCACCAGGACCTGTCCACATCGCAAAGAACAAGAGTCCCTGCCGTTGATCCCGGCTGAGAACAAGGGAGCAGAGCTGAAGGGCAGCTGGTCGGGAAAGAAGCAGCGACAGCATGCATTCGATTTCTACCTCCTTCCACTACAGCAGTGATTTTCAGCCTTTTGGACCATAGCCTTTTTAGAACATCTAAAGATTTGAAGGTTCACCACAGGAGAGAAATTACATTTCAGATGTACTGATGGAGAAAATCCTGATGACAAAGCTGATATAAACTCACTATCACTTTTACATGAATTTTTATTTGATCAATCCCAACAGTATCTACAAACAACTGGAAAAAAATATTACACACAACACGCAGACAGCCCACGTATATGAAACGTCACGTACTTCTCTGACAGGCAGTGTGGTTTGGTGATTAGAACGGTGGCTCTGGAGCCAGATGGCGTGGATTTCAGCATGACTTCACTTCCCAATAGTAGAGAAACCCTAGACAACCCGCCTCACTCCGCTGTGTCTCAGTCTCCTCATCCATAAGGGGATTCAAGCGCTATCAGCTTCTCCAGGTCAGTGACTTGAACGAGTAAATGCAAGAAAGTTCTTGGAACAGTGCCTGGCATACAGCAGATATTGCAGAAATGGTAACTGTATTATTTAGGGGCAGATAATGTGCTATGTTTGGAAGGGTCCACAGTTCATTGGCAGTAATCTCCCAGCTCCAACGAACCAGACAGTGGGAACCACTGTTCTGAAGCAGATTCTAAATACGTGAATCAAAGTCAAGGAGGAGGACAGCAAGTCATGTGCAGCTTTAAAAGCACTCTGGGAGATCCTGTTACCCACCATGCTTGTCACAGTCCAGGAGAGTTTTCAAGGCACTACCCTAATTCGCTGCAGAGACACCCTGAACCAACTCTATTTCATTTCCAGTTTCTGCAGACTGTGATTTCTAGCACTGTGCTCGTTAGGACCCAATTCTATTAGAGGGAAACAATGGCAACTGCCCCCCTGGGGTTTCTTATAAAGGGATTTTGTATGTTTGTAACCAATAAAAACTTTATTAGTAGATTTAATATGTTGAGAGCTTAAGACTCCACTTCAATGGGAACTGGTAATCACTTTTTTTTTTTTAAGCGCATTGGGAGTTTTTTCATTGTAAATAAAGTTTTCATTATAAACATAGAATGACTATTAAAAGTTTAGGGAATGTAAAAAGCAGAAAATAATCATCCAGAGCTTTCCCTTCCCCTATCCCCCAACTCTATTCAAATTCTGGTGAACTTAAAGGGGAGTGAGTCGTAACTCCGTATTCTGATTTGTCATCTTCCTGCGAACACTACAGCTCTGCACCTCTGTGGGAACTGACCTCCCGAGATTCGATGAGTCTGTTTGATGGCCCTGGGTGGGTCCCAGAGGTGACAAAAAGGAAAAGGGCTTTCCCTGGGTGCCTGCCTGTATCCAGGCGGCCTTGATCAGAGCCCCAGGGCTGCAGACAGGAGAGTCAGCAGTGAGCTCTCAGCAACATGTCCAGCCAATCCCACAGGTGAAGGCAAGATGGGCTGGTCCACCCATGTCTGTGTATACCCAGAATCGTTCTAGAAGGAGCTACCTAAAACCGATGATGGCTGAGACCTCTATGGAACAGAACTGAGCGTCTGGGGTAAATGAGACCTTCTTTGCATTGCATTTATTTTTATTTATTTATTCAACAAACATTTATAGATAGCCTCCCATGTCATGCGCGTATGGGTTATTCTCCTGATAAATAAACATTTGAAAGGAGATGCTGCCTAATGATAAGATAAAGGATCAGTGTGGCTGCTTGTCTCTCAGGGTAGTGACTGCAGAGTAATGGTGAGGGGCTATGACAGGGAGGAGAGCACACCCCACACAGCAGCAGGTGTGATTTTCAAAATACAGTGCAAACTGACTGGCGGCAGCTTCAGACCTCCCTGGCACCTTAAACTCCAAATCTCCAAAATCCCGAAGTGTCTCTCTCAAGCCCTGTAGATGTGAGCAGTCCTGGGCTCTCCCACAAATGCCCTGTACTCTCTCTCGCTGCCTGGAGGACACTGACTTTCGGCACTTCAGCTTTATAAATAATGGACATACCACCACCAAGGATGCTGTGCAAATTAATAAACACCTAATGGAGGACAGATATTAGAAAGACCATGGAAAGATACAAACAAAACTTACTGAAAAGATGCTAATGCTGAGAACTCTGAAGCCGTACCAGGGTTGGTCCTAGGATGGACCCACTCAGGTATGAGCCAGGTATGAATCACAACAGGTGCCTGTACCTTTGAAGCTGAATCGTGCTCTTTCTCTTCAGTTCCTCCTGCTCTAGAGTAACCAGGCTTCCAGTAAGCAATCATGCGGGGTGCAGGACCCAACCAACTATACATTCTCAAGAGTCTCAATGAAGTCACTGCAGCATCAGAGGGCAGAGCAAGAAATGTCAATAAAAGTGTCTGTGACTCCAGAGAAGGAAACAGATGCTCAAGCAGGAAAAATAATTAAAAGACATCTGAGTACAGATAAAAGAGTATTTTTATAAACCTGTAGAGAAGTTAAGAGCAAGGCCAGTTAGACCAAGTCAGTACTAGATCAGGAGTTTATGCTACATAGTAAGTTTATGATCTTGGTCAAGTAGCTCTCTAAGCCTCAGTTTCTTTAACTGTAAAAATGGGGTACAATTCCTAATCCATGGGATCAAATGAAAAACTTACGCAAGGCACCTACTTTAACTGAGCCCCTGGCATACAGATGTTTTATAAACTGTGGCGACTACGGTTGTGTTTATAGAGGAGTAGGTAATGGAGGGTGTCATGCTAAGAGGCTGAGGATAAACAGAACTTTTTCCCTTTTCAAGGACTGAGGATATAAGCACTATGCTATGCAGATCAGGTAACTCTAACCCAAGAGGAGTGAAGCAGCCTGTTGGGACCCTCAGCTCTGGTCTGGCCCCAAGTGATCAAACCTGCCAGTGGTCACACCCGCCAATATAAGCCATGTATATGGTGGGTGGGATTCAAGGAAGGACATGGGCAGAAGAGCTCTGTTTGAGATTCATTTCCACAAACATTTCCCATAGTCACACCTCCCATGGCTTTGTGCTGGGTGCTAAGGTTAGCCCAAGGGTGAATAAATCCTGACCTGCTCCAAATTAGGAATAGCTTCCCATGTGTGCAGAACAAAGTGGTCGCCAATGGTGAGGAACAGTGAGAGGAAGTACGCACAGGTAGTTCTTCCACTGGAAGGAGCTCACAGCTAAGCTAGAGATCGAGTGAGAATGTCCTTCAGGAGCCAACCAAAGACCATTTCAGACAGGAAGGAGTCCACAGCTACAAATTAGTATGGTGTCAACTGAGAGTGAGTGCTGAGCGGCAGTGGCAGAAAGGTAAGTCGAGGCTAGTCTGGTGCTTACAGAGATTCACAGCCCCCAACTTCAGGCTGCCAACAGCAGTCAGAGCAGGCAAGCTGGAGCGGGTGCATTTCAGCCCTTGCCAAGGTGTCCCCACCGCTCAACACTCATCATGGCTGATGAGTGGCTCCAGTGGTACCAAAGGCTTCCCTGCCCCTTCTATGCAGCAGAAGCAACCCAGGAATTACTCCTGAAATAGTAAAGACTCTCAGAGGAGCTGCAGCTGCCAGTCCAACAGGAGTGCAGCAGTTAGTAAATGTAACTGCAACAAAAATTAGTGAAGACCACTTACCATACACCAGGCACGGTTTTCAATGTCTTCTTAGTATTAACTCATTTAATCTTCCCAAGAAGCCTGAGATAGATACTATTATTCTATTACTAATTTTTCAGAAGAGGAAATGATCACAGAGAGGTTAAGAAGCTGGGATGACTCTGAAGAATTTTCTGGCAAATGTGCACTGCTACCATTCACAATTCCTTCTCACACCCTATTATAGTTATTTTCCAGCCAGAACTGTAGGTTAAAGGTGCACACTAAGGCTGTGAGACTTACTAAAACCAAACAACTTAGGGGAGTTTTCATGCTCCTACTTTTGCCTCATTAGCACTATTATAAAGAATTGAGATAATGGAACACAGACCCTGTCCTTGACACTTGTGGGACCACCCTGTTGACCTTGACTAGGATGATGAGGTGCCACACTGCTGGTTTTCTCTTTCTGATGTCATGTGCCCCCAACTCATCTCCTTGCCCTTTGGCTCTAGCACTTCCTTTTTCACTTAACCTCCTACCACCCAACCCACCCCCCCAAGCATCTCAATCCACAGCCATGTGGATCTGTGGTTAATTGAATTAAATCTGAGTGTGGACACAGGTTGGAAATAGGGCTAGTGATTTTCTCAGCCAGAGAAATAAAGTGGAAAAGACTGCATTCCACCCTAAGGGAGATATTAACTGAACTAGTTTTATCAAAATCTATTTATTTGGTTCTAGTGACATGACTGTTTAAACTGCCTTTAACTGAGCACTTTGTCATCCAGAAGCAGCCAACATCTACCTTAGGACAACTAAGTAACTCACCCTAGCAGGTAGAGCCCAGGTGCATATGTACATGCCAAGACAGCATGTGACCAGGTACATGTGGGATTGTGGGCTAATAGTGACAATTGGATTAGGCTCGAATCCCCATATAAACAAGCAGGGTCGCCCAGAACACCTGGTCCCCAGCTGAGTGGCTGACAGGCTCTGTCTGATTTTTAACTGGCTGGCAGTCCCCCCAGCACCGGCAAAAACTCAGCTTCCAGGCAGTCTTTCTCTGCAAGCCAACTGGCACAAAGGACACCAAACACTACGGAAGCACTAGGAAAGAGAACCCATTGATGCTTATTTCTTAGGGGCTTAGATTCCTCCTCCTATTGCTTGATGAAGCAGCCTCACATCCCAGTCTCTGTCCCCACTGGCTTGTGTCCATTTCTGAGCATCTGTATCATCTGTGATCCAACAAGGCTTAGAGAAAGCCCTAGGTGGGTAAAAGGTACTAATTTAGCAATAGCAACATATTTCTATGTTCAAAGTCAACGATTTGACTTTGGCTCAGAACATCATGCCCCCAAGACACCAACAGCTCTTTGGTGTTCTCCAAGTCAAGGGTTCTTCAAAGTACATTTCTCACTTCCTCATCATCATAGTAATATTTGAGCCATTTCTACTCTCCAGAGAAATAACCAAAGTTTTCTTTTCCTTTATGAAAATCCTAGAAACTGTACTCAGATGAAAGGTAAATAAGACAAAGGGCAAGCAGGAATCAAACCAAAGACTCATTTCCAAGCAGACCAACCCATCATCTCCATGGACAGAGGCCCTGCCCTTGTCTCCTAACCAACCCTCAGTTTTCCAGAATCACTCTAGTACAGGTGCACTCTGAGAAAGAACACTCTGTCCTAGTGACCTCCTCTAATCAATCTGATCAATTTAGATGCCCAAAAAGCTTATTTAGTTCCATCCTAAATCTGAAGAGCTTACCTTTGTATATACTAAATAATTAATACAATTACAAAGAATCCATGTGATACCTATGATAAATTATGTGCCCCAAACTCAGGACACATCTGCTCGGGAGCTTAATGTGATTTAACAGATAAAATCCACTATTTACCTAAATCATTTGTCAAACTTTGAAGCAATGATAATTTATGCACCTGGACTTCTTATGGATATGCACGCTACATCCACATAGCTGGCTTAGGTGACTCAATCATTTTCTAAAATATTCCTAATTTCCTCATGAACCCACAAAAAGCAAAGCACTCTTGCAAAACCAAACCAAACCAAACCAAACCAAACCACCAATGTTGCTTGGAAACAAACAAACAAACAAAAGACAGCTGGGCTCCAGAAGTCCTACAGTGGTATGGTCTCATGGGAACATGAAACCAGGTGCTGCAGGACTGGGCTGCACTCACAGTTTTGCTATGATTTATCTGTAGGACAGGAGGCAAGTCATTTAACTTCTCTGACTCTCAGTTTCTCTACACAATGTTAAAGGTTTTGTTTTTAATTCACCCATAATTCCTCTACACAAAGATATGCTAAAATATTAACAGTGGCTCATTTCTTCCAGCCTTTTCTTCAGGTAAATTTTTATCTACAGCTGTGTCTTTATCCACACACATACCCACATTCATAGCTATCTCCTAGGAACAATATTGTATAAAAAAATGATTGAATTTTTCGCTACTTTCTGGCCCTAAATAATTCTGGGATTCTAGGAATAACGAGGACTAACAATTACCCTGCTATTGTGTAGTGTAGATGGTGGAGTTAAAAGATGGGTAGTGGGGCGCCTGGGTGGCTCAGTTGGTTAAGCGACTGCCTTTGGCTCAAGTCATGATCCTGGAGTCCCGGGATCGAGTCCCACATCGGGCTCCCTGCTCGGCAGGGAGTCTGCTTCTCCCTCTGACCCTCCTCCCTCTCATGCTCTCTATCTCTCATTCTCTCTCTCACAAATAAACAAAATCTTTAAAAAAAAAAAAAAAAAAAAGATGGGTAGTGAACTCCTGCTTACTCAGAATGGCTGGGGAAGGGCTCTTCTGGATCACAGATATTTCCAGATAGCTGAGAGCTGGTCAGCACAGGTGCAAGGTCAAGTGGGCAGAAGGAACAGGACCAAGAGGATAAGTAGACTAGAGACAAGGGCAGCTCTGGGGGTACTCTATAAGGAAACAACCAACACAAAGAGCAAACGTGCGGCCTTAGAGGGACAGGTAGAGACGCCAATCAAAACAGCCAAGATGAGGGGCACCTGGGTGGCTCAGTCGTTAAGCGTCTGCCTTCGGCTCAGGTCATGATCCTGGGGTCCTGGGATTGAGCCCCGCATCGGTCTCTCTGCTCAGTGGGAAGCCTGCTTCTCCCTCTCCCACTCCCCCTGCTTGTGTTCCCTCTCTCACTGTGTCTCTCTCTGTCAAATAAATAAATAAAATCTTAAAAAAAAAAAAAAAAGTCAAGATGAAAAGTCATAAATCACTCCCATAATCAGCAAGAGTAAAGAGAACTGGAAAACTGTGAAGTCTCTTACACCATTACTGTGGTCATTTCAGGCTTTCTGGAAAGCACTTTGGAAATTTCTATCATGAGCCTTAAAAATAAGATTGCCTTTTGACCCAGTAAGGGAGATGGCAAAGTTGGCCCCAATTGTTGACCCTTCCCTAAATCCCTGACTCTGTCATGTGACTCTGCAGTACCCTCTAACTGTGAATGAGGCAGAATGCCCTGCCCCTTGACCCAGGCCTTAGTGACGTGACTTGCTTTGTGGTGTTACTAAATGTGATACAAGCAGAGACTTGAAAAGCATGTGTAAGAATGAGCTTGCCATGTCTCTGCCAATGACATGAAAACATGCTTGAGCCAGCCTGCTGGAGAATGAGACAGAGCCAAGTTCCCCCAGTCGCCCAGTTCTGGCTACCCTCTATCAGCTGACAGCCAGCCAATCAATGGCCAGACATGACAGCAGGCCCAGCCAAGATCAGTAAAGCCAGCTGGTAGGACCCCAGTCAGGTGAACAATAATGTTTACTATTTATACCACACAGTTTTGTTTGTTTTGCAGCATTATTACAGCAATGGACAACTAATACTTCCATCAGTTCCACATCTAAGAATTTGTCCAAAATAAATCATCATAAATATGTACAAAGACCTGGCTGAATGTATGCTTGTCACATTGTTTATTATATGAAAAATATGTTTTTTATTTAAACTCAATTAGCCAACGTATGGTACATCATTGGTTTTTGGTATACTGTTCAATGATTCATTTGTTGTGTATAACACCAAGTGCTCATCACATCACGTGCCCTCGTTATTGCCCATCACCGAGTTACCCCATCCCCCCAGCCACCTCCCTTTCAGCAACCCTCAGTTTGTTTCCCAGCATCTAGAGTCTCATATGGTTTGTCTCCCTCTCTGATTTCTCCCCCTTCAGTTTTCCCTCCCTTCCCCTATGGTCCTCTGCACTATTCCTTATGTTCCACATTTGAGTGAAACCATACAATAACGGTCTTTCTCTGATTGACTTATTTCACGTAGCATAATATATAAAAACTTACATGACAGTAAGGAGATATTAGTTAATTAGATCATGCCACATCTGTATAATGAAACACCACCCAGCCATTGGATGTTGTAGAAAAGCACTGAGGAAGATGAAAGAATATTTACCATGTACTAAACCGACCATCACACTACGTATAAAATGATACCACATTTGTAAATAGGTATGATTAGAATAAAAAAGACTGAAACATAAACACCAAAATATTAGTAGTCATTTTCTCTGGGCGGTGGGCCCATGGGAGATTTTTATAGTCTTGATTTCGTTTGTATGCCATTTCTACAGTAAACATGTGTATCGTTAGAACTATCTTTTAAACTACTGTTGAAATTAAGAAGAGGGGCCTCAGCAGACAAGGCCACTGGTGTTGTTTGTGGAAACATGAGGGAAAAATTGAGATGGATAAATGTGGACTGACACCAGTCAGAAGCCAGAGCCACGGAGATGGCAGAGGAGGAGAAAAATGCTGGCGGAAAAGGTCTGATCAGGGTGAGCGCTGCTCTTTACCTGACTCTCTCCATTTTCTCCTCTTTAATTTGGGCTGGGGAGGAAAAGGACAGCTGCATTATTAATGCATTAATTATGATAATATTCTGTGTGCGACTAATACATGTCAAACCATCCTCATGCCAAATTGAAAACTGACATTTTTACTTCATGAATATTGCTCCATCAGTGACATTTATTGTACGTTCCCAATCTTGTAACAGTGAATGTCAGGTCAACTATCAAGCGTTTGCTTTCCTTCCACTTTATTTCCTATTCTAAAGCAGTAGGCTGTCACTGTTAATTGGGATGCAAAGTCAGATTGTACTCGGAGAATTTGAGGCCTCTCGCTTCCCGAACATCTTGTGTTGGTCCCTGGAAAACAGTTCAGCACCATGGCTGCCTGTCAACCTCTGTGTTCGTCTTCATCCTACTTAAGCCTGAAAGCACCACCACTGCCCCAGCCTGCCCCATGTCTACTTTTCGTTTTGTTTTTTCTTCAGAACACTCACCACCATTGACAATACTGTAAATCTTTTTTTTTTTTAATGTTTTATTTATTTATTCATGAAAGTCAGAGAGAGAGAGAGAGGCAGAGGCAGAGGGAGAAGCAGGCTCCCCGCCTAGCAGGGAGCCCGATGCAGGACTCAATTCCAGGACCCTGGGATCATGACCTGAGCTGAAGGCAGACGCTTAACCGTCTGAGCCACCCAGGCGCCCGACAATACTGTATATTTATTTATTTTGTTGATTGCCTATCACTCTCCATTAGAATATAAGCTCTCAGAGGGAAGGAATTTTTGTTTTATCCACTGCTACGTTCCCAGCACTTATAATAATCCCAGCACATAGTAAGGGTCTGATGAATTATTTGTTCAGTGAATTAATGAATCACTTCGCATGAATGGACTTCTTAGAATCTCTAGAGGTGAAGTGTTCCAGCCAAAAATTTCATCCCATTAAAACCATATGATTTTCTGAATCCCAAGTTATTAGTGACCTACAAAATGGGCTCTTTAAGAAAACTACATCATGGGGCATCTGGGTGGCTCAGTCAGTTAAGCACCTAAGTCTTGATTTCAGCTCAGGTCACAATCTCAGGGTCATGAGATCGAGCCCTGCATCTGGCTCTGCCCTCAGCAGGGAGTCTGCTTGGGATTCTCTCTGTCCCTCTCCCTCTGCTCCCAACCTCCCTGCACACACATGCTCTCACAAGCGTGCGCACGCTCTCTCTAAAATAAATAAATAAATCTTAAAAAAAAAAAAGAAAGCTGCATCATTTAGGTACTCATTTTTCATCTCCCATTTCATGTTCATTCTTGAAAACCTTCAATTACACCCCCATACCTCTGTTGCATGTCTGTTATATCACTGCCCCATATCACTCATTGATCACCAACTCCCAACTCCCATATTTCCTGGAAATTTTCACCAACCTCCTTCTACACAGTTCCTAAAGCAACACAGAAGCGTTTACTCATGACCTAGTACGTGTTCATCACTGGACTAGGGAGGGACAAAGAAGAAAAAAAAATAGCCTGTGATAGCAAAAGTGTACAATATAGTTGGAAGAAAAGAAAACTTTGGATGTGACATCATCTGGAAGGTCTGCTATAATTTCAAACTTGCTATGCCCAAAACTGAACTTACTATATGTCTGCCAGACCGTCTTCCCTAGCATTTTCCTATGAAAATGGCATGTCATCAATGACATTAATTATACTAAAAGCACAAGTCATCATTTATTAAAAAACATTTTACCAATGATCACATTATCATAGCAATCACAGAAAAGGTAAATCATGAATTTTTACCAAAAAAGAAATCAAAAAGAAAAGTGTTTTCTATGTTTAAGAAATAAGGTGAGTGTGTGAGTGTGTGTGTGTGTGTGTGTGTGTGTGTGTGAAGGTTGAAATAAATTAATTTGTTTTTGGTGAATAAACATAAAATAATGGCAAACTGCAGGAGATCGTTCATGGCAAACAGTTACTAAGCACCTAAGGTTGAAGGAATTTCAGAGCAATGAGGGAGATGAAGCTTGAGCTGCACCACTGGATGCCTAGCATGGTGCAGAAAGTTACAGAAGATACTCCCTTGCTGTCCCTTCATCCCGCCTCTTTCCCTCCCCCACCTCTGAGGGCTGGGTGGCCACAGGAAACCATTTCTACTATTTCAAGAAATAGCATTCTTCCTATCAAAAAGGCATTTTAAAAATAAACCTACATTATTTACTGTAAAGAACTGTTCTTTATACTAAAAAAAAAAGTCTTCCCTACATTTTGAAATTAAAATGTGTCTTTTATGATAAGTAGCAATAAGAGTTGCTGAAATATTTCTTTAAAAGTGATCCATGTTCAGGGCGCCTGGGTGGCTCAGTCGGTTAAGCGTCTGCCTTCGGTTCAGGTCATGGTCTCAGGGTCCTGGGATCGAGCTCCGCATCGGGCTCCCTGCTCCGCGGGGAGCCTGCTTCTCCCTCTCCCTCTGCTGCTTCTCCCTCTCCCTCTGCTGCTCCCCCTGCTTGTGCTCTCTCTCTGTCAAATAAATAAATAAAATCTTTAAAAAAAAAAAAAGTGATCCATGTTGGTCACCATGATTGATTTAAATATATTATTTTGAAACTGAAAAGTTAGACAATCACTACTCTCAACTACCCTCCACCAACAGGGGAATTGTGACCACAGGAAACGGTATCTACTAATAATGATCTTGGGATGTGGGTGCACACGTGCCTGTCACCGAGTCCTGACACATTACATCATTAAATGTAGAGAAAGAAATCAGAATAGCATCCAAGCAGCAATATGCCTTCTAGGAAGACTGGAAGTCTCCACAGTCTAAAATAATCATGTAAAGCTCTTCGAGTGGTCTGATCCAGAAAAGGGTTGGTTTCAGATCTAGATACAGACGACTGCCCCTCATGGCCTCTGAGGGTGGAGCACACAAGAGATCTCCCTCTGTAACCAGCCAGGGCCTTGGCATCTCGACACCCTGAAGGTGGGCAGGCTCTATAGACCAGACTACCTAGTGGCCAGGAGAAAGCCTGCCACCTTACACATGTGCGGCTCTCTGGCACACAGAAGAGCAAGCTTGGGGGGCGGGGGGGGGGGCGGGAGAGGGAGCCTGGAACTGAAAAGACAAAATGAGAGAAGCGACAGGAAAGGAGTGCAGTCAGGCAGCTCAGCATCCTGTCGGTAGAAACGCCAGATGTGAACTGTAATTACGTTTCCCCCCAACTCTGTTGGTGTTTTACAAACCAGGATTGACACTTGAACAAAGAGCCTTGAAAAAGCAGGCGGGAGCTAGCTATGTAAATAGCCAGTGCTTTGGATCTACCCAAAGCCTTTTTCAAAGAGTGGAGAAGACAGTGGTGGCAGCCTCCCAATAAACACACCGCAAGGAGCAGGTGCATATAGGTCTTGCAGTGTATAAACTCATCCAGCAATAAGGAACACTTAATTGTGAACCCTTCAACTCACAGGGCTGGGGAGGTACTAACTCAGTGGGATATTTGTTAGTGAGAGGAAGGAAAAGAGGAGGTTTATAAAAGCAGCCAGGAGCCTACGGCATATACCTGTTCTAGCAGACTTAATCACACGGTTCATCTGGGTCCCTGAGGAATCTCAAAACCAAGATGCACTTTGTGTTGTGTAACTGTGTATTTGTACAAGATCATGTGGGATTTTTCCCACTATTTTCAACAACAAAATCAAAAGAAATGGTATTCTTAAATAACTATCAATGCCTAACCTCTAGTAAAGGCTCAGTTTGGAGAGCTGAAAAGACTTGAAATGGAGAAAACCATAGCCAAGCTATACTCCAAACACAGTCCTATTCAAGAACCTCTCATCTTGTTTCCCCACCAATTTGGGGGTACCTACATTGCCAACAAATTGGAGACTTACCCCCAAAAGGCAACTATTGCTGCGCACAAAACTGAAAATTTGGTTTTGTCGTCTAAGTTCAAAGATAAAATCAGGTCCCCAATCATCAAACTTTGTCAGTTTTACCTCCTAAATCATTTCCTCCTCTGTCCTCTCATCTCTATCCTCAATTCCTCAGATAACACCTCCTCATTGGTCTTCCTGCCTTGGGTCACTCCTCCTCTAATCCATGCCCCAGGCAGTGGCCAGTTATCTTTAAAAGTTTGTGATATGTCACTTTACTGCTCTAAAAACCATCATTTCTGGGCCAGGTGGAAAAGGATGTGATGGAAGAGCTTGAGAAGCATACTTGGAAGACGAGCAGAAATGTCAGAAGGCTGCCAACAGCAAAGGTGACATCCCAGGGAGAGGGTCCTTGGCTCCTGGCACCGCCACCACTGGGCCCCAGATGGGGTGCTACCCCCCCCCCCACCCTACCCCTGCCATCAGCAGAGTGAATGCTTCCATCTGTGGAGCCTGGCTCACGTGGTTTTCTAAGGCTGGGGAAAGTAAGACTAGGCTTCTGGGCTTCAGTAATAAAATGAGGGTCCTGTCTTCCTTTCAGAATCACATGGGTGAACTCCACAAACACAGAAAGGGGGCTCAACTACTGGGCAGCTTTAAAAAAATCACAAATACAATCATCTAATCCAACTGAGTTACTTTTTGCCTATTGCTCAGAACACAGCGAGCACAGCAAGAATCCACTCCCCCTCATCTCTGTTCCTCAGCCCTCGGCACAGCATTTGACCAGACAGAGAAACGAAGACCCACTGTCTCTTTCTGCCAGGGTTCTGAAAGATAGAATACTGGTGGGATGCTGCTGGAAAACTGCCTGGCCACCCAGAGTTGCATAATGGGCTTAAACTTAGAATTAAAATGAACCTGACAGAATTCCCTATATTTCCCATCTGAGCTTCAAGCTGAACCCTAAAAAGCTCTACAGCTTAAAAAACTCCAAACCAGTAGAATGGTGCCAAGAAAAATCATTCTGCCATATGCCAGGTGTTCTACATATAGTAACTCATTTAATGTTGATAAACATTGTTATGGATGAAATGTCTGTATCCCCCCCAACCCAAATTCCTATGTTGAAATCCCAACTCTCAACATGATGGTAGTAGGAGGTGGGACTTTCGGGAGGTAATCAGGTCACAAAAGTAAGCTCTCATGAATGGGATAGTGTCTTATAAGAAGGGACATAAAAGAAATGATTTTTCTGGGGCGCCTGGGTGGCTCAGTCGTTAAGCGTCTGCCTTCGGCTCAGGTCATGATCCCAGGGTCCTGGGATCGAGCCCCACATCGGGCTCCCTGCTCGGCAGGAAGCCTGCTTCTCCCTCTCCCACTCGCCCTGCTTGTGTTCCCTCTCTCACTGTGTCTCTCTCTGTCAAATAAATAAAATATTTAAAAAAAAAAAAAAGAAATGATTTTTCTCTCAGCAATGTGAGGACACCATATCTGCCAGTACCTTGAACTTGGGCTTCCCAGCCTCCAGAACTCTGAGAAATACACATCTATTGTTGAAGCCACCAAGTCTATCAAACTCAATATGAGCGTAAGATGAACCCTTTGAAATAGGTGCTGTCGTCATTTTCAGATGAGGAAACCTACCCATGTGGAAATGGAGAATGGGCTCTTGCCCTCTGGACAACAGCTTCTGAAAGTGTGGTCCCTGGATATCAACATCCCCTGAGAAACTGTTAGAACTGCAAAGTCATGGGACTCAACCCACCACAGACCTGCGAAACCAGAATCTCTAAGGGAGGGCCCAGCAATCTAAAGTTTAATAAGCTCTGCTGGTGTTTCTGATGCCCACAAAAGTTTAACAACCTCTTCTCTATAGCAGTGTTTCCAGAAGTATGGTACACCTTCCCTCAAGGGCATGACACATTCGCCACATGGGCGAACTTTTTTTTTTTTTAATTTAGCTGTTAGGAATCCATTTTAATATATATTGGGTAAAAAAAAAAAAAAACACCTGGCTCACACACTGAACCCATAATTTCATAGGCACACTGCTTAAGAAGATGCCAAAACTACTTAAGTCAAACAGGACAATCAGAATAAAGAAAACCAATACCTTTGTAAAAAGTAGCAGTAAAAATAGTGAACCACCTGATCTAGAAATTACTGAAGTTTGAGATACACATCACCACTCCAGTCCTAGCTGTAAACTAACGATGAGCAGATGAGCCCCACTTCTCACTAGGCTTCTTCCAGGGTCCACTACCCTTTCCAAAAATCACCTCTACCTGAAACCTAAACTTAAACCCTTTTGATGTTAATTAAAATTAAGAGGGAGAGAAATTTGGAGTTCCATCTTCCCGGACAGAATGAGACCTTGAGAACCCAGAGAGAAAGGGACAAGGGAGGAGAAAACACCAAAAAAGTGGAAAAGGGCTCAGAATTGGGAAGCTGCAGGTCATGAAGGCAAAGTACACCGTCTTCCCCAATTATTGGTCTGGTGTCACTCACCACCCATCCCTGGGTATTTATTGGCAAAAAAGATGTTCCATCTGGCAAGGTTAAAATGGGAAGGGCAGTGAGGCCCCATATCATAATTTTTCTGCTCCTACTATTACTACTACTAATAATAATACTTGCTTACTATTATTATTTTTCATAATAATGCCATTTAAACCCCACTCAATAAGAGGTTTAACAAGCCCATTAAGAACAGGAAACCTATTTCCTGCCTGGCACTGTTTATGCACATCACTAGGAGACACTTGCTGGCTGGGGGAGCCCCATTAGCTCTAACCAAGAGTCTTGGCAGGAGCTCATGAAAGGAAAATAAATCCCTCAAGTAGAATCACTGAGTGGTCAGTGAGGTCATTGCTCCTGTCTGGCTGGGCTGTACTCTAGGCTGAGGATCCAGAAATGCCCCAGGATCACTCTATGGTCATACTGGAGACAGGGATCCTCCTGCCCTTCTAGCTTCTGAAGCCAACTGGGCACAGTCTGCCAGTACGACCAGCTCTGGGGAAAGCTGAGAGTGCTAAAGGCCAGTTTCTTATGTACCTTCCTATCCACTGTTCCCCCATAATAGACCACATTCCCCACTCTCACCTGGCTCTTCATACTCTTTTTCTGCCTCCTGGTAACTCAGGACCCTCGCTCTATGATGGCTTCTTTTGAGCCAGGAGACCACCACTAGACCCATGCTTCCACAGCCCCCTTCGGACTCAACTTCCCTCTGTGGCCTTCCCTTGAGAAAGGATTGTGTCTAGCTAATCCAGGAAGCAAAGTCACCGACAGTGTTTAAGGATCATCCATGGTGGAAGGCCACAATATCACAATGTCCGACCCAGGTAAGGAGAAGCCAGAAGTCACCTCTCCCAGGAGCTCAAAGGATCCAAAGCAATGAATCCCTCTAGTGGATAGATTCCGTAGGGATTTTGGTACAAGGGGGGCTCTCTGACTCTTTCTGCCCGCCCTCAAGCCAAATCACACAAGAGCCACAGACAGAGCGGGCTCGGTCAGCCTGAAGGCTGGTTTCCTGGTCCAGAGCTCAGCACCTCCCACTCCCAGTGAGGCTTTTTGCCCAGTAGAGGGCAGCAGCCGTCAGAGGCTGGAGCCACTGACGAGCAACCGTCTCAAGCTCGGGGCAAAAAGAAGGCAAGGAAGCGAGGGAAGGAAGGAAGGGAGGAAGCAGGAGAGCATGCCACTTGATCGGTTTGCCTGTCAGCTCGCACCTCTGGGGGAGGCTGGTCTTCCAGCCAGTGCTCCCCACAACCCAACGCTTTCTGGCTAGTCGGCCTCACCCCCAAATGGCCAGTCTGGAAGGCTTTTTGGGTTATTAATCTGGCCCAGCGAGCACCAGCATACTTAAACCTCTTGGCTTTCCCTTACTCAGCGGCTGATGCCACATAGAAAACTAGAAGAAAAACGAAAGGAGGGAAAAGTCCCAAGGACATTTCAGTTAGAGGTAGTTCTGCCTTCACAGCGGATACTTTGTGCATCAGCTTCCTTTTACTGGCAGCGACATTTACATGAAAACAGGGCTGAGGACCATAGACTCCCTGGGCCGAAGGTCACTGTTTGTCCTTGCCAGGCTGTGGTCAAAGCTGGCTGAAGAGCAACATCAGTCGGGGGCATCTGGTTTTTAGACCGTCCTTTGAGAGGAAGCAGGCTTAGCACAGGCTCCAGGGATTACTCTGGAGCGGTGAGCACCACCAGCAAGCTAGATACAACTCATCATACAAGACCTGAAAAGTCTTCACAGAGGCAGAACTTTCAAGGAGTGGAGGTGGCAAAATCTGAGTGTTCTGAAATGTTTAAGGGACAGAACCTGCTGAAATGCAAAATGTGCAAGGTCAGCTTTCTGCCATACACTTAGCTTCCCGTCTTCCCTGACCTAACAGTGGTGGCTAAACATCCAGATGTGATTGCTAGGCTATTGATAAGGGAACGGAAGGCAAGCTGAGGACAAAGCAGAAGCTGACTCCCCACAAACCACACCCCCCCCATGGGATATATGTGACATTTCTCAGGCACTCCTGGCTGCCCTAAAGCTAAGGAAAGGAAAAACAAATAGTTAACTAATAGTGATCACAATCCTACAAGACTCCTCCTTCAGTTTACAAATGTTTTAGCAATCTACAATGAACAAAGCATCTCTATCAATGGCTTAGCTTCCAGAAGGGAATGTAGATACAATTAAATGTCCTGATAACCCGTAACCCATTGACAGATACTTGAAGCCGGTAGAGTGTACTGTTCCTCCAGGAAGCTCCCAACTATCATCATGTTAATGTCTTGCTAGAGGGAAAAACAACCTCAACCTGACAACGGCAAAGCTGCCAGTATCCTGTGAGTCTTCTTTAACGTATGAAAATCCTTTTGAAACCTCCCTTTTCCTTACCTCCCCCAACCCCATAGTATATAATCAGCCACCCCTTTCTGCCCACTGGTCCTGTCCCCATGCTTTAATAAACCACCTTTTTGCACCAAAGATGTCTCAAGAATTCCTTCTTGGTCGCCGACTCTGGACCTCACCCCACAGAACTTCACCTATATTCCAAAACCCCGTCACTACAATCCTTCTTCCAGCTTCACCTACCTGTGGATCAGGGTCCAGGCCATATGGAATCCCGAACTCCTCAGCAGGTCGACTATATAATGCAGGAAGGCCGCAGTCTGGACCTAGCGCAGACCCATGTACAGAGTAAGCCCTCAATAAATATTAGCTGATGTTTACAAGGTGCTGCCTATGCTTTCTGACATCCATCTACTGTTTTACTATATCCAAAGTTCTTTTACGTTTATTATATAAAAGCACATAGACAGCCACCATTCAATCTATTTTCTAGATGGGGAAATGGAGGTAAAAAGAGATTAACCAAATGTTAAATGGGAGAGACAAAACTGAAACTGGGTGTGAGGCTCTACTTTTAGTCCGCTATGAACTTGAACTTGAAATCATGGCCTAATAGGCTGATCCTCCTTTGCTCTAACCATCAAGACACCATGATTGTCAAAGCACTGGATGTGGCAAAGGCCCAATGATTTCAAAATTCTCTCACACTAGGAACATTCCCCACCTGAACCATCAGTTTCAGGGAATCAGGCAGGGGCAAGAGCCTTCACTTCTAGGAAATCCAAGTAGTAGAGCTCTGCTTATAGGGGAAACAGTAAGATGAGAGACCCTGTTTTGTGCAAGTTTATGACTTCCAAACGGAGTCGACTGGCCACCGAAAGGCAGGCTTCTTTGGACCCTGGCTCCCACTGACTCCTTGATCTGTCCACTTAATGACTATTAACTGAGCACCTTCTGTGTTGAAAGAACTATCTTGAGGACTCTGAGGGAAGATGAAATAAGCACAAGGCAAAGTTATCCCTGCCTGTAAGGCACTTACAGTCTATTTGGGTAGACACCATATGGACATTCAAAATAGCATGGGATAGTACATGCCAAATGCCAAATGAGCAGTGATGATAATGAGCATTTTAAAACTTCAGAGCAGAGCAGCACCAAGTGCTAAGGAAGTCAAAGAAGGCTGAACAGAGGAAGTGGATCCTAATCTGAGCCCGTAAGTGAGGGCAATAATCAGAAATATGGATAAGAGATGTAGTGGAAGGATTCTCAATATGGGGCCTGTGGCGGCGGGGGGAGTGGGGGTATGGTGCAGATATTGACTGAGACCCCATCACTACCACCAACCCCACGTGCCAAGCATCGTGCTAGCCTGCATAAGGTTTGGGTAGAGGAAAGTGCAAAATCTACTAGGGAGGCAGTGAAGACATCAGCCCAGTGAACAAGTGGATATAAGTGATGAGGGAGCAGAAGGCTAGCTCAGGACAAAGCACAAGCTGACACCCTGCAACCTTCCCCCCCCACCCCCACTCCTGGGTGGGAATGTGTGATATTCTTCCAGGAAGCTCCCAATTATCTTCATGTTAATGCCTTGCTAGAGGGAAAACCACCTTAAACTGACAATGGCAAGGCCTCCAGTATTCTGAGGGTCCTACTTACCATATGAAAGTCCTTTTGGACACCTCCCTTTTTCCTTACCTCTCCCAACTCCCAAGTATATAATCAGCCACCCCTCACAACCCCAGTGCAGCAGCTCTTTCTGCCCACGGGTCCTGTCCCCATGGTCTAATAAAACCACCATTTTGGACCAAAGACGTCTCAAGAATTCTTTCTTAGTGGTTGGCTCTGGACCTCACCCCACCGAAGCTCACCTATATTCCAAAACCACATCATAAGGACCAGTAACAAGTGAGCTGAGACATGAATATCAGGGCAAGGAATGGAGACTTGATTCCAAGGAGGAAACATGTAAATGCAAGTTTCTCAACCATTATGCCTCCTGGAGGTGGGGTTGGTGCTCCACTGAGAGATGAAAATGGCCCACAGGTGGGCAGAAGCAGCGGCGCCTGGTAAAATACTTGAGACATAGTGATTCTGATTTCATGCAAACATTCCCCCAAACAAAAGAAGGAATAAGGAATGGGTGAAGTAGGAGCCCAGTTGTCTCTAGGTAGAAACCATGCTAGGAGACATTCATGAACCTCCATGAAGAAGACTGGGAGGCCATTCTCGACAGAGCCAAGCTTCATAACCTTCACGCTAAGGCAGGCACGGGAGGAGGGCGACCAAGGAGGGCGGAGACAAAAGATGTTCACTTAAATCAGCCAGTCACGGGCATCCAACCCAGAATTCACTTCTTCTCTCTATTGTTTTATTATTATTATAAGGGAGAAACTGCTATTCACTAGGCCTTTCTTCCCTCCCCTCCCCCCAAGGATTTAAAATGCTGCTGTAACAGTAAATATCACCTCTGGCATATTTGTCCTGGAAGAAAAGAGTATGATTTGGAATACCTAACTGAAATGTGCTCCAGTAGATAAGGCAGCTGCAGAGACTGACATTTAAGGGTAGGAGACACTACGGAAGGCATGAAATATTACTGTTGCTGCCTCAAAGGCAAACGCCACTCTCACAGAATGGAGGCGCTCCAGCTCTGCCTCCCCCTTCCATCCCCGCAGGGCCCCACTCCCCAGATCTCTGCTATAGGGTTCTAAGCTATCCCCGGCTCTGCCTTTAGCACCCCACCCTCGGCCATTGAGAATACCAAGGGACACGTGTAAAAGAATGTCCTCATTCTAGTTCTCTTTTGCTCCTACGTACCCATCTCAAAATCCTAGGTCTTATTTCTTGATAACGTGTTCACATGGAGGTGAAGAGGCCAGACATGAGAGGAAAGGAAAAGATCTTGTCAGGACATCTCAATAGGTCTCATTTAAAAACTGCTTTATGCCACTTTGGAAGAAACATGGTAAGAGACCAAAGGTTATCTGTGCTTAAGGCCAGCAAGCCCTGTCCATTGCTAATTGGATATCATTACTTCTTTTTTTTTTTTTAAAGATTTTATTTATTTGACAGAGACACAGCGAGAGAGGGAACACAAGCAGAGGGAGAAACAGGCTTCCCGCTGAGCAGAGAGCCTGATGCGGGGCTCGATCTCAGGACCCTGGGATCACGACCTGAGCCGAAGGCAGCCGCTTAACGACTGAGCCACCCAGGCGCCCTGGATATCATTACTTCTCAGAGGAGGTTCATTCACCACTCATTCTCTTCACCTAAGCTCCAGAATAAAGACTAACTTAACCAGCTAACAATCAGACCCAGTTCAAGTTACAGTAAGCACATTTTCATCAAAACTATTTTCATCATGTCTCTATCCATCTAAGTGGCTGGTTTCCAAAGGTGGGCCCCCAGTGAACCATGACTCCTAGTATTTATGCCTTTCTGTAGTCTCCTCACCCTAAATACAGGCTGGCCCTGTCACTCACTTTTAATTAACAGAATATGGTGGAAATGGCACTGAGTGACTCCTGAAGCTAAGTCATAAGAGATCTTGTAGTTAGTTTCTATCTGGCTTTCTGAGAATATTTGCTCTTAAGATCCCCCCACTTGGAACCCAGCCACCATGCTGTACGAAGCCTAGATCACATGGAGAGGTCACATGTAGGTTCTCTCCAGCTGCACTGTCTCATCAACTGCTCTCCACATATGTGAACAAGATATCTTTGATGCCCCCGCTGATCCAGATATCAGATAGTTGATATCACATAAAGTAGAAAAAAAAAACCTTCAACTGATCACAGTCAATCCACAGAATTGTGATATGTAATATAAAGTTTTAATCCACTAAGTTTTGGAGCAGTTTGTTTTATTATAATAGGTAATCAGAGACAGAAATTAAGTACAGAGTTGCCAAAACAAAACCCCATTGTTACTAGTGTTCAACATGTAATGTGAGAAATAAACCTATGCTGTTTTAAGGCACCCAGATTTAAGGCTTAATTTGTTGCTACAGTATAATGAGGTCTATGCTGCCTAATATAATCACCATAATGGAAAAGAAGCATCCTGAGAAAGCGTAACTCTGATATGTATTTAATCTTTTAGGGACCCGTCTCTGTAACTGAAGTCCTGAACCTTAAATGCAACCACGCTTCAGAGTAACTCAGGAACTGACCGGATGAGATTTACAAGAATCACTTGTTACTCCTTCAAGCCAGAAGTTGTACGGAGCTTCCTCAAGCCTCTTTTCCCCATCATTCCAATATAAGGGTCTCCAGACCTGCGTGCATTCCAAGAGCTTTGGTATAAAGAGAAATTCTGGGTGGGGAAGCCAACTACACCAAAGCCTGTAGTTCGGATGCTGAATGATTCAACACAGATGGCTACAATGACCCAGCTCACTCCTAATAACCCCCTCCGCACGGACTGCCCGAGAGGCCAGCGGGCTCGCGAGGGGTCACATCTTGGAAAAGCCAGTGAGTACCTCACCCTGAGGGAAAGGTTATGCTGTCTGTATCTCCAACAATAATTTAATTAGAAAGCCCTGCTGTTTGTTAAATAAACACTCATGCATTATGAAACACATCATCCACTCTGCCCAGCAAGGTCGGGACCTGAGTCCCTGGCTGAGAGAAAAGGGTTTGCTATTTCTAGGAACTTCCCAAGCCCGGCCAGGATGTTACCAAAGACAATGAGTCCTCTCTGGCATAATTTTCAGTTGTCAATTTGGGGGGCGGGCGGCAGGAATCCTATACCTTCAAAAGTCTGATTTTACCAGAGCAGTTTCATATAGTTCATCTATCCCAATGTAAATAGGTACATCTAGTTACAGTTGGGGGGAAATCTTCCACAAAAGAGAAGACCGACTGAATCACCCCTATTTGAATAGATAAGGATCACCGGTGGCTTGCTGCTCCTAGCTCCAACCTACCCTTTCCCAGACAATGGGCTTTTACAGGCTGGCTAGCTTCCAGACTTCAGACAATTTATTCTAGCAAACACTTACTGAGGGTCTTGCTACAAACAAAGCATTGCAGGACATGCAAACGTGAGGAGGTAAAACATAGTTTACAACCCAGAAGATGCTCACTGCTGACAAGGACACAGATAACTACTGAGCAAAGCCAATGTTAGGTATTGTAAGAAACCCAGAAACCAAGTGCTAGGGAGGACTTAGAGAAAAAAACTGCTGCTCTCCTGCCCCCATATGCATCCAATCCGCATCCCGACCTATCCCCAGCTGCCTCATTGGCATGCTCAAATGTCCCAAACTTGTAGAAGGCTTTTACTTAGATACCACCTTGTATATGTCCAATGGCAACCATGACAAAGGTGGATAATGTTCCACCCAGACAAGCCCATCGTACTGGCTCCTGTACCATATTCTGTGGGTGAAGGTCACGAGCACTGGGAGCCGCAGTAGACAAACCTGTCCTGTTGCAGCACATGGGCACTCCTGGCTGGCGGACGAGACGCAGACACCGAAGGACCAGGACCTTGGGGAGCCGGCGCCGCGAGAGGGGCACGTGGACCTGCCAGCCCAGGTGAGTGCGAGCCTCCACACGCACATGCGCCCACCTCGCCCGCAGGTGAGAAGGCCCAGCTGTGGGAGGACTTCGGTGCACCTCCACGCCCTACCCCCCACCCCGCCGCACCCCTCCCACTTCCGTCTGTTCCTGCCACTGCGTCTGGAACGTTGCTCCGCTGCGGAGCCCCAAGCGCCCGGAAGTCAGACGCTCCAGCTAGCCGGTGCAGGCGCTGCTCTTTGCTAACCCGGTCAGACTAGGAGGCCCTGCGGTGGGCCGCTCGGCCGCGGTGCTACCCTCGAGGCCCTGACGCCCCGCCAGATCGGTCCTTCTGCGACGGAGTTGCCCTCCGCCCAGGGCAGCACTGCGCGTCTCCATGACCTCCCTATCCGCCAACGGGGTCCCTCCGAGCGAGACCTTCCTGCAAAGGGCCGGCCGAGCGGAGGGCTTGTGAGGGTGCCAGTCGGCTGGCCCTGAAGCCGGCGAGACCTGCGATGTAGTGGCCGCTGGCCCGCAGGCCCCAGGAGCTGGTGCTGTCCTGGAGGGGCCGCGGGAGGAGCAGGAGTTCCCCACACTGTGGCACCCCGGTCGCCTGGAGCCAGGCCATCTTGGAAGAGCTTTTACCTGGGCGTCCGCTGCCTCTGGCGCGAACACCGGGATGCATCTGCGGCTTTCTGTGCTGTCTTTCATTCTTGGATACATTTGATATTTTCACATAAATCCACTTATATTGCTCAAAGAGCATCACTTGTAATAAAGGGTTAATGAACGGGGAAAAGGTGAATAATGCCAAATACTGTCAAGAATGTGGCACTTTGGAACTTTTTCTTGTGCATGGCTGGTGGGAGTTTAAACTGGTACAGCCCTTCTGGAAAGCAATCTGGAAGCTTTGGGTGTAATTAAGCATGCATATGCCCTATAACCCAGCAACATCACTCCTGGGAATATATTCCCAAGAAGTTCTCACTCAGCACCATGTACCACGTTGTTGGTAAAAGCAGAGTTCCAACAGTAGAGTAACAGCTGTGGAAGACAGGATGGAGGCATATAATGGAATGCCGTGCAGCAGTTACAAAGGAGAAACTGAATGTATACACAGCAACATGAAAAAGGATCTTGAAAATGCAGTACTGAAGGGAAAAAAAAACATATCGAGAGATGCAGCACACTGCATTAATATAAATTTAAAGTGCATAACAAAATTATATGACATCTTACAAAGATATATGCATATACATCCTTGTATATGTTTATATATTCTTGTATGCCCCTGACATAAATATAGGGGCATACAAGAATATATAAGCATATACAAGGATATAGAAGCAAATCTATGTATTTATTTGTAATGGGTGTCCCATTACACAGGGAAGGAGACTAGGAAGTGTGATTAGGGGTGAAGGAGAAAAATAAATAAACCCAGGGAGGACTTGTACTACTGGTGATGATGTGTTGCAAACTGAGAGGCTTTTATTCAACTCTCTTTACCTGAGGTCGAAAGGAGAAAAAGCATTTTACTTGATGGGGGCAAAATATGAGATTTGTGTCTGAACTGAATTCATATATATAGTGTGGTGTAGTGGGTTAGGAGGACAGGCATTGATGTCAGAAAGACTTGGTTTTGAATTAGAGCCCTATTGCTTATTAACCATGTCTGCAAGGATTAAGAAGAGATAATGTATGTAAAGCACTCAGCACAGCGCCTGCTACAAAGCAAGCAATGAGTAAATGGTAGCTATTCATAATAGATAATATCATTTATCATTTTTTTCATCTTCCTTCTACTTTATCCACACACCTTGAAACATTTTACATGGTAAGAAAATCATCATAAGCTTCTTATTGGCTTATGGTTTATACTCTCCCTACATCCAAGAGATTGGGAGGAATTATATATGATTAATCAATAAGAAAAACAGAACAATCAGGGATAAAAAAAAAAAAAATAGAGCAGATGTCCTTGAAAGGAAGCAGAACAAGTAAATATCAGCAGGTACCTGAACAGAGCTGGTGACTGCAGCTGGGCACAGAAGTTGTCCTGAGACCCACGGAAATGGAAGTGGAAAGGGAACTATATGGGCTTCATAGCTTTAATTTCATGGCAAGTAAAGCTGACAAAATCCTGTGCAGCAACACACTCTATTTACATACTCTACCACTTGGTTTTCATGTTGGGACTATTGGATAGCATGGAACACAATACTGGCAACAAGTTTGACGAAGACCCAGAAGGTCTATCTAAACAGGTGACGTATCATGCACTGAGGGCTGGACGTGAAATTGTTAGGAAGGAGGAAGGGGTGCTCAAGTCATATGTTTGGGTCTCTTGCTTTCTGATTAAAAAAAAAGCTAAGCCCGGGAGAAGAACTTGATGACTCAGGAGGAAATGCTGGTTAACACGACTGTTAGTCTTTCTCATAGTATCAAAGTCAAGCTTCCAAGCTCTGGAGCTTGGGTTCACATTCTGCTGTGCCATGTACTAGCTCTGTGAGCTTGGGGAACTAACTTAACCTCTGTGTGCCTCGGGTTTCTCATCTGTAAAATGGGGTGATGGTACCCATATCATAGAGTTGTTCTGAGGATTAAATGAGTATTCTTAAGGCCCTTTCATGCTGGATACACAGTAAGCACTACATGAGTTTTATGAGCATGTGTAAAATAAATGAAAAAATAAATATCAGATGCCATAAGCAAGCGTCTGACAGGTGCTGGATTGCAGGAGATTCTGACTGAATTATCTAACAAGTACCTGGAGTGAGGATCCTCTTTGATGCTTTAAGTACCAGCTGTGAGGCAGGCAAAGTTGTCTCCTGTGAACAGTTAGATGCTGAGCTTATATTCTCACACAGATAAAATATACTCTTTTTTTGCCAGGCACTGGAGGGACATGTTAAAACACAGCCACAACTGGGGCGCCTGGGTGGCTCAACCAGTTAAGCATCTGATACTTGATCTCAACTCAGGTCTTGATCTCAGGGTTGTGAACCCCAGCCCTGCATTGAGCTCCACTACTTTAAAAAAAAAAAAAAAAAAGTCACAGCAACAACAGTAATCCTATAGGTGTCATAATAACTGAAGGCCACTTGGTACCTGGCTTTGTGCCAGGACTTTCATGCATCTTAGTTCTCATCCTCAAAACAAAGGAGGCACTATCATTAGCCCCATTTTACAAATTAGAACACTAAAGCTCAGAGAGGTTGAATGACTGGTTCAAGGCCACCCAGCTTGTTAAATGTCGGAGTCACTTTGGTTCAAACCCTGTGCTCTTTCCACTAAATTATACTGTCCCTTCCTTATCCAATTAAATGGGGAAGGGCGAGAGTACTAAAATGGGAGATGTCCTAGATGTCTTTTCTTGCCATCATCTGCTGGGGAGAAACCCAATGACCACAGTTTTACTCCTTGAGGGTCTTTGAAAATAAATATCAGGCATTTGTTAACACAGAGAAGCTTAAAGTTGACATATTCCTTTTTTTTCTAGTGCAGCTAGCATTATGAGTGGTATTGATATGCAAGGCACACTCCCTTGGCGAAGAATCTCCAGAGAGCGTATTAGAATGCAGGTAGGTAGAAGCGATGTTGTTTTAGCAATAACCCTGAGCCTAATCTAATTTAAATTTCTAGTAAATCTTTGGCAAAATTTCAGTATGTGAATTATTATTTAGTAACACATTACATGTGATATGCCTCACGACTGATCATGACACATCAGCATGTCCCAGCACTAAGGTTGATATCTGCTAATTTAAGAAGCTCCATTAAGGTCCACCCTCACACATCTTCTCTAGAGTCAGTAAAATGTAATGCCTGATATTACACCTTTTGAGATTTGGCTGTTTTTAAGAACTGTGGAGTGTTGAGAGCTCTGGATTAAAATGGAAATGCCATCTATGCTATTATTATTTAACAAAGAATAATTTCCAATTTAACCAGCCTCTTGGCATTCATCACAGAATAGACGTATGGATGAGGGGTGCCAGAAAGCCTGGGCAGGCTGAAGAATAAGGAGAACCCACGGAAACCATCAATTCCTTTGCATTCTCCTTGGAAAATGGCCTATACCGACCTAGTCAGCATCAGTCTGGACTAGAGGAAAGTTTCCAGCCAGTGGGAGCAGGGCTGGCCCCTAAGGGTACACACATGGGAGCCTTCCCTTTGGGAAGGGAAACTAGAGTTCCCCACAAACAGGCTCCCAATCTCTCAGCATCATCAAAATTTAACAGCTTTCCATAGAAGCCAATTGCATTATTCATTTTGTTAAGACAACCTCCAAACTGAAACAACAAAAGAATAATTAAAGACATAACTTAACCTCTTCTGTTTTCTTCTTAGAAGACATGTTTGTTTTGCTTGCGCAATGTTGTTGGAAAGAATATTCTCTTTCTCAACAATATTCCATCATTGGTTCTTACGATATTTTGAGTTTATATTTTAGCTACATAATATCTACTTTATAGCTATAATATATATGTACATATAAATATATGTATGCACATACAAAGAGAAATAATCATCATGTTCCATATAAAGGTGGGGCATTTGAAGCTCAGCCAGATAAAGTGATTTGTCCAAGACCACAAGGCATGGTGACTATCCAAGTCAAGGGTTCTCTCCTCTGAGCCACACATCTTTGGAGTGGGGCAGCTGTGTGACATTTCTCACTCTCCCCTGCACCCTGTTGTACTAATGGAGATGCTGAGGGATGGTATGACTGTGTTTGCATGGCAAACAACAACAAAAAATAAACTAGAACCGAAGACCTGGGCTCTGGATCCCTTCTTAGTTGTAAACCTTCAGAAAGTCACCAATCCACTGCATAACTCAATTTTCCCATGTATTAAAGGCTGATCTTAAAAACTTTGCCCTGCCCAATATATAAGGACATTGCCACAAAATTATAAATTAAAGCTTTTTGAAAGTTGATCCTTACAGTGCTATTTATTATGTGCTCAGTATGCAGGCACAGTACTAAGCTCTTCCTATCTATTATCTCATTAACCCTCACAGTGGTCCTTGAAGTGGATGCCATTAGGGTTCCCTTTGTATAGATGAGGAAACAGAGACACAAAGAGAGCAGGTGACTGCCCAAGACAACCCAAGTTGGTGAGTGGCAAAGTTGAGGGGTGAGCTGCAATTGGGCTGCAGAGCCTGTGATCTTGACTGTTCTATGCTGCATATATAAGGGACCACATAAGGGATCTGAAAGCTTAAATTAATTGCTTTGGTGGATGACTGGAAGGTGAGATCCAGAGACATATCAAGTGGAATATCTCCCCCAGAAAATGGAGTTCCAAGACCCATTCCAAGTCTGAAAAATATTGGAAGACACTCCTCTGAACCAGCCTTCTTGCTGATCTCAGAAAACTGGCTCACAAAGGCTAAAATGTCAGCATTCAACGCCCACCCCCCCACCTCGGGTTCAGGCTCCTGGTGCTCTGAGCATCCTGTAGGTGAAAACGATTAACAATCCAAGATGATGCTTGAGACCTGGAATCACAGACTAGCAGCCTGAGCGGCTGCTCCCAGGTATAGCCTACTTGCAGGGTTCTCCGTGTAGAAGGTTTTGTTTGACAAAGCACATAGATGTCATGAAGACATCTTTTCTTTTCTTTTCCTTTGAAGGCTAGATTCTGGAGCCTCCGTCCTAAATAGAGCCCCCTCTAGCCTGTCTGAGCCAGAAGCAGCCTGTTTCTGGCTGTGCCTCTCTGCTGGTGGGCCAGGGAGGGCGGCAGTGAGCCCGAGGAGCCAGGAGGAAGGGGCCCAGCAGAAGGTTCCAGCTCCAGCTCGCCCACAAGTAACCACACACCCAGTGGCACCTCGCTCGCTCGTGACTGCCAAGCTGAGTAAGTTCAACGTATTCTCCCTCCTTTCTTTGTGTGTGAGCAGCTTGGTCGTCCTCCTAATAAGCCCTCCATTAATTAGGAGGAGGTGTCCATGTGCCAACAAAATTAGCAGTTTCAGTATCTCCCTAAAGTGTGAGTGTTTCAAAGGAAATGAAGGCTCGGTCACTCCCTGGTTATTTTTACTCTCTGCCACCCACCTGCCTTTTGGGCAATCTGTTCCCATCAGAATACACCCTTCATCTCCCTCGACACGCTCTTCTCTCCCTGCCTTTCTGGTTCTTTTTAAAAATTGTTATGTCTTTTCCCTCCGCTTTTCAAACTTGATAAATCCCAAGTAGGCTGTATTTATCCTTACCCCCCACCACCAGCATTAGTGCCTGGTAGAGAGTTAATAAGCCAGTTGCTGTGGGCACAGCTAACTTGGGGAGTTAGCTGTTCTGTGAGTTTAAAGATAAAACTAAATGGGCGATGAAGAAAGAAAAAGAGCAAGATTTAGATACACTGGGGGGGGTGCTGGGGAGAGGTAGAAATATAGAACTTGTGACAAAGCAGCTCGGCTCCCTGGACTTAGCAAAATTGGAACTTCTTTACCATGAAATCACAAGTGTTCCTCCTCAAAGGATAAGCACCACTGTCAAGCCTCCCATGGATGAATGGCCTCCCTGGATTCTTGCTGATAGAAACCTTTCCCGCAAGTCTGAAAAGGGAGGGGCGGATGGAGCAAGGGCCCCCCAGTAGGAGAGGAACAAAGCTTCTGGGGCTAAGGTTTGGAGGCAAACACAATCTGGGGGTCCCTGAAAAGAGTGGGTCTTAAAATCAGCGAGGACGGTAGCAGGGCTCACCGGTGAGTGCTCAGGTGTTTCAAGGAGCAAATAAAATGTGGCCCAGACAGCCACAACTTCACATTCTTCATTCTCAGGGCTCCTGACACTGGCTACCAGCAATTCTATATTAGGTGCCTGGTACATTATGGTTGAAATGAATCCAAGACCCCTCAATACCTATTTGGGATCTGAAAACATAGACAAGGGATGGGGTAAATGAGCCAGACTTATAAAGAGTAGACAAAAGCAAAAACAAAACCAGAAAACTCTGCCTACAGACATTTTACAGTCTATGTGGTTAAAAATAATAATAGGATTTACTCCATTGGGTTGCTGCAGAGATAAATTGAAATAGTCCTAAGAAATAAATTCACAGTAAGAGTTGTTTATTTCCTGACTTCTTGCAAGTTGCTGGGACTTCTTAGGGGCAGTGGGTGGGGGTTCTGAGTGGGGAGGATGATGCTAACTAGCCCTTCTCCCTTTCTAAGATGTGCTACAAGGCCCCTTTCTTCCATCATCATCCTGTGTGTGTAGAGGTAATCAGGATTCTGTACTGTTTACCCGGGGAAGGAAGAAAAGAAACAATTGTCACTGCCTACTATGTGACCAGTCTGTGGCTTGCTGCTTGTTATTTGAGGAAGGTATTATTTTCCACATCTGAGAGATATTACTTAGGCTGTGGATGTTTTAGTAGCTCAGCCAAGATGATTCTGTTAGCAAGTGGTGGAATGAGGACTGGAATCCAAGCCTTCCTGAATTAAAATAAATATATTCTGGGACACCACACACATTACCATGCCAAGTCCCAATATTACCTACTGATCCAGTATCATTGGGGCAGGGCCTGGCTTTTTAAATGCTGCCCAGGGTTTCATGACCAACTCACCATGTCTGAGAACCTCTGAACTACTTGATCTCTAAGGGCACCTCCAGCCCTAATATTCTATAATGAGAAGAAAATATTACTCTCTTAGCAGCTGTATGAATTTTTCTTTATTTCTTAGGGAGATTCTTGCCCTTGGTAAAACACAAAGATGCTTTGATGAGCCCACTCACAGAAAAGGGAAATGTGGGAGCTCTAGGGAGGAATGAGGGGGGAGTGAAAGGGGACAGAGAAAGGGGGAAGATAAAAGGGGAGAGGAAGGATAGAAGAAGAAAAGAGGGGAGGAAGAAAGAGGGACAGGGAGAAGGAGGGGGTAAATGCAAAATAGAAGAGGGAGACTGAGCATGGAACTTCTGGTAGAAATCAGTAAGAAGGCCAAGTTCTGCATTTGGATTAGAAAGGGGGCATACACAGAAGGGGGAGAAAATAAACTGGAGCTGGGTTTTAACTTTATAGGTCCATTCATAAAAGTAATAAAGCAAGTCTCAATCCTTCAGCTAAAGCCAAAAAAAGGCTTAGACTGGCCCTTCTCTGGTGACATGGGGCCTTACATTTGTGTCTATTGCTCTGTAGCTTTGATGATGAGAGCCTCATCAACTGAGTGCTATGTGCCATGCATGTATGAGCTCGCAATAAATTCTTTCATCTCATCTTTAACCACCTATGAGAGTTTCTATATAACCCTTATTATATGGATAGAGAAATTGAGGAAAACAGAGGTTGAAAACTTGGACAAGGTCAGGGACACGTAATTAGTGTCATGCCCAGAGTTTGAACCCAACCAATCAGACCCTGTAACCTTCATGCTCTAGTGTTACACTGCATTGACTCCTAAAGGTTTTACATCTCTTATTTCATTTGTTATACTTATAAGAGTGACTATATAGATATGTATTTCTGTCCTCATTTAACAGATGGACCTCAGAGAGGTTACATGAACTACTTAAGGTCACATAGTTGGTACATAGGTAGAACTTAGATTTGTCCCTCACTCTCCAAATCCAGATGTCCTGTGCACCTTCCAGTCTAATTCCCATGCCATGCAAGGCTGTCCTCAGGCATACCAGCCAGGACTCCCAGTCCCTTCTTTGGAGCAAGTTGAACCTTACTAGTAATGGCCTACTCACCCAAATATCTTCCCTACTGATGTCTACCTGAAATTCTGGCATGAGTTCTTTGGTTTTGTTTTGTGTGTGTGTGTGTGTTTTTAATTTAACTGACACTCTGGTTTTCTTTTCAAACACAATTGCCATCAAAAAGAGTAGTCATTTGAACTTCCCTAATAAGCAACTGTGAGTGACTTTAGTAGGTAGTCTCCTTTTGGACACCAACACAGAAGCCGCACCAAGGTTGCACAAAGGGGGAGCTGTCGGGGAGAAACCAAGGGAAAGACAGGTCATGGTGGTAGCAGCTTGCAGGACCAACTCTGTCTTCTCCTTTAGAAATGCTCTTTAGTAAGTCAAAGCATTCCTAGAGGTTCTTATTTGACTAATTGTCCAACAGGGAGACTGAGGGTGAAAAGATGGGGGCAGTGGGAGCAGCTTGATGTTCAAACAAGATCAAAATGAACAGATGAAAGACAAGGATGCAAGGCCCAGGATGCAAGGAAGTCATGTACTGCAGTCTAAAAGTTCACCCAGCATTCTACTCCGCATCCTCATCAGAGACAAGAGCTGAGAGGTTAATGGAATTGGAAGAGAAAAGGTAAAATTAGACAGCAGATTATGAAAAGATATGACCAACATCACTAACAAAGCGTTGTTTAGTTCATTCATACATTTATTCATTTATTCAGAAAATACTTACTGGGGTCACCTGTGTACCATTCACTGTCCTAGAAGCTGAGCACACTGATGAGGCATTGACAGTCTAATGGAGACAGCAGAGAAATGAACAGATAATTATCTGAATCAGTGTGGCAAGGCTGATGCACACAGGCTGTGGGTGGCAATTTTGAAGGGGACAGCTAACATACACCGGGAATATGGGCTCAGGAAGGGCTCCACAGAGGAAATGACACATGAGCTAAAGCTTAAAAAATAAGGGCTAGCAAGTAGACAGAGGAAGAAGGAGGAAAGGCATCCTGGAGAAAGGGAATAGCAATGGCAAAGGCATAAAGATGAGAACTCAAAGTAGTTATGTTTGGATGAACAAAGACCTACTTAACTAGATATAAGACAGGGTCCCGGATACTGTGTAGAGTTGAAACAGTGAAAAAGGCAAAGCATCCTCTTGGTAATAGGATAGAACTAGATTGGACCTGTTTTCTCCGACCAAAAAATTAAGATCTATTACAGCTTACCAAAAAAAAAAAAAAAAAACTGACCCTCAAATCTTTTTCTTGAGGAATCACTCTTATTCTACTGAGTCTAGTGGAGTTCCTAAGAGGCTTCTACCTCCCTACCCCAGGGGTGGGAAATCATCCAAACTAGGGCAATGAGATGCTCCTTCTCTGGAATTTGAACCTTGAAAATAAAAATGGTTAATTATTGACAGAAAGATTTTGATATTATACCCTTAGCTTATAGTTCTGTCCAGCTGACCAAATTATCTTATTCAGTCACCAAGTTTTTAACCAGAGTTGCTTAAATTTCTTGATATGCAATCATAGCATCAGCAAAAAGAGATACTTTAACTCTACTTTTCTGACGTTCATACCAGTTATTTTATTTTCTTGTTTTATTACCTTGGAGGTTGTAGCAAATGTAATGTTTATTATTGGTAACACAGGCATCCCTGAATACTTTCTGATTTTAACTGAAGGGATTCCCATGTTTGTTGAATCTGCTGCTGTTTTTAGTAAATAATCTTTATGTATCTAAGCAATCATCTTTTATTTCCATTTTACCTAGATTTTATTAAGAATGGCTGCTGACTGGATGTTATACACAACTAATAAATCGAATACCACATCAAAAATGGATGATGTACTATATGTTGGCTAATTGAACATAAAAAAAAAAAGGAATGGCTACTGAAAGTTATCAATTCTATTTCAGCCTGTATTAATATGATCATTTTTTCTTTTTTAATTAGTTAATAAAAAAGACTATATTGATACTTTTCTTCATATTGATAGCATATAAAATAAATACACAAAATCAATACCTTTTTCTAGAAAAGTAGAATAGAAATGAGAAAAACATTTTATTCACAACATCAATAAAAACTTTAAAATATTTATGAATACATTCAACTAAAAATGCAGAGGGCAACACAAAGAAAAGTAAAATATCTTACTAGAAAATATAAAATAATATCTGAATGAAGACAAAAGTATACTATGTTTTAAATGGGAATATTTAACATGAACAGGCCAATTGTCCCAAAATTGATACATTAATTTAATGCAGTTTCTATGAGAATCCCATCATATATTTTATTTTTTTTTAAATGTTTTATTTATTTATTCATGAGAGCCAGAGAGAGAGAGAGAGAGAGAGAGAGGCAGAGGGAGAAGCAGGCTCCCAGCTTAGCAGGGAGCCCGATGCCGGGACTCAATCCCAGGACCCTGGGATCATGACCTGAGCCAAAGGCAGATGCTTAACCATCTGAGCCACCCAGGCGCCCCCCATCATATATTTTAATTGAATAAAATGAACATAAATTCTATATGGATGAATGAATGCCTGAAAATAGTCAACAAATTAATGATAAAAGAAGGAGGGAGGACTGGACTCCATAGATGTCAGCTATTGATACAGCTACTATAATCAAATCAATAAAGAATGATTATAGGAATAGAAGAACGGATCAGGGAACAGAATAGAGAATCTAGAAATAGATTCTGGTCTGTATGAGAATTTAGTAAAAGACAATAATGCAATTCAGTGAGAAAGAATGGATTATTTAACAAATAGTCCTGGCTCACTAGGTAAGCCAAGCAAGAAGCACTATAGCCAGAATATGGACTTCAGAGCCAGATTCCCTGGGTTTAAATCCCAGTTTTACCACTCTACCTTTGTATGACCTTTGAACTAGTTACTCAGCTTGTCTGTGCCTCATTTTGCCTCATCTGAAAAATGTGTGTAACAAAATCTGTGTCTTGGAGTTGTGAGAAACAAGAGTGAAATTGGTTATACGTGTAAAGTGTAACAGGGCAGCACACAGTAAACCCTCAATAAAGTATTAGCTATCATTATAATTAGCATAGAAGGAAATTCATGTGGACCGCCAGCTTACACTAAACACAAAAATTTTCAGGTGGATTAAGATTTAAATGTAAAAATTAAAACCAATTTTTAAAAAAAATTTTGACAATCTAAATAATCATGTCTTTTAGAGATGAGGATGGAGGAAACATTGTCTACCAAGACTAGAAACCCAGAAGCTGTAAAATTTTAAAGTAACATGTTTGATGGAAAAATATACCCTCAACAAAATAAACAAGTATTAGACTTGGGAAAGACAAGAAAAGACAAATATCTCCACTGAAGAAATGAGCAAAAGCCATGAATAGTCCCTTCGCAGAAGTGCTCAGCTGAATGACCCACCAACAAATGCAAAAATGCTCCGATGCACAGATAGTCTAAGAAATGCAATTAAAATAACAAAGAGATATCATTTGACACTCCTCAGCCTGGCACAATTAAAAAGAGCAATAGCCCTATTCCTATTAGCGATCTGCACCTCCACTGCCTGAGGAAATACTTGTGAAGTAATATGATGGCATCTATTTATATGTAAAATACACATCCCCTCCTATTCATCAATCCCACTCCCAGACTACATCACAGACATAAAAGCACCAGTGAAAATGCACAGGAACAATTATTGCAACATCCTGTGTGGTAGAATAAAAAGCTGGAGATAAAATTATAATCAATAGAGGAAATGCCACATATATGATACACCCTCGCAGTGGAATATTATGCACCCCTTAAAAAGAGTCAATTAAAGCTCTGTTTTTGACATAGAGGGATTTCCATGAGGTAAAGTTAAGCAAGAAAACCAAAATGTATAAAGAGAAGCACAGGACTGATCTCAAACAAATGTTTGCTTTGCCATTCTTTAAACCATATAAATATATGATAAGCTCCTTTGTATTTATTTTGTATTTTACAATAAAATTTTCTCTAACAAGAAAATCAAGATGTAAAATAAGCATATGATATCCCATTTTACAAAACACTAAACTGAAAAATGTGTATATCTGTCTATCTGTACAAATTATGTGAGTAAAGAGAAAACTGTGGCAGGATATATAATAGGTTGTTAACATGATCTATCCTGGAATGGAGTTAGGGGACTACTATAAGCAAAAGGCAGAAAAGGGGGAAATCAAATGGAAAGAAAAGAGTACACTTAGAAAAATATTAACTACATCATTACATTTATACATTTATGTACAATTGTGTGTGTGTGTTTATGCATAAGGTAAATTAAGAGATAGGATTTGGAAGAAAACGAGAAGAATAGAGGGACAGGTGAAAGGAAGGAAGAAAACAGTTGAAGTTCATTTCCATCTAGTCTCTAGTGTCTCAGTCTATTCCCTGTTGCATTGGGTCCTGTTGCTTGCAACCAGAAGGGACTTAACTAATGCAGGTAGGAATATCTTGCAAGGTTAGTTTCAGAGACCTTCCTTCATGTGCTTTCTTGACTCCAGAGCACAAGCTATCCATTAGCAGTGCAGCCTATTGCTCTGACGTGTCCTGGTTCTCCCAGAAGGTCCACCTTCCTTCTAAGTTTTACAAGAAAAGAACCAGTTCATGGGTATCACCAGGGTTAAATTACATCTGTAGCAATGCCAATAAATTGACATCTAAAGCTATCATTAAGAAGAAAACAATGGAAATGAGTTTTTAAAATCAACTGGGCTCCATGACAGCCTGTGAAAGTGCCGCAACAAAAGCAGGCTTAGCTGACAACTTTCGGAACCTAACACCTACACCCAGAATCCCCCTGCAGTCTCTCTTGGGTGATCTCTCCCCACTCACCTCACTGCCACCACCTCTATCCATGCTGGAGATCAAACCATTTGCAAGCAGTAGTTCCTAATGGTTAAGATTGGGCAGGTCACACATGTGTGTTCTCTCAATAAAATGGTGAAACTATGGAGCCCTCATGTCTTCCTCTGAACTGTTTTTTTCTTTTCTGATGATGCATTGCTAGAGAGCAGAATGATGTCATAGAAAACTTTGAAGAAAGAAGCAATAGGTTCCATGATGTATTAACTATGGGACTCTCATCAATTCTCAGCTAGCCTCTGTGAGCCATAACTTACTTGTTTGTTTAAAAAAAAAAAAAAAGGAATTCCGTTACATACCCTGCATAACACAGAGGATGATTTGATAATCAAATAAGATAGCCTGTGGGAATGTACCTTTCCAGATACTCTCCATCACATTTCCTCTCCCTTATGATCCATGTGTGCCAACACATGGATGAATGTGGTCTCAACAAGGGGGGATGCTAGCATGGAGAAGTCATCAGACTCTTCTCTGCCTGCGGCATATCCTCTCTGCTCAGCTCTACACCCCAGTGATTGCTCCTGCAAACATCTGCGTGTAGGTAGAATTCTACAGCACTTTGCCTTGGCTGTATCATGTATCTCTCATTTTGTGCCCTGAGGCTTCTCTGCCACCAATATGTGGGAAACCTGCAGGAACCTACAGGACATTTGAGCAAACCTGGATCTGTAAGAGAGTTATTGCCCCATGAGGCAGCCATTGAGTTCTGGGTCCCAAAGCTCCAGGTCTGAGCCTTCCTGGGACCCCAAGGAGCATTGTTACTACAATTGATATGATCAGTGCTAAACAAAAATTCCTTCAAATAATCCTAATATTAGACATCAAGCTGAAGTGGTTTTTAATATGTTGATAACCTCTATTAAAATCACAAAGTTCATGACTTCCCCAGAAAAAAATACACATAAATACAAAGTTTTGTATAAAATATCAGGAGGTTTATTGAACCTGTGAAGCCCATTCATGACCTCAGGCCAGTACTGCATCATCCTAGTTGGCTAAATTTCGAGAGATTATAGGAAATGGACATCTGGCCATATTGCTTCCACCTTCCCCAGGGCTGAACTGTTTCTCCACTGATCATAGACCTACAGATCACCTTAAATCAGGGCAGCCAGTTTAAGAGAGTCCCTAATTGGAAGGATGCTATAAAGCCTGGGTACACTTGGGGCTAGAATGGCCCTCAAAATCTCACGTGAAGCTAGACCTCCCCAGAACAACCTCAAGCACTAAGTTTAAATCAATGTGATGATCCTCTTTCACCCACTCATATCACAAGCCCACAATGTCCTTATGATAAAGAAGGTCAATAGGATTCTCATAGTCCCTAGCAACCCAAGCACATTGACAGGTATTCAGACAGGTATCATTTTAAGAAAAGATTCAGTAGGCCCCCAGTCATATTTATTCCAACATATCATTAAGCCTCAGACCAGATGGAACTAGTTCTGTTGTAAGCAGCTCCCTACAGTAAAAATCCTGATATAAAGCTCTCAGTATAATAATTCTCCAATTCTCCCTAAGCATCACTGGACTGTCTTATTGGGGTAGCCATGTGTCTCGTTTGGGTTTCTTCAGAAGCAAATGTTGAGACCAGGATTGAAGTGCAGGTAATTTTTTTTAATAAGATGATGTGTGAGTGACATAAAGATGGGATAGCAGCCAATATAGGGTGCATTATTAAGGCACATATCACTAAGGGAAAATGGAACTTAAACTCATTGAGCAAAGTCTAGGAGCCAGTGAAAAATGCCACCACTCATTTGTTGAGGAATGCTGGGGACAGGGGCCATTAATTCCTCTGCACTTTGGCAAAGTGGGGTCTAATGGCAAGAAAAAGCCCCCAGGCAGAGAATCATATGTGCCGATACAAGTTGGGCTGGTGTGCATTGCACTGGTAAGGATAAGGGGACAAGGGAGGGACTGTGTCAACAACTTCTCTCTCTGGCTTCAAACTTTGCTCTGAGAATTAGGAATCAGGAGTCCGATAGCAACCGTGAGCGGAACAGGACACATGGATTCATACCATAAAATGTCATTTGGAATAGCATAAATCATAGCTAAGCTCTATTCAACATCAGTAGCATACCACCAAAATTAGCATTTACTTAGTTCCTCCAAACAGAAAGATGAGACACTAGGCAACTGGGCACTTACACATACATTGTCATATTTAATCTTTAGAACTGCCCTGTAAATAAGTATTAATATCCTTTTTTTTCTTCTAGATTTGGAAAATGATGGCCCTCAAAGTTCAAGTTGCCTTATCCAACATGATACAGCTAGTAAGAAATGAATACAGGATTTAAATCTAATCACACCTTCTTTCAAATACATCATATTATCCTTTGGACTTCTTAGTCCCTTCCTCTTCTCCTTTTTCACATAGAGAACATTTACTGTGTCCTGACTACGTGCCAGCCACTGAAGTAAGCACTAGCACATTAAGCGTTCACAAAAACCATGTGATATGGGTGCTATCATTGATCCCCTTGTACAATTGGAATAACTAAATCTTGGAAAAATTAAGTAACTTCCTAAAATCACAAATTAGTACAGAGGCAAAGCCAGGACCAGAAATCAGGTCTTTCTAACACCAAAGCTCCAGCTTTTGATCATTAAATTATTTTGCTGCCTGATCCTAAGAATAACACAGGTATGAATGGATGGCTCCTACTGAAATCAGTCTGCCATATAATCCAGAATAAAACTAAGACCCAAATTCATCAGATCTTTTCCCTTCCTCTTCCCACCTTCCCTCCAAGATTCACCCAGTAAACATTAGAGAAGCAGAATGTCTTATACCTTCATATTTGGCAGAAGTAGGTCAGCTGGGCAATCAGTCTCACTCTACTTGAGGGGAAAAGGAGAATTCTTTTTTTTTTTCCAATTAAAAGATAAGACAAACATTTCAAGGAATTGGCTCTCATTTTCTTGCATTATTGCTCTAATTTGCTCATTATACACAATTATTAAATGTGCTTCATTATGATTAGATGGTCTTTATTTATAACAAAGGAACAATCAGGTCTTCCCTTGTTTGTATTCATTTGTGTACATACTCAAATGGCGAAAGGGAAGAAAAACTAATTTTTAAAGTGAAACTCTTATTAATGTACAAATAAGCATTATCACTAAAAGTACACTTGACTGCCTACTACAAAAACTGCACACATACTGGTTTTGGTGAATATCAAAGGAAAGAAAAGAGGAGAATCTAGGGGTCCTAGTGGAATACAGAAAATGCTACATTATGTAAAAGAAAATGTAATCCCAGGAATGCCAATTAGAAATGTAGCATAGTGATCTTCTCTGAATTCTACACCAGAATCTGGTTTAGAATTTTACTACCAAAGAGAAAGAGAGAATGGGAAAGGGCTCTGAGGGATGCCCTGACAATGACTCAAACAAAACAGGATCTAGAAATAAAGGTGAAAGAAATGAGGGTGGCTGCATCTGCATCTGGCTAGCTGTTCTCCTTATTGCTGTATCATGTATTTTTTATGTATTGGGCAATCACTCAAATGCACATTTCACTCTTACTCTACTTTCTGAATATGATTACAACATTCACTAAAATCTTATTTTATAAGGTTTACTTTTGTATAAAATTCAGCATGGCCTTCACAAGTCCACTGATTTCTGTGATTGAATTTTCTTTCAGCTGATAGTATTTATCTATAGTCATTATTGTCAGTGAACATTTCTTCTTATTTATCTTAGTTTTGATAGAAAATACCATCATAGGTTCAAAAGTCTCCAAAATGGGATTCCATGATATTCAAAAGACAGGAAGTCAACTCCCTGTTGCCTCATTATCTCCCAGTGGTGGAGAACAACTAAAGACTCTAGAAGTCATTTGGTTTAAATCAGAACTTCCAGTAAAGGGGCAAATTAGCGACAAAAACTATCTTCAACATTTTTTCAACCCACTGCCCCTCAAATTCCCCCTTACTTCACAGGAAAAGACTGGATTTCTTCAACCTGCTCTAAATTTGGCATAAATGTATTAAACTTACATCTATTTAGCACCTCCTGTGTGTCAAGAACTCTGCTCAGTGCTAGAGATGCAAATGACATACTGAGAGAGTATGGAGACATATTGAGGAAAGTAAATACAGGAACAGATAATCATAATTCAATACCATGAGTGCAAGAGTAGCCATATGCACAGTATTTTATCTGATAGAAAGGAGGGTAACTAGCCCAGTGTGATAAGGAATGGAAAGAGTGGGAGAAACATCAGGGAAGGCTTGCTGGAGAGGTGATACCTGAGCTGATTCTTAAAGGATTAGTATGAATTAACTAAGCAAATAGGGAAAGACCAATGCTGGCAGAGGGGAAAGCTCAAGCAAACCGATCTGAGAAATAATATAGCAAATCCAAGGAACTACCAACAACTGGGTATTGCTGGAGGATAAAAAGTAAGGTAAGGGTTGGTAGGAACTAAAGGCTGGAAAATTGGTAGCCAAACTGTTGAGGATCTTGTAAAGAAAATTGAACACTATCCTATAGGCAATAGGGAGGTAACAAGGGTTTTAATCAGGGAGCTCTTCATTTTACGTGGTGAATGTGGGGGGGGGGCGGATATATGCTAGTGATATGGGAGGATGAACTTGAACAGGGAAGGATTATAGGCAAAGATAACAGGAAGTTGACACAGTGGGATAGTAAGAGACTATGTAGATGTGGACAGAGGTGATAGTAGTAGGAATAGAGGGAAAGATGGAATTGAGAGCTATTAAGGAAGAAATAATAAGTGGAGGTTGGTCATTTGTAGAAGATGTGAAAAGGAGCAGGTTGAAGTTTTTGGATTAGCTAGCTGGATGACAGTAGTGCCACATTCAGAAATGGCAAATATTGGAGGAATACCAAGTTTGGTGAGAAGACAAATCATTGGCCTAAGGAAGATTCACTGGATCTGAAAAAAGAAAATTCATGGTGGTTGAATGAATGGTGGTTTGGATTAAAAAAAAAAAAAAAAAGAGGAAGAAGAAAAGAAAAGAAAAGGAACAAGAAAAAAGCAAAAGGAGGCAATTTGAGAGCTAAAGCGATGTGAGGTCAGGGGGATGTTTGACAGATGTGGGGATGGGAAAGGCTATTCTAAACTGATAGGATGAAGCCAAGTGGCGGGGGGGGGGGCTGAAGATCATGCAGTGGATGTGGGGTGAGTTATAGAGAAAGGTCCTGAAAGATAGAAGCGACTGGTCTTGAACCAGAGAAGGAATCTCTAAGCCTGAAGAAAAGGACATAAGAATGAATTCGAAAAAAAAAATTGTATCTTGTAAAAAGTTTGTAAAAGAAAATTTATTAAAAAAAGAAAGTCTGTAAAAGAAAGCTGGAGAATTAAAAGATATTACCACAAAATACTATCAACTTTCTCCATGATTTAGAAGAAAGATTCTCCAATGAAATTGAGGGTTGAATAAGGGAAATAGGATAGTGGTGATATTTTGAAACCATCATTGAAAGAGATGGGATGGAGGAACCACCACAAACTAGAATGTTAAATGAAAATGCTGAGAGCCCTGCTGAGGTTGAAGATAATCCTTCCCATCTCACAGGGTTATAAGGAAGATCTAAAGTGACTGGGGTGTGTGTAAAAGCCTGTTTGAGAATGATTATTAATACAAAATACAAAAGCATTTATTGAGTTCTTCCTATTATCATGTTATCCCCATGCCTTTTGCTATGGCTACTCTGGCTATCTTCTGAGCCCAGGCATGAGCAATGTTTGCTATCATAGTTAACTAGGACCAGGGGAAGACAAATAATATCCTAAGATGAGCAGAGGTTGACAATATAGAATGGGATGTATTTAGGCCACCCCTAAAGAGGAGAGGGAGAGCCCTTCATTTTAGCACCCTAAGCTAGTATAAAAGAGGCCATTTCTACATTCATTCATAAGACATTCCACCCCCGCAGCCAATTTGCCTTCTTGAAAAAGAAGCATAAAATAGAGTCCGAAAGTGCCCACAGTATTCCTAAGGATAGAAAGACCGGAAGCATGTTAGAGAAATCTGGCCTTTATCTACCAACTAATGGAGTCCCCTCCCCACACCTCATGGAGGGGTCCAAATACCCTATCAGACTCTAAAAGGCCAACAATAGGTGCCAGCACAAGCATAAGAGGAAAAGTCACTCTGATTCAGTTTGGATCTGTGCAGGTGGATAACAGAAGGTATCTAAGCTATATCAGGAGTTCTTTTGTAAAAACAAAAAACAAAACATAAATGCCCCCTGGTAAACCCTGAATTCTCTCTCAAGCCAATATTTAAGGTAATTTGTGGTTCAGGTAAAATTTCTGCTCCTACCCTCCCATCAGGCAGTCTTAGTTTTAGTGATTCTCATTGTGGTATGCAAATACCCAGACTGGGATACCTCTGATTTTATGATTATAGCAACTGGACACTGAGAAGGAGATTGACATAAGTGTAGGAAGAAAACCTCTCCCATTTTTTGAAGCTTGGACATAGGCAGAAATAGCCATCCGGAACTGTTCCTAGGTGCAGGCATTTGGCTAATCTCTAGCAGTTCTTGTCCTGAGCTTCCTCACCAATGGAGCTCAGGACATCTATTACCATAAGAAGAGGATCCACTCAGATTGAGTATGATGGCTAGAAAGAGACAGATTGCAAAAATTAAAGATGTTTCAAGAAATTGGAGGAAAGGCATGAAATGTAGAAAATAAATCAAAGTAAGCCCACCTAGAGGATACAGAATAAAAGCTCTCCCTCCCCCCACAAAAAGCCATTTTAATGTGCCTCAGTAAAATCTGCATTTGAATATAGCTAAGGAGACGACAAAAGGAGTCCTTAGGAAAGGCAGGGGTGGGGAGTGTATCCCCTTGTCCCTAAAAAGGATTTAATGGGGACTGAGAGTCAGTCTGGCTTTTGGGTTTTACAACCAAATACAGTAAAACCTGAAAGTTTGGGAGGAATTTATCCTCATAAGTGTGTATATTATATTTCAACAGTTAAATTTTGGCTGAATTTACTAATTTTCCTAATTTTTGCTCTGGCAATAGGATGGCCTCGAGTGCTCCATGAACTACTAGGCCTACTTCCTACCTACACTTGGTTACTTGGAGGAGGGTCATGCCTAGCATAAGAGACACCCTAGCCATCAGCAGGGACACCCACCACTGGTGGTTCCCTGGAGTGTCAAACTCAGAAGATACCAATTTCCATGGGAGCCCCCCTCCATCCTGCAGGCATCTGAAAACCAACCTGTAAAAGCCTAAGTGCTTTGACAGCTGAAAATGCAATTCTTCCAAGGGAAAGGGGAAATAAAAAGGCTCTAAGTGAATTTTCTTCTGCTAAAAGGGGGTAATTTCCACTTTTAGTGGCTGAAAGCCCTGTCCCAAACCCTGAGTAGTTCTTTATCCAGCTGTTGAGTTACAGATAAAAGGAAATGTGACACCTCTATCCATGGTTCTGAAAACCTCCAAATGAGCACAGGGCAGGCCAGCAAATGCTGAGCCTATTTAAAAAGAGAATCCACAGCTCTGATTGTTGATCAGGTCATATGCAAAACGGCACAGCTTTTTTATTTCTTCATCTCCCTGATTACCCATGCTGTGGTTTTGCTATGAAATATGTTGCATTTTAGCTATTTTAAAAAATTCTTATGTGAATTTTAGGAGATCCCCAATTTAGAGTGAATTAAATTACAGTTGTGTAATTCTTTATTCATCCAATAGTATTGTAGACCTCCTACTTATGCAGCCAAGAATTATACTAGATGCTGAGTATTCACTGCAGAGCAAAGCAAAGCCCCTGCCTGTGTGATTCTCTTACCTAGTCCAGATGTGTGTTGTCCTATATAAAAGTTATCCAAGAAAAGGTAATGTGATTGCAAGGTGATTTGTTAATGGGGGGTGGGATGGCCCAGCATGGGAAACTGGAAATGCCATAATGGGGACACCTCACAGTAATTGTGAAAGAACTGTTTTTTTGTTTTTGTTTTTTTTTTAAGAACAGAAGAGAGCCAACTCAATGTGTTAGAAATGCTATAATCTAGGACCCATTGCTATAGGAGCAGATAACTTAAGAAGGGATAGAGAGCTGGGGAAACAGTCTTGCTGATTAGAGCTGCAAAGATAAAGAAGAAGCAATACCAATGAATTTCTATGGGGAAGGAGAAGAGGATGCTGCCAAGCTAAGGTTCAAGTTGCTTCAAGAAAATAATTTTGACCTGAAATTGAAGAGGTACCTAAGACCCAGAAAGAAAGAAAAAAGACCTCGCATCTCTTAGTGATCAATAAAACTACAGACTCTGTTTCTACTTATGGTGTCTTTCCCCAGTTTGCCACCATCCCCAACACTTTCTTACACCCAACCCAAGATGTTTGCATTTACCATGCTTATTTTAGACCATTTTCTAGAAGCCAGTACCACACCTCACCTTCCACACTGTCAAGTAATTCTTCCAGCCTAATCTAAATTCTACTTGTTGCAACTTGCAGCTATTTCTACTTGTTAGGTGAGAGGAAGATTTGTGCTAAACAAACATGTGCAGTTCCTGGGCTCTACACTTTTTGCCCTGGTACATTTAGTCAGGTTTTATTATGAGATCATGCTCTCCTGATGCTCATCTGTCACACTATTATCTCCACTTGCTGTAGCAGGAAGAGCACTGAACTGTGAGTCAAGAGACATGAGTTATTAGTACCAGTTTTGTGATTTAAAGCCTCAGTTTCTTCATGTGGAAAATGAAGGGACTAGTAGACTATCTAGTATTGTGTCTGCTCTACAGTGCTGAGACTAGGGTGAGGCTAGTATTTCACTCATCTTGGGCACAAAATTTAAGGGGGCACCAAAAAAAAAACCAGCTCAGTAGTCAATAAATATTTTAGTGCAACATTTTTAAAATGAGTACAAAAATCCATTATGAACAAAATATCAAAATTTTAAATAAAGACAGGATTCAACTCTGCACTTGCAGGACCAAACTTCCCTTGCCTCATCCTAAAATATAGGTTCTATAAGAGAGGTCCCTTCTGCCTATGAGAGTCTATGATTCTCATGAATTCCCTTCAAACTAATTCCATGGGCAATTGTTTCACTACCGTTATCCCACATCTATCAAAAGTGTAATCTAGGAATTAAGCCCACCGTTTCTAACACTAAAAAGTATGCTTGGGTTCAAACATGATTGGTTCCCTAACTTACTGACTCATCTATAAAATGGGGGATAATGTTATCCTATCCTCATGGAGTTGTCAGGAGAATCAAATGAAACAACCATCTAAACTACATCCCACATGCTGGCCAGTGACCTGGAAAAAGTTGGGTGATTGTTCACAGATGATTGGGAGGGTGGAGACATAAAGAAATCTAATCCTCCTCCTAGAAAAACAACACAAAATATATATTCTACTGAAGTGAAGTTGGTGCATCGCCTCTACCTAGGAAGGCAAGAAAATCAAGCACTCCTTTTGCCTCTGGGCCAGCAGCCAGGCAAAGCAAAATAACAGAGGGAGACAAAGTGTGATAAGATGAAAAGCTCTCAGTTCATTTAAATTTGGGTTGTCTTTCTGCCATTAACTCCCTCAAACTCACAGAAGAATTTTAAAAAGATAATCTGTAACTGGGAATACTTTGAAAAGCAAAGGAGCTATAAAAGAAAGTGAATTGAGTTTAATATTTATACAGGGCAGTTCTAATTAAATTAACACACTCACAGATATGCTAAACAGCAGACAGTTGTCTGCTTTTCTTCTCATTATCCTTTCCCTACCAATTACTGCACAGCTTTTTTTTTAATTTCCAATTCTCCTTGTATAATTTTATTTCACAGAAAAAGAAGAAAATTAGCAAATGACAATCCTTTTAAAGAAGAAAATAAATATCAGAAGGCATTTCTTCCAAATAAGAGAGATATAGTCCTGTAGCAGTAACAAATAATAAATCAGCAATCAGCATGGTCACTATTAGGCTTAACATCTACATTGGTTCATCACTGACAAAATACTTTAATGTCTGCTGTCTTATTTATTTCTCCTTTTTACCCCCCTACATACTAGCCAATAAAAGGTATTATTAATTGCATTTTTCAGATCATGAAAACTGGAGCTTAGAAATCTCAGTAAGACAGGACCCTGAAAGACAATGCAGAAAAGTACGTGTAGGAAGAAATAAAGGGATGGATTTAGTTTATTAATATTCTTTTTGGTGACTTTAGGAAGTTAGTCAACAAGATCTCCTCATAAATGAACTCTGGAATGTACGTGCATTCCTAACAATCAGTTTCTATCCAGCCCCACAAGATCCCTTGGATTCTGTTTCTCATGACCACCTCCCTACCTCCATCCACGCAACTGAGAACAAAGAGTCTTCCTTTTGGCCTTCACTGAGATGAAATGGCTTCAAGGAGTCAGGACTAAAGACAGAAAGCCTCTTTGGGGTAATTCTGGGTTATAGCAGCAATATTCAGGAAGAACATGAACCATGAGGCCCCTTCCTTCTACAAATTCCATTCAGTCCTGCTTAATCCCACTTAGTCCAATTCAGCTTTCCCATCTGTAAAATGGAAATAAACATAGTTCCTACCTACTTCTTAGGATTATTATTAAGTATTAAATAATATACTAATGCACAAAAAGTGCTTGCTCCAGTGTCTAGTGCATAGTAAGCATTTGGTAAATGTTAGTTACTATTATCAGATAAGGCCAAAATGTTTCACTTTTATTGATAATGACATGAAGGTCCACAGAAGTTAAGAACCCAAGGTCACAACCTGAATGAAATAAAGTATGTAAAACACTTAGTCCACTGCTTTGGATAGAGGAAAGCTCAAAGTAATAATAATATTAATTGTGTGTGTGTGTCAGATATCATGCTGGAATCCAGTTCTCGTGACTCCAAGCCCTCTATCTACAGAAACATTTGCATCATGTTGACATGAGAAAGCCAGGCCTGCTGGCTATGTGTTATCTGTGCAGATTTGAAGTTTGAAGCCCAGGGGTCTCTTCAAAGTCAAGAGAGGGATTGCAGACCGTGTTCAGACAGCCACTTGATGTCATTCTGCACGGCAGATGTCCACAATGGCCTGGCATGCTTTCTGATCGTATCAGCCTATTTTTCTGCCATTGAGCTGTGACACCCCATACAAACTCCTCCTTTGCAAACTCATCTCTGGGATGCAGCTGTTCAGGGTTTGCAACTAAGCAATTCTGTGGCAATCTAAGTTTCCCATGGTTTTCACTCTCTGGCCATACTCTTTTTGTTTCACTAGATCCACGATTATATGGCCTAAGTTCCAGGATCACAATGAAGAAAGCCATGAAGGAAGTCTCTTATCATTTCCAACCAGTTAGAAACCTTACATTTGTAACTCTGTCACTAAACCAGAACTGGAAGGGAAGTCCAAGATCCTATTACCTAGTCCCTTTACTTAAAAAATGAAGAACCTAGGACCTAGAGAAATTTAAAAGTCAAGGTTACCTGGCTAATGAGTAGCAAAACCAGGAGAACTCACTATGCCACCACTATCTTGATTCCCATTGGTTGCCAGCTAATCTCTCCTAAAGTATTAATTGATAATTACAGAGTAAGCTGATAAAGGGATTAAGGTTAGACCCTTCTCAGGAGTATTTTAATTTAGAGAGATCTGAATTCCCAACTGTATGAAGTAATTATGGTATAATGTCAAGCAGAGGTACTGAAATACCGGGGCAAGTGGTCATGCCTTTTTATCCCTGAGATCATTCTCCACAGAAGGCAGAACACAGATAGGGTTTAGTCTATAGGAAGAAAATCCCTGCCCTTATCTATAGTAAGCAAAGGATGTCCCTCATCATGCTCTTACTTCCTTAATGACATAAAGAAAGCAATAGTCAAGTTTATTGGAGAACTTTAACACCCACTGATCAGTGTTCTCAGCACCTAGGCACTTGGGCCAATGTTTACATTCATGGTTCCTTTTATCCTGCATCTTCTGAGTCAGCCCAGCAATCCCCTGACCCATACCAACAATGCATAGATTATGAACCAGCTTGGATATGAGGGAGAAGGCCTGTTTATATGTCTCCCTACCAAATTTTAAAAGCTGGAAACATTGTCCCCAGACTTTTCATACAATGCCAGCCTGTGCAAAGGGCCTTCCCCATTTTCTAAGCATGCCAAGAACCGCGATTTGTATGAAAATGGAGAAACAGAGTTGATTTTCCCCTGTAATATCTAGAGGTTCTCAGAAATAGGTGAAAGCTAGCAAACCATAGAAAGGATTGTCAAGAAGTAGATCAGATAAAATACTGATAGAACACATGCAGTTAAGAGGATTATGCCAATCGGATTAGCTGCCAGGAGAATGCAAAAGAGAGAGAGAGAGAGAAACATTTATTGGAGTCATCATTTCCTCTACAAATTCACATTTGGGCTTCCAGACTCTCATTCTGTCCCATTTCCTGATCCTTTTTCCCCCCCAACACCCTGTAAATTGATAAGATCTGGTTAATTTTAATGCCATTTTCAGTCACTTTACTTAGGTCCAGATGAGGTTCGAGTAATGGATCTTACTGAGAAAAATAGAATCAGTAAAACATCCCAAGCATGGACACCTTGGAATCAGGAGTCAAAGAAAAAATAGAACAAGGAACTAAGAAGAAGCTAAAAAAAGTGTATCTGTGACATAACCTGCTCTCCACGTTGGCCTCAGTAGCAGCACAAAACAACAACAATGTCAACAATAACAATAAGCAGGGGGCTAGAAACAGACTTTTTCTGCAATGCCAGGGATTTATGTGAGATATGAAATAGAGTATTCTGAAAAAAAGTTTATTGAACAAAAGAATTTGCTGCTGAGAGAGGTTCCAGATATATTTTTGTAAATATCTTTGAATATAGGTTAGAGTTTTATCAGGCTCATGCGATTTCAGAGTGATGTTTTTTAACTTGAAGGTAAAAAAATAAATGGATCTACAAGGGCTATTCTGGACTGGCATAAGAATCACCTGAGAAAGCTGTTGTAAATAAGTATTCCTATGCCTTACCCCCCTACCAGAAGAAATTGATTCAGTAGGTCTTAGGTAGAGCCCAGGAAGCAGTGTTTTTAATAAGTTCTCCAGGCATTCTGTTGTGCAGCTAGGCTTGAGAATTACTGGGTTAGGAAGATGATCTCAAGTAGTCCCCTGGGTACCTTGGCTCTGGTTCAATGATTCTGTTAATAGACATAACCTGTAACATGAATTCTTGCAAAACGTACACATATAGCACTTTTCTTTAGTAGATCACTGTACCACAATATAGAGACTTTTTCCCATTGTGGCATATCCTAGAGGAGCATGACCTATGTATAGATGAAAATATAAACACAGTCAGTAAAGACAAAGAAGAAACATACATTAATATTTTTGAGAATAGTGTAGTGATTTCTATAATATTGACCAGTTCTCAAGCACTGTGTTTCCTGTACATCTTTGTGTCAGAAATCACTCATGAGGTGTATTGCTAACATGTATGATGATGAGGATGATGATGATGATGATGATGATGATAAAGGACCCAAATCTGTGGATTATTTACTTCTTTTTCTCAATCTAATTCCCTGGACAGAATCCAGGGCATTGATTGGGCCATGTTTCTAGTTCATTTGGGTATGGCTTTCTCCACTGTTTCCTGGCTGTGCAGGAACCCAACCCACATCTAGACTCTTGATTAAAGTCTGACATGCTGATCATCCTCTCTTATATTTCTTACTATCCGTTACTGGACACTGTGGTCTTACCACTGTCTGGAATTAAGATTTGAATTAGAGGGGGGAGAGAATTTGCTTATGCTTGAGACTAAGCCCTATGCTCTAACCAAGTTGATTGGAAAGCTATTGGGAGTTACGAACACAAGTACAATTGATAATAAGGCAGCACCTCAATTCTCATTTGGCATTATACCTTGAGTTTACAGCAACCTCCACAGGGAGGAGAGATGGCTCAATCAAGGCAAATTCAGGCATTCCGCCAGGCATTACAGAGTCTGAGGCACCAAAGGTATTTGCTGGCCAACCAGCTGATCTCCCACAGCAGTCCAGAAATAATCCAGGAACCAAGGGCAGGTGCCAAAGTCTTTACAAAGTCTGAATCAGACTTGTGTCCACTATTATTAGATGAATTAGTGCTGTTTTATTGACTATAGATATATGATTTATCAAGCAACTCACACAAAATAAGATTACAATGACAGATTTTTATGCATTTTTAAAATAATTTGGCTCCAACTAAACCTAAGATAAAAGAAAAACAGATTCACATCCTTTTAAAGAATTTAAAAAATTAGGTTCAGGTGTGGCTGGATGCAGGATCTTAAAAAATATCATTAGGGCTTTACTCTCTTTTTCCTTCCTTGGATCTCAATCTTTTTTCTCTCCAATTATTGGGAACAGTTCCTACTAGCAGTCTCAGGCTTGCTTCCTACATGCTTAAAAACCCCAGGAGATAAGGATCATCTTCCCTAATGACTCCAGCAGAAAGGTAAAATCAGCTTGAGAAACATGAAAAATCAAGAGCTGTGGTCAGAATTTTTGCATCCACGTTCATCAAGGATATTGGTCTGTAATTCTCCTTTTTGATGGGGTCTTTGTCTGGTTTTGGGATCAAGGTAAGTCAAACAGAGAAAGACATGTATCATATGACCTCACTGATATGAGGAATTCTTAATCTCAGGAAACAAACTGAGGGTTGCTGGAGTGGGGGGTGGGGTGGGAGGGATGGGGTGACTGGGTGATGGACACTGGGGAGGGTATGTGTTCTGGTAAGCGCTGTGAATTGTGCAAGACTGTTGAATCTCAGATCTGTACCTCTGAAACAAATAATGCAATATATGTTAAGAAAGAAAAAAAGAAGAAGAAGAATGTAGCAGGAGGGGAAGAATGAAGGGGGGGAAATCGGAGGGGGAGAAGAACCATGAGAGACGATGGACTCTGAAAAACAAACTGAGGGGTCTAGAGGGGAGGGGGTTGGGAGGATGGGTTAGCCTGGTGATGGGTATTGAGGAGGGCACGTTCTGCATGGAGCACTGGGTGTTATGCACAAACAATGAATCATGGAACACTACCTCTAAAACTAATGATGTAATGTATGGGGATTAACATAACAATAAAAAAATTAAAAAAAAAAAAGAGCTGTGGTCAGAAGAATAGGTTATTCTGAATGATCAGGCCCAGATATGTGCCCAACCTTCTAAGTGGAGGTAAACTGGAGGGAAATGAGTTCCTACCTCCATCAGAAAAAAAAAGGTGGTTTTAAATTACACATAGGGAAAACAATGCTATTGTCCAAAGAAACGGAAAAGATGCTAGTCAGGCAACACAAAGATGTCTCTACTGTAATAATACCAGGAATTATTCTCATTATAGTCAAGTATTAGTTAAGTAGTTTTGATAATAGATTCATGGAAATGGCTAAGAGAAATCAATAGATCTATTCTCTTACCTTGAATAAAGATGACCCTGTCAACAATTATTTATTGGGCATCATAGTAAAATATGAAGAGTATGGAATTTAGAGTCAGACACACCTGGATTTAAATCCTGACTCTGATATATCATGGCTATGTAACATTGATCAAGTTACTTAGCCTCTTTTATTTCCATTTTTCTCATTTATAAAATAAATACAGAAATAACCTAATTATATCACTGTTGATTAAATAATATAGTTTATGTTAAAAAAACAGAATCTCACTCATAGTATGTGCTCAATAAATATCAATCCTCTGCCTGAACATATATACCTTCCTCCACCTTACAGACTATCTTGTGACAAGATGACACCTAAATTATATCAGTCAGGTAAGAAATATCCTACTTTGAGAAACCTATGATATAAAATAAACAATAAGGATACTTTATTGAAGTTCAACTAACATCATGCCTCTTCACTCATTTCTATTCCTTTCTGCCAAGTTATCACTGAGATTAAAAAGCAGTGGGTCATCTTCCTCTATAATAAGAATTTCCCAAATAATAAAAGACAAGAATAAAGTAATTTTCATTTTTATTTTCTTCTGGTCCCCAAGTTTCCTTTTGTATATCCTCTAAAAATATATATTCCACCATTTTTTATTTCATCTGGATACACAAATAAGTTCTACTGAGAGAGTGAGCCTCTTACCCAGTTATATCATTGTGTTATCTTACATTGTAAACCACCCACTGTAATTAAAGCTTTTATAAGGTTTTATAAAAGTATATAATCCATTTCCCCAAGAAAAAGGTGAGAGTGCTATGCCCTGCTCCCAAATTTACATCCATCCTTCCCAAACAAATTAATACAAGAGCCTATAAATGTTGCTCATTTTCCATCCTTTATTGCTAAGCGGTCATTGTAAAAATGAACCCTGGGTTTTAGGTAGAGCATGTCTCTTGCATAGCATTGGTTAATTAGCTCTCTGTGTATATGACTTTCAAGAATAAGGAATTTCATCCTTCATCATTTACTTCTGATGATTAATATCTAAATGGCACCCATTAAATGTGATAGATGTCTTTTTTGGAAAGATGTGTACTTTGGAGAGGATCTGATGCCAAACTAACCTAAACATCAAGAGAAACAGGCCAAAGAGTGAAAGCAATCATTTTCTAATTGGCTGTGCTTGTCATGTAGACAGGACGGAACACCAGAAAGGAGCAGAAAGAAATGATGGTGGAAAGAATAGGACAGAAGAGAAAGAGAGAGACAAAGAAGACAAGGGAGTATGCAATGGGTCTCCCATAAATTATTCCATTTGGACTTCAATTACATTGATTGATATGCATTTGCCACTGATAGGAAAACGAGACTCTTGTTCCCTCCAGCCTTGTTTAGCCTCCAAATGGCAAAGTAAAACAATGTCATTCAGAAGCCATAAATCTAGCTGAGAGAGAGCCCCACTGACAGCTTCCATGCAGAGCTATTAAAAAAAGGAAACAGATTAACTTCTCAGCTCCATCATTTTAATGTCTGTGTCTCCTCTGCCCCCTGTGATCCTCACAACCCCTAACCTTCACTGTAGTGATGAGCAGTATACTGTCTACTCCCCTCATGAAGGGCATCCGTTGGACAACCATCCGCCCTATCCAATAATCCTTCCCAACCTCATTTTCAAACTTGTTTCAAAAATATGAGGATAGTTGAGTCTCAGTATAAATTTGTGAGCAGACAAGAAATAACTTATCTATATTTTACAAATAAGAATATTTATTGAGACCTCAAAATAAGCTAAATGACTACCCAGCTTGTAAGTGGTGAAATACAGATTTGAACTTGTACCATATCTTCTGTGTCCTCATGCATGCACCTTCTTTCACATATATTCTCCCTTTTCCCCTGATTCACGTAGGAAACTTCTACTCATTCTTTGAGGCCCTGAACAAATATCACCTTCTCTGTGAATCTTTCCAACCAATCCAGACATTGCTATTTTCTTTAGCAATTTGCATTTGACTCAGTGGTATGTCTCACTCTGTATTATAATTATTTATTATTAACCTCTGAATAAACTGAGATGACTTCAAGAATAAGTATAGTGGTTTGTTATTTTGTTTTCCAGTGCCAGGCACATTGTATATGCTCAATTAATATGTAGTGAATAAATAAATTAATGAATAATCTTAAATTTCACATAATGAGGAACCACTTCAACAAAATGCTTCCTAGCCATGGGATGGATGAAAATGAACCATTTTCTTATGAAGGCACCATAATGACTGCAGTGGGCTAGTAGATGTGGGGGATTCAATCATTACATTCATGATTATCAGAGTCCAGATTTTCCTGGGTCAGGGTGATGGGTAGAGGAGACACTTTGGTTTGCCAAAATGGTCTTTAGCAAAGAGATACATTTCATAAATGGCTCCCAAATTCCCCAATTCTCCCAGATCCTTTGCTACCATAAGTTTTAATTTCTTTGTAAGGTTTTTACATACTAGACTTTATTCTTTATCTATGCTGATCTATAGACAAGTTGCATATAAATTATTGAACCACGGCCTGACATATAGCAGTATGATATACCAGAGCCTATCTCTGTGTGCTAAAGGAGAGCTAACTGACTCCTTGGAGAAGACGGGCAGTCCCTGGTTAAGGTTCTTTTTTCCATGAGCAGGAAACTGATAGATCAAAAGCCAGCACAGAGAGAAGAGTCAAAAGAATGATCAATGGGACAACCCATTGCAGGCTTTTCTTATCTCCCATAACACCTCCAGAATGGACTGTTTTCTTTTCTGAGGTAAGTTTTAGAGTAGAAAAACTCAAGAATTACCCCTACGTACCTCAGGATGTATCCACCTATGAACCACCTGAAGCAAGGACTATGACTTCACCACTACAGCAGAAGAGTCAAAAGCATAAGTTCAGAAAGTCTGGCTTCTAGTTGAAATTCTGTTCCTGGTGATGCTTGTTCCCATCTACATCAAGGACAAGTACCAAACAAGAGCTATCGTGCCTATCCCGAGTGGCAGACTAAATCAAACCCAGTATGTGCTAGACCTCCTTGGGTATTGACAGTTCACAGATACTCTCATTGGTTCTCAAGCCCCCTTTGCTTTGGAGCCTTCACTTTTTTTCTTTTTGACTTCACACATGAAGGAAAAGTCAACTTAAGCATACTCCCTAACTCTGGCTCCTAATTAGAACTCCAGACGGGGAGGAGGCGCCTGGGTGGCTCACTTGGTTAAGTGTCTGCCTTTGGCTCACGTTATGATCCCAGGGTCTTGGGATCAAGCTTCATGTCGTCATCGGGCTCCGTGAACAGTGGGGAGTCTGCTTCTCCCTCTCCCTCTGCCACTCCTCCTGCTCGTGCTCTCTCTCCCTCTCTCTCAAATAAATAAATAAAATCTTAAAAAAAAAAAAAAAAAAAGAACTCCATACTGGGTTAGATCGCTGCCTGGAGAATTCAGGTAACAAAGAGTCTCACTAACCATGAAGAAGGCAGTTGTTCTAGGTGAGTGAAACTCCATGGAAGCTACAATTTCCTCAGAAACTCAGCCTCTTTTCTGACCTCTCATATGCTTCATTACGGACATCACATTTGGGTATTTGGTGAACTATATTACAGGAAATTTAGAACAGCGAAGAAACCACTAAAAATAAGGTTCTAGATGTGTAAGTATAAGCCTTAACTCCCCAAATAGGTTGCAAAGGCCTCACAAGAAGATAGCATGTTTTAGAACTTTTTTCCAAACTCTGCAGATTAATCTTCTATGCAATCTGGGTTCTAATAACTTCACAAAAGCAGGTTACTCTGTTTGCAACTCCAGCTCAGATATTCATCAGAGACACACATATCATCCCAAAGGTCCATTTGTCTAGTCAGATAGTTAAAGCACAGGAAGTTGGATCTCTGGTTTCTGCAGCAACAATACACGAGGAGTGACAACTTTACAGATTTGGGACAAGCTTTTCTGACAGTCTAAACTGACAGTGAACATCTTGTGTTTCCCTCCAATGACTTAGGGACAGAATATGAACCTGAATTTGCAGAGGTGGAAATTTGGTTTTTGACAAGTGGATAGCCCATCTAATTGTCCCAGGCACTTCACCTTTCTTTATTGCTTGCTTTTCTGGGGTAATTGATTTGAAGGCCAAAACACCTTCTAGGGCTGTAAGCTTTGATAATGAATTACTAAATGGTGTTCACCTATCTCTAAAGAGAAAGAGCAGCTTGTCTGGCAGCTGACAGTCTAGTTTCTGAACTTGACTAATGCAATGAAGAGAATGAGGTGAACAAAATGTGAATTGGAGATAACATATGAGCTTTTTGATAATGAGCATAGGGAGTCTGTTTCTGGGACAAATATGATAACAGGGAAAGCATGTGTACTTAAAAATCCACCTTTGTGGCTGTACTCTAACAACAGTGGGGGCAGCTCAGCAGACAGCACTCTCTCACCAAATTCTAGTCACTCATTCATACTAGGCAAAAGCAGAGTTAGGACAGAACCTATTAATGTGATGTCCTCATTAGACCCTGGTCACTATTCATAACCCAGCATTACTTAAATCAACATTTTAAATAGCCTAAGACCACTTTTCACTTTCTATCCATGAAGCCATTGACTGCACCCCCAATAAATGCACACTGATTTATATGTTTCTACAATGTCTATTTCCATTCACTCCAAGGGAAAGAAATCCTAAAATACATTCAAATAAAACAAAGCTGGACATGGTATGAAAACCTGGAAAGGTAAAATACTTTCTCAATTGCTGCGTTAAGCTTGTATACCACTGAGCCCAAACCATAAGCTTCTCTGTCCTCTATAGAATCATAGTACTTTAAACAAAAAGATGGATTACCCTGGGTGGCTCAGTTGGTTAAGCGACTGCCTTCGGCTCAGGTCATGATCCTGGAGTCCCTGGATCGAGTCCCACATCGGGCTCCCTGCTCGGCAGGGAGTCTGCTTCTCCCTCTGACCCTCCCCTCTCTCATGTGCTCTCTCTCATTCTATCTCAAATAAATAAATAAAATCTTTAAAAAAAAAAAAAAAAAAAAGATGGATTAGCCATCACCTAATTCAATGTCCTTATTTTTCAGACTGAAGAAATGGAGGGCTAGATAATTCCAGTTACTTATATGCAACACAGTCTAGCATGCCAGATATTTCTAATTCCCAGTTCATTATTATTATATACAATGTTAATGATATATATATATATTTTTTTTGGTTCTCTGCTAATTCCTCTCATGATTCACTGGCTATAGTTATTTCTTAAGTTTCAACAACATTCTCTCCAATATTCTACTTTACCCACCCAGAGAACTCAACTGCTTATTTGCTTTTCATTGTTACTTTTCACACAGATTCTCTCCAAATCTTCCATACTAGCTCATATATCAACTTTCCCTCCAGGGACACACATCCAGACGTCTACACTATAACTGTAGATATTAACCTTGGTGCTTCTCATTGACACCCAAGCAAAAGGTTGAAGTCTACTGAATCTATCACTACTTACCAATGCCATCATTGTATTTAAAACCAGATTTCTTGGGCTTCAAGACTGGCAATATAACTTTTACATCTACTCCAAGATTAGCAAACTAAGCCATGGATGACTTAGAACTTTCTCAGAAATCACCCTGCCCAACATTTGTCATCCATACCCTTCATAACCAATCTCTCCCCTGCAGCTATGTCCAGCCTCATTCCTTCTCCTCTGTTCCATAATATTAAAAGTAACAAAGTATATTAGAGGGAAACAAATGATGGTACATAGAAGACACTGAATAAAAGTTACTTGACTATGAATTTCATCAAACTCTGATTCTCTTTGAATACATGAGTACAGCTTTGACTTCACATTTTTTTTAAATTGAAGTTTAGCTGACACACAATGTTAGTTTCAGGTGTACAACATAGTGATTCAATAACTCTATACATTATGCTATGCTCACCACAAGTGTCGCTGCCATCTGTCACCATGTAGTGCTACTACAATACCACTGACTGTATTCCCTATGTTGTACCTTTGACTTCTTCATATATTAACTTAGCTCCACACTGGCCTTCTCACTTTTATCTAGACCCCATTAGCTGTTGGTGAACATGACATGGTTTTATGACTGAGGCAACGTTAATTATAATGGCAATTTTGATGATGTTGAGGAACACTGCAACGAGAGCTGCTATATAATGGGCCCTTACTAAGTCCCAGGCATTGTGCCAAGCCTTTTACATGCAGCCATGCATTTTCTGATTAATTCTCACAGTGACCATTGACTTAGGTACTATTATTCCCATTTTATAAACAAGGAAACTGAGGGTTAAAGCGTTTGAAGAATTCATTCAGTTTGGGCTCTAGAGCCCCAGTTCCTGACCACGCTGCCTCACTTGATGTTCTTATTTAGGATCTTAAAGAGATGAGGTCTCCATCTATATTGTGTATCTTTTCCTATTCTATTCCTTATAATCACACACAATCATTTTCCTGTCCCCTCAAATTGTCTCTAAGTTCAAGAGCCTCCTCTTTTGAACTGGATCTTGTATGAATCTCATCCTCTTTCAGCTGTGGTGGCAGCTTTCCACCCATCTCACACCCTATCTGTCCCTGAAGCCAATCTTTTTTCCTCTATAGGATCTTCAAATCCTACTCTCCTATAGTGAACCCCCCTCACTTTTTTATACAGACAATTTAAGGCAACATCTATTTTGGGTTTTTTTTAAAGATTTTACTTAGTTATTTATTTTAAAGAGGGAGAGAGTGCAAGTGGGGGCAGAGGCAGAAGGAGAGGGAGAGAATCTCAAGCAGACTCCACACTGAGTGTGGAGCCTGATGTGGGGCTCGAACTCATGACCCTGAGATCATGACCTGAGCCAAAACCAAGAGCCAGACATTTAACTGACTGAGCTACCCAGGGGCCCCAAAACACCTAGTTTTTATAGAAAAAAATTGTTGCATGTAGAACTTATGTTATAGGCTGTTATTATTTAAACTGATTTTCACTAGGCTCCTCCTCAAGAAGGAAAGATTACCTGGGTAAATTTTTCCCTCTCAGGATCATCTGCCTTAATGTCTAGCTCTGAGAGTTAGCTGTCTGTGATCTGCAGAAAATAAATAAGCCAAACCTTAACTCTTTGACTTCTGCCATAGTTGGCACAAGCCATTTCAGCAAACTGGCAAAGGAGACTAGCTAAAGAACCTAGAGACCTCGCCCTTGTAAACAGGCCACTCTGGATGGTATTGATCACCAGGTCAAGTACAATCATCCCTCCAGCCCCAGGATACTCCTGCAGGGTTACACTCTTCACATCACTCCTTCTCCATTCCATCATTCAGCATCTTCTGCCTGCTCAAAAAGAAACGCTTTCTTCTTTTGATTCTTCTCTCTAAAGCAGTGCTTCTCAACCTTGGCTACC